>NC_052058.2:142329981-142704981 GCF_903992535.2 Arvicola amphibius
CTCTCTCTTTCCCTCTTCCTCTCTCTCTCTCTCTCTCTCTCTCTCTCTCTCTCTCTCTCTCCCTCTCTTTCCCTCAATTTCACAATTTTTCCTTTTACTCTTTCAATGTCTCTCCGTCTTCCTGGATGGAGGCTGACTCCCTTGGACCCCTGTTTTCCGACGGCCTTGCTGGATCACATCCATCGGGAAAGGCCACAGTGCCTCCAGCAGCTCCGCCTGGTTTCTCCTGGCTCTGGAACCCAATCCCGCTCCCCCTCTCAGTCCCAGCATGAAAAAGACTCCCCACAAGCTGTAGCACCACAGCGAGCCCCTCACCATCCTTCGTAGGCCCCCCGTAACCCCACCCAGACCTTTGTAAATAGGAGTTTTATTAAATTCCCCCTAATTACCCTGTTAGAGTGAGCCATCTGTTTCCTGCTGGGACACTGACTAATACAAGAAAATTCTTTCTCAAGAGTTATGCAACACACCCTTCTCTCCTTCTGCCATTTCCTACCCTCTGTCTCTGCCAAAGAAGAAAAGACAGAAAATCTTTTTTGGCAGTCCTTGTCACTGAACCTGGGGCCTCAAGCATGCTGGGCAAATGCTCTACCTCTGAGCTCTAACTCTGGCCCTCTTTTTAACATTTCTTTTTTGAGACAGGATCTCACTGACTTGCTCACACTGCCTTTGAGTGTGTGGTCCTCCTGCCTCATACCCCAAGCAGCTGAGATTATGTGCGTGGACCATCAGGCCCAAGAAAACAGCACACCTTGAGGTTTCTAAGAGCAGCCCCTGAAAAAAAAAACTGGAAAATAGGAATCTGGTGTTACAGAGGGTAAGATGGGTGACTGATTGCTGACCAACAATGTCTTCCACGTGGGATGCTACAAAAAAAAAAAAAAAATGCCTAATGTAGTATCGTGTAGATCCACAGTTCTGGCTGCTTGGGAGGCTGAGGAAAGGACATTTCTTGAGGCTAGGAGTTCAAGGCCACCATGAGCAATGGTAGAAAGACTGTGTCTTACGATGACTACAACGTAATAATAATAACTTTCATACAATGTGAAACCGCCTATGGGTGTTATTCTAGAAAAAGATCAAACAGGTAACTGTCTATCCTGTTCTCTGGAGGCAAGCTTATGAATGGCAGTTGCCTGCAATTATCATAGTAACTGTGGCAGAATACTGTAAGAAGTCTCCAGGCCTGGTTCTCAACCTATGGGTCCTGACCCCTTTGGGGGGTTGAACCTCCCTTTCACAACAGTCGCCTGGGACCATAGAAAAACACAGATTTTTGCATTACAATTCATAGTAATAGCAAAATTGTGGCTATGAAGTAGCAATGGAAAAAAATTTATGATTGGGAATCACCACAACGTGAGGAACTGTATTAAAGGGTCACAGCATTAGGGAGGTTGAGTATTACTGGAAACGGGGGTGAGGACACAAGTCAAAGAATCCCGAGCTAGCTCCAAAAGATTCCAGTTGTAATTCTTTATTAGAAGGGGCAAACTCACAGGAAAGGAATGAGAAGTCCAACCTCAGAAGTGTAACACAGGAACCAGAGAGAGAGAGAGAAAACCCTGGGCAGCCTGGCGGTTTTTCTGTGGGTATCCAAAAGGTCACACCCTAGCCTGGTCCAGTCTCTTAAAGGTCATTGGCTAAAGGGGGTTCCCCATCACCTCCCCGTTTTGTCTAAATAAGAGAGTCCCAAACTCAATACAAAACTATATACACTGGGAACAGATAGCACTTCAGACAATCTGTTCTGCTGTATTGTTCACAGTTTACAATCATTGCCCTGTGTTCCCCTTCTCAGATACAATCTTTATGACTAATACCCAAGCCTTCCTTGGGGCCAGTCCCGTAGTCCACATTTGCATTCCCTAGACCTATGATTCCTTCACAGTCCAAAAACAAAAACAGAAAAGGCATTCAACACTTAGAGTTTTTGTTTATGTGGTTCTATCTGCCTGTGTTAATAGTATTAGACACTGAAGTTGAGGGATAAAGAGATGGGCCAGAGCTTAAGAGCTCTTGCTGATCTTCCAGAGGACCTGAGTTCAAGTCCCACCTCCATGTAGGGTGGTTCTTGACTACCTATAACTCCATCTCTAAGCAATCCAATCCTCCGGTCTCTGCGAGCAATTGCACTTATGTGAATGTGTGAGTGTGTGTGTGAGTGTGTGTGTGTGTGTGCACATGCACACACAATTAGAAATAAAAATAACAAATTCAGAAGTGTTTTAAATATCAATTTATTAGTTTATTTTTGATAACAAAAAGCAAACAATTGTATAAGTTGGCATAAATTACACATGCTTATAAAAATAATATTTTCCAAAGGAAAAAAGATGAGAAGAGTGGGGCTGTGTTATGTTTGTACAAATTCATTTAATGTTCGGCTTAATAAAATCCAGCTGGAGTCTCATATCTGCTTCTGCATTTTATCTGATGTGATGTTGTACAGCTTGTATGGGAATAAAAAAGAAAAATCATATTATGATTCATTGTGACCATTTCCAGCCTTCTTCTCTTGGATCTTGCTGCTCATGGTTTTCAAGTTTACCTAAACCACTGTGCACATCATTCACAGGAGACAGGAGCCTGTGAAACAGCAAGGTCTTGCTGAAAGAGTCTCAGAGCCCAGCCTGGCTCACCCAGCCTTTGGTTCTGTTTTCTATTCCTCAATCCTCTCCAGACCTGCAGGAAGCATGGTAGGATGTTCAGGGACCAGAACAGCATCAGGGGAAAGCTGGGGGACTGTACCAATGGTCATTCATCTTGATTCTCCCAACTTGTGTCCATCTCTAGGGACCTTAATTCTACATCTTTGTTCCATTCCTTATACTGTGTATGTATATGAGCGCAGATTTCCAAAGGGAATGTGGAGGTACCTTGTTGGGGCAGCAGGACACACACCAGTCTCTTACATAGTAGGTCAGCCTATGTGTGATACCATTATCTACTAGGATTTTGATGCCACTAAAATATATATATTAAGTTTAGAATGAATGACAATCATTTAGCAATACCTAGTGATATAGATCTGCAATTCCTAATACTTAGGAAAATGAGAAAAAGAATGTCACAAGTTCAGTATCAGCCATAAATACAGAATGAATTCAAGCCCAGTCTGGCAACTTAGCAAGATATTGTGTCAAAATTAATATAATGAGAGGGTTAGCTTTTAAAAAAAAAAAGTCACCAACAGTCTTACCCAGCTGTGAACTCTGAACTGTAACAATGACTGTCTAGGCAACAATATGTCCATGGGCGTCATAATAGCACCAAGGTTATAGGGCTATCTGACCAGTTTCCCATTGCATTTAAGGCCAGCTACACAAGGAAACTATGCCCAGCGCTGTAAATCTTGCAAGAGCCCTTGGTTGTAGAGTTCGCTTCAGGCCTCAAAGGTGAAGCTACCACTGTTACTTTGCTAATCTGACATAGTATCAAACATCCCTCTACCATTTCACCTCCATGACCATGGATTAGGGCTGCTCTCCATCCTCATTAGAGAAGAGTTTGGGGTTTTTCTGTTTATTGTTGTTGTTGTCGTTGCAGTGGATGGTGGTTAACATACAAACTCATGCCAAACCGAAGTGCCAGAATTCAGTATGAGTGAAAAAGCAGACAGACACCAAGCAGCTGAGAGCCCCTACTATTCCCACCGAGGACTCCGGTTCAATTCCCAACCCCCATATGGAAGCTCCCAATGACCAGTAACTCCAATTCCATGGTACCTGATATCCTCTTCTGGCCTCCGCAGGCTCCTGCACACATGTGGTGAATATAAATCACACAGGCAAACTCACATACACATAAATAAAATAATTCTTTATTTTTAAAAGCATGCCAGTAGGGTGCTCAGCCACAAATGAGACCTCTCTCTCTGTCTCTCTCTCTCTTTCTCTCTCTCTCTCTCTCTCTCTCTCTCTGTCTCTCTCTCTCTCACACACACACACACACACGCACACACACACACGTGCACACATAAGCGTGCGCACGCACGCACGCACACATGCACGCACGCACACACACACACACGCACACACATTCCTAAAGGGATTATTGTGAATGAGAGGGAAGAAAGATTGTGCGAGCCAGAGGTCAGAGAGGACCAGAATGGAACAGCATCTTCTCGGCATGACTGGACCGCTGCCCTCACAAACTAATCGCAGCTGCGGTGTACTGTATAAAATCAAACCAGGCAACGTTCTAGCATAAGTCTCCATCCCTGGCCGAGAAGTGTTTATTAACAGTTGATGGGGAAAGTCAGGACTCCTGAAGGTTTGGGCCTCTAGTAGATCAACCAAGCTCCCGTGGCTAGCCTCCCACTAAAGACGACGTAGGCTGCACAAACTCCATTTAGTGAGCTGTTTTTCAAAGAATGAAGAAACAAAGTTAGGAGTGAGTGGAAAGATAGGATTGGATCTGGGAGGGGTTACCTGGAGGAGTGTGATATGAAGACAATCAAAACATGCATTGTGACATTCCCAAAGAATGAATAAAATACATTTTTTTTAAAAGAGAACTGAGGAGGTAGCTCAGAGACTTGATGGTAGAGCGCTTGTCTAGCCTGCATGAAGCTCTGGGTTTAATCTCCGGCACAGAACAAGGAATTATGAAATGCTGATCCTACAGCAGTCCCCAGCTTAAGTGTTCTGTGTTTATCACTTCAATCAATCCTTGAAACAACCCTGGGAGGCTTGTAACATCTCCATTTTTAGATGAAGAATCTGAGAGGCAGACAGCATGAAGAATTCAACTCAAATATGCAGCTGTGGAGGGCCCAGCAGGAATGTGAGTCTAGATCTTATCTGCTCTGATGCCTGCTCACTGAGCAGCCCCATTAAAGCCTGCTTCTTACTCCACTGAAACCGCTGCAGAAGAGTGCAGGCTGAGAAGACCTGGTGACTCTGAAGGTAAAAAGAAGGAAACAGGAGTCAGCTGAACATAAAGCACTATGGCGGGGGGGGGGGGAGTGTGACAGACTGGAAAGAGATTTGATCCCAAGCAGATACCACACCGTGCACATTATTCTGATCTGCGACTGGGGTTTAAGACTCTCTCCCCTTGGCTGTCTGAGAAGCCAAGGGCAATGGCACTGGGTTTTGATCCTACTGCATGTACTGGCTTTGTGGGAGCCTAGTCTGTTGGGATGCTCATCTTCCTAGACCTGGATGGAGTGGAGGGGGGGCGGGAACCTTGGACTTCCCACAAGGCAGGGAACCCTGACTGCTCTTTGGACTTGAGAGGGAGGGGGAGGAGGATGGGGAGAGGGGGAGGGAAAAGGGAGGAGGGGAGGAGGTGGAAATGTTTAATTAAAAATAAAAAAATAAAGAGAGAAAAAATAACAATAAATAAATAAATAAAAGCTTCACCACATTCAATTTAAAAAAAAAAAAGACTCTCCCCTTGACTCTCACTGAACAGTGTGCCTTAGCTAATGGGAGCTCTTCAACTCCAGACGGACAGGGAAGGAACCAGCATAGGTCCAAACTAGTTCCTCTGAATGTGGGTGACAGTTGTATGGCTGGGGCAGACTGAGGGGCCACTAAAGCACTGCTAAAGCACACACATCCAAAATTCTATGTAGTAAACTTCACATTACTAAACCACATATGTACTGGCACACAAATGTACTGAACTCCACATGTACTACACAACATTCATACTAACATACTTATGTATTGAACCTTATGTATACTGAAGCACACAGACACTGAAGGCCACATGTACTGAATTACATGTAGACTCAACAGCAATGCAGACTGAACCATAACATGTCTGAGCTAATGAACACACACACACACACACACACACACACACTAAAATGACAATATTAATAATGAAAAGATTTTTAAAAGATAATCTCAACAAGTGATAGTGTGACAACTGAACAGCCATATTTAAAGTATGAATCATTGATTTTATTGACAAAAACTAAGATGAATTCAATTAGAACTAAATAAAGAAATAAGATAGAGGCAGAAGCTATTTTTTAAATACCAAATTAGATATGATGTGAAAAGGTTTAAACGCTTTTCCAAAGAATAAGTAAGCGAAAAAGAAGATATGAAAAATAATTGAGTCAATATTTTCCTACAGTAAAATATTTACAAGCTATATTTGATCATAGAACTTATCCCAAGTGGATGTAGGGACTTTACCATACAATTTAAACTGTATTCAAAATGTAGCCAGAGACCTGTGTGTAACAAAGCAGTGAAAAGATATCAAACATCATAAGTCACGAGGAAATGTGTGTCAAAATCACAATACCGTGCAATTAGATGGGAAACAATTTAAAAAGCTGACAAGACCATGTGTTAGCAAGAAGGTGAAAAGCCAGGAAAGGCTTTCTGCGGCTGGTGAAACGTAAGACAATACTGTCACTGAAGACTGCCGTGGCATTTTCCGTAACTTGCGCAAATACTAATCCCATGAGCCAGCAATAACTCTCTTTCATTCCGTTTATAAGACGTTATTAAAGGAACAAAATGATAGTGACCGAAACTTGTCTAACCAGCAGGGAAAATGCAAAGAAAAGCCACATGAGGCAACAGCTGTAGCGATAGGATAGGGACTATCAAAAAGACAAGAGATCAGAAGGGCTGGGGACGGAATGGAGGAAGAGTGTGGGTAGGAGAGCCTCTTGGTGCAGCCATTGTGGGAAACAGGATGGAGGTCCCTCAAAAGCAAATATGGGCGAGAGGACCATACGACCAGACAGCGCTTATGCTTGTGTTCCCCAAGGAGAAGGACCGTGGTACAGCCTGACCTCTGCGTCACTCCTTCGCTGCAACACTATTCTCAAAACAAGGACGTGGAAACAACTTGTGTCCCTTGCCAGGTAACTACATAAGAAGCTGTATTAAGGAAGCCCTGCCTTTAGAAACCACTGAGGAAACTGAGGAATTTTATGCTTGTAAATAGCTAAGATTCATAAATAAAAACATTGCGTAATATCTCTTACGTGTGATATCTTTTTCAAGGTTGAATATAGAGAAATAAAGAGTAGACGAAGAAGCCGGGTGTGGTGGCGCACACCTTTAATCCCAGCCCTCTGGAGGCAGAGGCAGGCGGATCTCTGTGAGGGTAACACCAGGCTGGTCTACAACACAGGGAGTTCCGGGGGAGGCGGGGGCAGCCGGAGCTAAAGAATGAGACACTATCTCAAGGTAGAAGAGGAGCTGGGAGGATTGCTCTGCAACCATGAGGACTCAAGTTCAATTCCACAGCACCCAGAATTAACCAGGCTTGCCTGGGTCTGCCCGTAACTTGAGCACTGAAGGTCAAACACAGGAGGATTCCAAGAGCTCGCTGGCCTACCAGGCTGAAGGAAGTGAAGACTGTAGCTCAAGGTAATAAGAGGGAGAGCAAGAGATGAAGAGACCCTGTATCTTACAGTTATCTGCGCATGTGCACATGTGCATAGACCACACACACACACACACACACACACACACACGATTAAAATGATGTTTACTGAAAGGAATGGCAAAAGAGGTAGGTCAAAGGTCACAAATCTGCTGTTATAACTGCTGACAGGTCTATAAGCAAACTAGGAACTATAATACCATACTGTACACTGGAAATTTGCCAAGGGTAGATTTTAGTGCTTCTTTACCACCTCCACCCATTAAAAAAAAATAAAAAACCAAAAAGACAAGGAACTATATGAGAGAATGGATAAATGAACTGACTTACCTGTAGTATTCATTGAACCATGCCTGCAAATATCAAAAGATCGTGTTACAGGCCTTAAATGTATGTGCTACAAACAAAACATGTTTTAGAAGCACACCAGGGATCGTCACTGTCTAAATGCCAAGGAGACTGAAGATGCCGGTGCCTGAGGGGATGGGCATGCATCCTGGCGGCCACCCGAATGCAAGCTTTGCCACAACTCATCAAGTTAGCTCCTCAAAATGTTGCATTTGTTGTAAGGAAATATACAAATTATACTTCAAAGAGTTTATTAAAATGCTTTCAAAGAAACAAATTACATAACAGCATATGCATACACCCCAGGCATACATAACACACAGACTTCCTGCAGGAGGCTTTTTCAGCCATGAAGAACTGTAAATTGCCCCAGTAATACAACAGACTTAAGAAGACAAACCTTTGATAAAGTGTACATGCATATCTACCGCCCACCACTGGATACATTGTGACACACAGCAACAGTGTACACCCCCATTATGGCTCCTGTATATTTTGTTTATGTCAATAGCATAAAAAAATGAGTTTTTCTGACAACCCACCCATACACTTATCCGCACTTGCCGCTGATGCTATCCATAATGGTCATTTTCTTAGATCCGTTTCTTAGAAGACAGAGCTAGACGATAGCTGGTAAGAAACTAGCCCTCTATCCATACCCACACACCTCTTATTAAGCTATTTCATCTGGCAGTGTGTGAAGAGGTCTTCCATCTGTTTGAATAACTGTCTCCTAGAGAAAACCTCAAAGCCACGATGAGTCCCACACTGGATTGTAGCAGGCACTTGTTATTTTTCTTACAAGATATTGGGCAAGATTCAAGGCTAATGCTAGAATACCAAAGATCGCTCCACACAAGCAATTGTAAAGGTAAAAGAACCTTGGCTTGGGCTTATTATATTACGTCAACTAAAACTGACCTTCAATGTAGGAACGGTGCATTAAACAAATAAATGTCTGAGCTTGAGTCTTTTATTAGACTTACAAACAATAATTAGCATGGATGCTTTCAAGGCCACAATCTGTCTTTTAATTCAAGCTACAGATAGGGGAGAAACCGAAGTTAAGTCGGAGAGGTACTGCAAACCAACGTGATCTTTGCTCCTTCCGAACACAAAACCTATGTTCTCAGGGATCCCATTCTGGCACTTTCTAAAATTATCAAGGGTTATCATATTTATCCTGTTAACGGGGTGGATTTATTGTATGTGTATAATAATTTGGGGCCGAGTTGCATTGATGTGTTTTATGGCATGTAGTCAGCTCCGATATATTGCCGGGTCTATAACGGCGCCATAAACTACAGATGCCATCATCGAAATGAACGAGCCAGAGTACATACTGAGCTGCTTTTAATTATATGTTTATCTTTGCTCATTCCTTTGACTTACATTTTATTTATACCACATGTGGTATAGAAGCAATTTTCAGGGGTTTTGGAAAACCCTAAGCAATCATCTTATTTTACACAGCGAAGCCACATTACTTACACTGACAGCAATTATATCTCTATATTTCATAACATTCATACGCTTTCTGGTCCTTTCTAACCACACTGTTTCCATCTGGGATGCTCCTTAGAACAGAAGACTTTCAGACAAAGTCGATTCTCCAGTTCTGAATGTCTTAATTACTCTCTTAAATACTCTTAATTGTATTTGTAGTTATAACTAAGACAAAACATCTAAGTACAATTATTTAATTAGTATGCCATGTTACATTTAAAAATCATAAATATTTAGTGAACATTTTAAGTTATCATAGGCAATAGTCACCTGTAGATTCTTAAACAGCGATTGTAAATAACGCATTTTCTCTACATATCTGTTAGCATTACTTTGTCTGAAAGGGGTTCTGAGACCTAGAGCTACCAAAAGTGTTCCACTGCCCAGTGGCAGAGAGTCCATAGAGGAGAGAACCGGTTCATACATCCACCCTCAGCCCATGATAGTTATGGTGCTTCGTGGCTAGGCCTTACACTCTGTGGTCTGCATTTCAGCTAGAGAAGACTGCCTTGCTCCACATCTTCCTGACAGCCAGGGGTCCAACTCAGTACCAGGCTTTTCCTCACCATGGATCTAAATGCTACTACTCTGATAAGAATGACAGTCTCGGGGAGGTAGAGGGGGTGGAGAGGTGGCTCAGGGGTTAAGAGTACCACCTGCTTTTCCAGAGGACCACAGTTCAGTTTCTGGCACCCACACGACCGCTTTATCACTGTCTGTAACTCCAGGTCTGGGAAATCCCTTTTCGGTCCTCTGCATGCTCCAGTTAGACACGTGGTGCACCGACATGCACACATAATACTCACACACATAAAATATTTAATTAAAATTAAGAGTTACAGCTCAACCTTTGCCTGTCGTGGCAATAATCAGGATTGTCTTCCTTCTGGTCCCAGTCTCCTCTGTCTGAAATCCCCCATGACAAGCACTGCCGGGACAATATCTTGCTGTGTTTTGCATGTGGTCTGCAGCTTTTTGTACACTCCATCTTCCTGCTTCTCTCAAAATGGCTTGCTCTCAAGCCCACCCTCTTTTGACAACTGGCTCTGAAGTATCACACTGCCCTGTATTTCCTTGTTGCTACAAGCACATTTCTTTACTTAAGCAGTTCCTATTACATATGAGTTTGTTGTTTTTTTTTTTCTTAACTTGTCTTACTGCTCAGTGTCATGAATAGAATATCAGTTTGGTTCACTGACACACCACATGCTTAATAGATTCAAGGCCTTAAATTTGATCTTCAATACACAGAAGATAACATAAAAGGAATAGAAATAACACATAATAGCACATAGATAGTGTGTTTAGTTCAAGTTTCGATGGCTGTGAAGAGACACGTGACCACAGCAACTCTTCAAAAGGAAAACTATTTAATTGGGCAGATTTCATTTTCACACTGTAGTCTGTTATCATGGTGGTGTGACTTGGTGGTGTGCAGGCACTCATGGTGCCGAAGAGGGGACTGAGATTCCTACATCTGGACTCACAGGCAGCAGGAAGTGGTCTGAGACACTGGGCTGTATCTTGAGTATAGGAGACTTCAAAGCCTGCTCCCACAGTGACACTTCCTCCAACAAAGCCATATCTTTAACAAGGCCACATCTCCTAAGAGGGCCACTCCTTTTGGGGGCTACTGTTTTCAAACAATCATAGATGACTTCATTAGAAAAAAAGGAAAGAGTGAACTTGGAGACTGATTCTTATCACTCCAGACTGAATGCCTGAAAAAGAAAATCTAACAAATCGCCTAAAGATGGCTGAGATTAGGCAAGAGGCATTCAGAACAATCACCGCCACCAAGTCCATTTGCGCAGTTGGCACTTTCAACAAGCAGAGGCTAAGAGCTTGTTGAACCCTGGTGTCCAGTGTGTCCACACAGCTTGACACAGCCAGCCTCCTGTGTGAGCTGGGCTCTGTCGGGTCACGTGACCCTTCCACTCACTGGACTGCCTCAAGATCTGTTCCCCTCGAGTAACCTGCCATTGAACCAGGCATCTCCAAAGAAACACACAGCTGATGGTTCCTGCTTGGGTGCCTTCCATACAGAGGTAGCCCAACTCTCAAAAGGTATTTGGCAGTGGGATTGTTCAAAGCAATGCGAACAGCAATGCATCCTTAAATTTTGTTCTATTTCTTAAGAGTTCAGTGACTGTATACATCTGAATATTATATCTTCCTCCATGTATGGTTTATGAAAGAATGCACGGTGCCTTTCATTGTCTGAAACATTTCTTTAGGGGATAGTGTGTGTGTGTGTGTGTGTGAGAGAGAGAGAGAGAGAGAGAGAGAGAGAGAGAGAGCAGGGTCGCCTGGTGAATATGTTGATATGCGTGCAAATGTGTGAACACACATGCATATGGAGGACAGAGGACAACACAGTACCACCCATCTTGTGTTTGGAGAGTCTCTCACTGGCCTGGAGCTCACTGATTTTCGCAAGGCTCAAGGTGCCAGCTGTCTCCACATCACCAGCACTGAGATTACAAGCCTATGCCACAACATCCCCACTCTTTTACGTGAGTGCATAAAACCAAACTTGGGTCTCCATGATTTCGAGGAAAGCACTTTTTTTTACTGAACTCTTTGGCAGCCCTGTCCAAAGCATTTGTGAGAGCTAGTTATGAATCTTAGAAACAGGAGCTTAAATTAGCTTCGAGATCCATCCATTCACTTGTTCCCCGAGCAAACAGTAAATAGGAGACGCTGTGGACAGTACAGGCGTAAGAAACAGGTAAGATGTCCTCTGCAGGGCAAATGCATTGTGGTAGGGGAAATAATGGCAAAGCAAAGAGTTAATCTGTGAAAGGGTGGGGGGCGATGACTCATACAAGAATGAAAAGTGGCACTAGAAGAGACAGAGGGGCCATATTACAGCACCAGAGTGAGCAGAGTTGAGAAAGGCCTCTGGGGAACTGGCAATTGAACAGAGACTACAGGTCTGAGAAGTGACCCTGATAAAAGCCAGGAAGAAGTTGTCCAGCAAGGAAACAGGAGGTTGGAAGGCCTTGGGGTAGGGAAAATAGCTTCTGTCTGTTCAAGGAGCAGCAAGCGGTCAGAGAGCCTGCAGCAGAGGCAGCAAGAAAAGAGGGTTCATCACCTCCAGCATGCTGCGCTCACATCACATTAAACATTGTTTTCCACAGCACGCCCAGGATGGCTGCTTTGAATCAAGACCTTTTTTTTTTTCTTTCCATTCTAACCCCCAACCTGACTGAGAAATCACCTTTGTACAAATTAATTATTTAATCACTTTCATCACACATGACTTCAAGAACTGCCTGGCGTTTAATTCAAGACAGTTGCCTCTCCCTTTGAAGACAGATTAAACACGGAGTGGCAGAATAGGGATGTAGCATCAGAAGCTTAGAGCTGCTTCAGACTAGGTCAGTGAGGGTGCGTGGTGCTTCTCTTTGATTTGCAAGAGCTGGCCCAGTGCTACACATGATGAGTTCCAAATTTATTAAGTGATGATATGCACTCCACAGAGAGAGGACAAAGACCCCCCCCAAGACAGATAGACAGAAAGACAGACAGATAAATAGGCAGTCAGACAAAAAAATGTATGGAAAATAAATAGATGAAATATTGATGATATACAGATAAATGATAGGTTGGTAGATAGATCGATGATGGATAGGTAGATGATAGATAGATAGATAGATAGATAGATAGATAGATGATAGATAGATAATTGATGGATGGATAGATAGATAGATAGATAGATAGATGATAGATAATTGATGGATAGATAGATAGATAGATAGATAGATAGATAGATAGATAATTGATGGATGGATAGATAGATAGATAGATAGATAGATAGATGATAGGTAGATAGATAGATAGATAGATAGATAGATAGATAGATGATAGGTAGGTAGATAGATAGATAGATAGATGATAGGTAGATAGATAGATAGATAGATAGATAGATAGATGATAGGTAGATAGATAGATAGATAGATAGATGATAGATAGATAATTGATGATGGATAGATAGATAGATAGATAGATAGATAGATAGATAGATAGATAGATGATAGATAGATAGATAGATAGATAGATAGATAGATAGATAGATAGATAGATGAGTGAGCCTGAAAGCTTATTGTTTCCTGGATTACACCTGACAGCTTCCTGTATTAAGGATCTGAGATTTTGAAAAGGGAGAGTGGGTAGGTTCAAGCCCAGTCTGGCCTTTGATCTACTGGTGACAGTTTGTTTTATCTGGTTTCTTCTTCTTAGACAGCTGTGATCTTTTTTTCAAACCCTTGTCACCACCATTGCAGGTACACAAATGATATGGTTAGCGACTGTGACATCTTGTATAATTGGTCACAATCACCAAATCACCATCTGAGGGTTTGGGGAACATGACAGTGTGCCACTTCCCCGGGCCAAGCCAGAGCAAGTGTGCTCAGTGACAGGACTTCGCACATCTCCACGAGCAAGGGTTGGCACCTCGCTGCCAGGACACTGCCTGAAACCACCAAGACTAATGCAAATGGAGACCAACTGGCAAGGGGCTCCAGGTCTCTAAGACATCTGGGTGTTTAGGAATTCCTCATCTCTTATTTATTTGGTGAAAATTTTGCACCTACTTCCTTCTAGTTGGTCTGGTTTTCAGACAGCTTTAGAATTTGCCTTCTGGGTTTCAAGGAATTGACCTTTGAATGTGTTTTTTTCTTTTTACAGACCTCTTTGTACTTCATTTTTCTTGCATGTACTTATTTACTGGGGAAGGGCACCTGTGTGTCCCAGGGTACATGTGCAGGTCAGAGGACCACTTGTGCCAGTCAGTACTTTCCTTCCACCGTATGGATCCTATGTCCTGCTGGTTCGACTCAGGTTTCATTTCCTATCATTAAGTGGAATCAGGACATTCGCCCGGGACTTTGCCTATCCTCAACTTGTTTCTCCTTCCAAAACACCCTGCAGTAAACATCTCACCTGGATCTTGACTCTGCCACCCCTCTAGCTGTGCAGTCTCTGTCAAAAAACCTTCAGTCTCTCTGTGTGTCCTATTCCTGCCCATAGTGGTGCATATGGGTAAACGCGCCTCTCTGAGCTGGCAGAAGTGTTTGCACAAGTCACGTCTCAACTGCAAGTCAGAGAAGGCAATGCAGGCTAAATTAATTAGAAATCAAAGTTTACAACGATGCCTGGTAACTCGTGGAGTTCAAGAAAGTATGGGAAACTGGGAAAGAAAAGTGAATTCAACCAAGAAGTTAGGCCACAATGGGCCCAGAAGTGGGGTTCAGTTAGAACACGTCCCTGGGTGTTCCACAGTCAGACTTCTGCTAGTGTCTCTCCCATGAGACATTTGAGAATTCGGCACCAACATCTGGCATTTGTCTGTCCGCTTCACCGTGTCAGTGCACGCTGAAAGGCTACCTGGTTTAAAGTGGGTCAGAGTTCTTTCTGGAAAAGCAGGGCTCTGCTTCTCCACAGAAGGGGTTCGGATGTCAGCCTGACAATAGGTCTACTGGATATCATATGAGGAGGCGCACAGAGCATCTCTCATGGTGCCTAGTGTGTAATAAATACCCAAAATATCCCCTTCTCCTGTCCTCATCTTCCTTCTTAGCTTACTAACTTCCATTGACCCTCCCCTCACATCACAAGGCCTTTCCAAACATAGCTCTTCCCTAAAATTGCTGCAGCAGCAACTAGAACTGGCAGTCTAGTAATGTTCCAGATAACCAGATTGGTTAAAATTATATATAAACTAAAGCAGTTAGGTTCTCAGTGAGAAGTAAAATTTCCAAAGAGGAGAAAGGAAAAAAAAAGAACTGGTCACGTCTTAGGATATGTAAATCATAAATTTATTATGTGATATTAAATTTATAATCTTGTTTTGGCATAGTTAGCATGTGCTTTTAGTAAATTCCAAACATAAGAGATGCTGTCATCTAATATTTTTTGGAATCTGTTTAGCTATAGTACACAGCTATAGTACAGTTATAGTACACAGCTATAGTGCACAGCTATAATACACAGCTATAGTACATAGCTATAGTATACTGCTATAGCACACAGCTATAGTACACAGCTATAGCGCACAGTTATAGTACACAGCTATAGTATACAGCAATAGCATATAGCTATAGTGCACAGCTATGGCATACAGCTATAGTACACAACTATAGTGCACAGCTATAGTACACAGCTATAGTGCATAGTTATACAGCACAGCTATAGTACACAGTTATAGAGCATAGCTATAGTGCACAGCTATAGTACACAGCTATAGTGCACAGCTATAGCATACAGCTATAGCGCACAGCTATAGCGCACAGCTATAGTACACAACTATATTATACAGCTATAGTACACAGCTATAGTGCACAGCTATAGTACACAGCTATAGTATACAGCTACAGTATACAGCTATAGTACACAGCTATAGTACACAACTATAGTGCACAGCTATAGTATACAGCTACAGTATAGCCCAGGCTGGTTTCAGTTCATTGATTCCCCACATTTATCACCACACCAAGGCAAAAAAATTAACATATATTTTTACTTTAATTAATATGTGTGTGGGAGTGCTGCCTTCTGTGGAGGACATAAGAGAGCATCGGATTCCCTGTCGCTGGATTTACAGACATATGTGAGCTACCAGACATGGGCACTGGGAACCAAACTCCGTTCCTTTACAAGAGCAGCAAATGCTCTTAACTGCTGAGCCATCTCTCCATTTGTCAAACTGTTGTCTTTAGGTTTATATATCCTTTAAAATAGTATTGGAGTCAGGTGTGGTAGGCCATGCCTTTAATTGCAGCATGCAGAGGCGGAGGCAGGTGGGTCTCTGTGAGTTCAAAGTCAGCCTGCTCTACAAACAAGTTCCAGGACAGCCAGGGATACATAGAAAAACCCTGTCTCAAATAAATAAATAAATAAATAAATAAATAAATAAATAAGTAAGTAAATAAATAAATAAAGGATTGTGACTAGAAGTACTTTCATGCTTTCCACTTAAGTCCTGCCCCCAGGCTCACATTAGCTATCACTTACCCCTAAAGAACCAGACAGCAACAGTGAGTATTACACGAGAGAACAGAGTGAAATACCCCAGCCAAAAGTTTGACACTTGGTACGTGAAGTTTCGTTGCATGTGTCTCTTTTTCAGGGGAACAAACTTATAATCTAGACATCTCTATGAAGGAATATGGAGAGAGAAGAGTAAAAAATCCATATGCCCAGGCTAGGAGCAGGGTGCACACTCTTGTACTATGACCACATGGAAGGCTAAGGCAGGAAGTTCTAGAGTTTGCCACCAACATGGTCTATCCTGTCTCCATAACAAAAACAGAACAAAAAATTCCAACATCCAGACTGCATACAAAAGTATATGAGAGTCTCCTGGGAAGAAATGAGATATCAGTATTTTAAACACTACCCAGATGATGTCTATAGATAGTCGGGTTGGTGAGCCTGACTCCCTGTGTTTTCTCAGCATAGTGTCCCAAGTGTCTGCATATAGAGACCTAACCTCCCTCACACTATCAACTCCCAGCCAACTCTTCTTAAAATTAAATGTTCTCATATTTGGGTTTACCTCTTTGTGGTTCTCCTCAAGTCATTAATTCATCTTCCAAACTCCCCATCCCTGTAACCACCCCACTATCCTCCTTTCTACCATGGCTTTGAAACATGGCTGCGCATGTTCTTGATATCATCCATAGGATCACACTGTCTTTCTATCATATTTTTCAAAATTAAGCCATTGTCATACGGCACATGACACACCTAGAGTTCACCTAAACCCTTATTATCCTGCAGTTTGAATCCACAGAGATAGTGTGCCTCCAGGTCAGTCTCTTTCACGTTCACTCTTGTTGAACAAGTCTATGTAAGTCAGATTTCTACGTCTTTTTTATTTATTTTTTTATTTATTATGTATACATGTATGTATTCTCAGTGCTCTGCCTGCAGAGCCAGAAGAGGGCACTAGATCCCACCACAGATGGTTGTGAGCCACCATACGGTTGCCGGGAACTGAACTCAGGACCTTTGGAAGAGCAATCAGTGCTCTTAACCACTGAGCCATCTCTCCAGCCCCCAGCTTTCTACTTCTGTGACATGGTATCTGAGGAAAAAAAACTAAAGAAAAGGAAATTTGTTTTTATTTACAGTTACAAAGGTTTCAGTCCATGGTTGGATGGCTCTATTAATTTTAGACCTGTGGAGATGCAGAACATCCTGGCTTGTGACAGAGGAAGGTTGATTCCTCCCTGACAGTCAGGAGGGCAAGGGGGAAGGAAGAATATACAACCTTTGTAAGCATATGCATACATCCCCCCAATAACCCCATCTGCTAGCCCATTCAACTATAACCTCATAATGGAGTAATCCCTTGATGAGATTAGTACCTTGATAATTCAATCACTTTGTCTCTCCGTAAAGCCACCAACTGGTGAATCAAGCCTTTAAGGAATGAATTTTTGAAGAAATTTTATAGATAAACCATAACAAACACCTGTTATTAACACATCAAGAGTCTTCACTTCCTATCCCTATTCCCATGACCAAATACTTAATCCTAATAGCCAAGGTCTTCATTGTTTAAAAAAACTGCTGCCTCAACCTGAGAGCAATTAGAATCTGTCAATAGGGGATAATAGTCATTCATAGAGTCTAAATAATCTTAAAACCTCCATTTAGGCTTCTTTTGTTTAAGAGAAAGATAGTCACTGTCTAAGATTTGCAAAATCACTAACCTGTTCTAAGCACTCATATCAAGCATACTCAATATTTTTCAAGCAGCACATGTCACTTTCAAATAGGGCTGAAGAGGCAATGTGATTGGAAAAATTACGTGCAGTGCAAAGTGAGAAACAGAGACATGGAGACTGGGGGATTCCATGGAGTTCCCTGGCCAGCTACTTTTGCTTACTTAGCAAGACTCAGACCAGTGAGAGACCCTACCTCATAAAAAAATAGAGGGAGAAAGAAAGAAAGAAAGAAAGAAAGAAAGAAAGAAAGAAGGAAGGAAGGAAGGAAGGAAGGAAGGAAACAAAAAAGAAAAAAGAAAGAGAAAGCAAAAGAGAAAAAGAAAGAAAGGGAACAAGGACGGAGGGAAGAAGGAAGGAAAGAAGGAAGAAAGGAAGGAAGGAAGGAAAGAAGGAAGGAAGGAAGGAAGGAAGGAAGGAAGGAAGGAAGAAAAAGCCAATGATAGCTGAGGAACAATACTCGAGCATGTCCTCTGACCTCTACACATATGTATAAAGGGATGCCTATACACACCCACACACAAGAGAAACTGGTTCTTTCAATTTAGTTGAAGCCATGAATGAAACTCACCAGTGGACCCGTGAGTTTGGGAGATGGGAAGGACCTGGACGAGCTTGCTCCCCTGCTCTCATTTTTCTGATAAGGAAGCAGGTTAACTGCATTTTCTTTTCATGGTCCTGCAGGATGGAAGTGTCAGCGCAGGACAGAATCTATAGTTCTGATTCCATCATCTTTTGCCTACTTAAGGTGATGACCTTGCTCAAATAGGGGCCAAAGGCCTCACTTGCCCGAATGCTGCCTCAACAGCCCTTATTTATTTCGCTTCTTACCTAAATTGATCCAAAGCCATAATAGGACTTCCTCTTCCTACAAATCCATCCTAGAATTTCATTCTGCAGGCAACTCCCCACAACTCCCGGTTTTCATCTCTATCAACCCTTCTGAATTTCCTATCTCACCATCTAATCACATTTTTTTCTGGTGTGGTTTCCTACTAGACACTTTGTTTCCAAAACGAGATTGTATGGGCTTTCTCAGATAACAGCCAGTCCTGACAGAAAGACTCCTAACACTGTCTATCCCAGAAGTCGCATGGGGAGCAAGCCATGTGCTTCATAAACCCATGTTAAAGTGCAGTGAATTTCCACAATACTAACAAATATACTTTGATCACCAGTGATGAATGTTTAGACCCTCTGCTGTAAGGTGCTTTCATTGTACCTACCTCAGGCAGCTTCTCCATATGTTGAAAGGTAATGTAAGTTTTCGGTTCTATGCTTTCCCCTGTGTTGGATGACCAGAAGGCCAGCCTGTCTCCTTCAGGCCTTGACCTACAATTGTTTTAAAATATTAATGCTGCTTCACTTTCAAATACAAGGACAGTCGTTTTGTAACACTTCCAAGATGGATGGTTTCAAATGCACTTTTCTGATTTGAGGTGATTCGGGTCAAAGCTAAAAAGAAAGCTGTGTATGTGGATAAATAGAGGTGAAGTCTGTAAACTATCCTGCCTTTGCTAATGGGCTGCTGCTGCTGCTGTTGTTGTTGTTTTTCCCTTCTTAGTTCTCTAATTTGCAGCAAAATAACTTGAATTCTTTAACATCTAGATACATAAGTGTAACTGATCAATTAGCGTAGGAAAATGAGGGAACAATTCACATAAGAATAATCAGATAATGTTGAATACAGAAAAGACGAGCTCAGAGAGGAAATTCTACATTCTTCTGCATACAGAGTATCATTTGCTTTATCTTTCTACTTGGACAATAACTTGTTTCCTTGCTGTGTGGGTTTCCAGCTCTTCTCAAAGAGGGATTAACTACCTGCCTCCAGCTTGTATTAAGAAATTAACATAAGATATTTTCATTCGACTGTGATCACAGGACATTCTCTCTAATTTCATTTGGCACGTTACCCATCAGATTTATGGAAATTCTCCATGAACGCTGGCCCTGAAATGTAACAGTTGCATAAAACAGTATGTAAGATGTGGCTGTGTTATTCACAAGGTATACCCTTGACCTTGGCTACTGGCTGAGTCCTTGCCTGGATCTACTAGCTGCCCTGGAATCCAAAAATGCGGGAATGATGAAACAGCCTTCCAAACACATGGCATCGGCTGATTAGCAGGCAGAATTGTAAAAAGGAATTAGTAATGAGGGGAATAAAGATAGCCAGAAACTGCAACCAGCAGGGAGCCTATTTCCACAGAAGTTGAAAATAAAGTAACAATAGAAATGGTAGTCATCTAATTAAATAATAATTTTTCCTCTTTAATGATGTCCGTGCTAGTTAATGTCATGACTTCTTCAATCAAGGACACCATAATTTAAGCACAGCTATCAAAAAGAAAGTTGTGAAACTTTAAAGAAGCCCATGAGATAACCATGGTAAACCTTACAAATGGAGAAAAAAATATCTCAAAGAATCAAGGTGACAATAAGATGGGAGTTTGAAATCCTGTTGGAGGCTTCAAACCAATGCATGATTTTTTTTAACTTTGTTATCTCCCACTTCTTTGTAAATTAAACCACTCATACCTAGAATGGATTGAAGAGTAAATGTTTTAGGACCAAAAAAAAGAGAAATTACAGGACAAATAATTTTGAAGTTCTCTCAAATTCAGCAGTATTGACTGAAGGGAATATGTAATTATGTTTGGAATCTAATATGCATTGTCAAATATATACTTCTTTGATACTGTAAGTAATATAGTTCAAAGAACAAAGCCAGTATTCCTAGTTCAGAGGCCTTTGTGCTTGTGTCCCTAGGAGTCTTGCTTAACCTTTCTAGGCCTTCATTTTTTTCATCTCATATTTTCTTAGGGTGTGCATGAAGACTATAATTAAATAATTTATAAAAGGGGCTGGGCACTAGGCATGTAATGTAGTTAATGCTCAATATATTATTGTTTCCTCTTCCAATTCTTCCCCCCTTCCCTCTTCACCTTCCTTTGCTCACCTTTGTTTTAAAGCCTGGGCCTTGCTTCCTGACTCCCTGCCAGTGTTTGCCTAGATAACAGCCAGCACAGCCACTATTTTACATTCTTCTTTACCTTTTTTTGCTGTTGCTTTGAGCCATGGCCTTATGTAGTCTAGGCTGCCCTCCAACCCACTTGTTAGTCAGCAATGACCTAGAACACCTGATATTCTTGCTTCTGCCTTCTCAGGGCCGCTGTTATGCCTGACTTTGTTCCATTGTTTTCAAACAATTTTTCAGAGACTTCTAGAACAATTCCTAGTTATTGAAAAAAAACTTCCTCCCAACTGATGAATAAAGTAGTACTCAAACAGGTGTGGAAGGGTAAGTTTTTTAACTAAAAGGTTTATCCAATTAACAATTGCTCCAGTTACTGTTTTGTAAAGTAGTAAGACATATCACTTACACATAATTATTGTATCAAATCTGCTGCCACTAACCACTATCAATTATTTCTCTGAAATTCTGAGGATCTCCCAGTTTACAAAAGTATCTGGTTAGGGTCTAGGGAGATGGCATAGTTTACAAAGTACTTCCTTTACAAGCGTAAGGATCTAAGTTCAAAACCATGAAACCTCATGAAAATTTGTATGTGGTGGCTCAAACTTGTGATTCCCACAATGGTAAGAAATCCAGATGAAGATAGACTAATCCCTGGAGATGCTGGCCAATTATTCCAGCCTACATGACAACATTTCAGTGCAATGAGAGATCCTGTCTCAAACAGAAGGTGACTGGCACTTGAGGACCAATAACCTTGAGTTCTACACTCAAGTGCGCATCTATCTGCACACACATATGTACTCAGACTCAGGGACACACACATACATATGTACTCATAGACACAAATAGATATAGATCCTTTTATTGAGCAAATGTAATGACTAGTCTCATGGATCTTATTGTTTGTAATCTTTCTGGATGCTTTATGACTAAAGGAGACTCATTATTTGCCACTTTACTTCCATTTTGTCTGTTTTATGATACCCTCTTCTTAAATACATCCCTCCACCAATGGCCTATTTCCAGTTTTCTTGACTTTACATGTATCCCATGTAAAAACCACAAAATGAAAGAATGGAAGCTATGCCCCTTATATGAGCACATGCTAACTTTGTCCTTCTGTACCTGGGTAGCTTTACTCATTTTCCAATTCAATATGCTTACTCTTGAATTTCATGATTTCATTTTTCTTTATGGCTGAATAGCTTTCCACCATGTAACATTTTCATTATCCACTTGTCGGTTTATTAGCATCTAGGCTGATTCCATTTTCTAGTTCTTGAGACTGGAGTGACTATAAACTTTGAAGAACAAGTATCTCTAAAGTAAGATATAAAATCCTTTTGGTGTCTGTCCAGGAGTGATGGAGCTGGGTCACATGATAATTCTACTGTGCTTTGAGAAACCTCCAGATTGACTGCAGAAATGGTTGCCCTGGTCTACACTCCCACCAACAGTGCAAAGAGTCCCCCTTTCCCCAACCCAAACCAGAAATTTCTGTCATTTGTATTCTGATCAGTGTGAGATGAAATCTTGATGTAAGTTAGCTCAGCATTTTCCTGATAGCTAAAAAATGTTTAGCAATTTTAAGTGTTTATTAGCCATTTATATTTCTTCTTTTAAGAACATTCTGTCAAGTTCCATAGCCCATTTTTAGTTGATTGTTCATTTTCTGGATATTTAGATTTTTAGTTCTTTGTACACTAGGAACACTAATCTTCTATCAAAAGCATAGATCACAAAGATTTTCTCCGGTTCCCTGGACTCCCCCTTCCCTTTATTAACCAATTTCTTCTTTGTTTACTGAGATGTCATTTGTCAACTGTTGATCATTTTTTCCTGAGGTACCACAGTCCTCTTCATAAAGTTTTTCCCTGTGCCTGGAAGCTGAAGTGTACACCCTACTCTTTCTTCTAGCAGTTTCAAAGTATGAGGTCTTATGTTAAGATCTTAATCCACTTGGAGTTGAAGTGTGTGTTAAATCTGTGTGTTGAAATCCAAGATTCCCAGCACCATTGAGGAGACTGCCTTTTCCCCAATCTATATTTTGGATCAAGATTAAGGAAGTCACAGAGTCTTGGAGAAAATATTTTTTTCTTTTTTTCTTTTTTTGGTTTTTCGAGACAGGGTTTCTCTGCAGCTTTTTTAGAGCCTGTCCTGGAACTAGCTCTTGTAGACCAGGCTGGCCTCGAACTCACAGAGATCCGCCTGCCTCTGCCTCCCGAGTGCTGGGATTAAAGGCGTGCGCCACCACCGCCCGGCGCTGAAGAAAATATTTTGATGTTTTTCTAAATGATTATGTTGTCAAACTACCTCCTAAATAATTACATTTATATTCATAGATTTGTGCTGCTTCCAGCCTTGGTCAGAGTTGCTTCTGATGGCAGTGAGTGCTGGTTAGTGGAGAGATACATTGCTGTTCAAAGTTAATGTGAAGCTCGGCTGGGATGGACTATCTATATCAAGCTCCGTACCTGAGGCCCTGGGAACAGTGCTGGAGAGGGAGCATAAATAACCTAAGAGTCCGAATGTGGGGAAGGTGCTGTGAAATGCTGTCCTCCGGACAAGTCATGGCTGCTGAACAGCAACTGTGGTTATCTACACATCAAGAGAGTGGAATATTCCAGGAAGGGGAGGGGCTGCTGAAGCCCTAACCTGAGCTGAGAAACTATTGACAATTGATAGTGCTAGGAGAGGAATCATCTCCCTCTCTAGGAATGTAGCCACTCATTAGACTCAGTAAGTTAAAAAATATTAATTGATTAATTAAAATTATAAAAGGAGGACACAAAATTGGGATGGAAATATGATGGCAGGTCCTGAGGGAAAAGAGAGTAGAAAGGAGTAAATAGTGAATATGATCAAAATATAATATATAAATAGATGAAAAGAAAAATAAAAAATAAATAAATAAATAAATGAACATTGTTTTACAAAAACACAGAAGATTCATTCATAGTTGTTGAACCCAGCATCAGATCCATGCTGTTTTGCAATTCTTTTTTTCTCTGATAATTTTTTTATTATTTTATAAATAATAGGAATCAAAATTTCCACTTCCTCCCCTCCTCCCACTTCCTTCCTGCTCCCCCACTCTCCCTCCAGTCCTAAGAGAGGGCAGGCTACCCTGCCCTGTGGGAAGTCCAAGCCCCTCCCACCTCCATCCAGGCTTAGGAAGGTGTGCATCCAAATAGACTAGGATCCCCAAAAGCCAGTACATGCAGTAGAGACAAATCCCAGTGCCATTATCATTGGCTTCTTAGTCTGCTCCAATTGTCAGCCACATTCGGAGGGTCCAGTTTGATCCCATGCTCGTTCAGTCCCAGTCCAGCTGGCTTTGGTGAGCTCATTCTTAAAGAAAAATACCACCGCCTATTCTTAATCCTCTAATACATAAACTTTTTTTAAAAAAACATAATACATTTTTTAATTAAAAAAGAAATTGTGTCTCCCATAAGCCATCACCTGAAAGCAGGAAGGACCATACCAAAGATTTGCATCACCTTTTAGTTCAGCTGGCTTAGGGCTTGGTTTGCTGTATCCTAATTTCTCATACTCCTTTTTAGCTAATATTTATTTGAACCTGCCATTCTAGATTCATGGATTACAGAACGTTATATCCCTTGAATATTAGAGATCATTGTAAAGGCAGGGAATTGCTGGGACTAGGATTATAAATAGAAGTTTCTCTGATGGACCAATAATAAACTATCAGCAAGGATGACAGAAACGGGACAATTTATTGAGTATGGACCCAGAGAGAGACTGTGTTCTTTAAGAGAGGAAGGAAACTTTGTAACAGTACTAAACTTGTCACCCAACTCAACGCTTCTCACAAAAGTTTCCATAAGGTTTCTTAACTCCCTGAAGGAGAGAGCTTGGTGGAAGATTCACAAGCTTTCAAATAGCAATTACCAACAATTACCAATGCAAAGGGTCCAAAGGTAGAGCTAAGAGCACAGTGGTATAGGATCCAGAAGTCTTGAGTGGGTGACCTTAAGCAAGGATGGCCTTAGAGCTCTAGATCACGGAATATAATACTCTAGAAGGATGCTTCTTGATGGAGCAATTTTTCAGCAACTGATCATCACTTAATTAAACAGTAATTAGAAAAAGTGCATTGTTCTGTATTCACCTCCAATACTGTGATGTAAAAGTAAGGATTCCAACTTCATTTTATTAAGTAACTAAAACAGGAAACTAATTTCAAGTGTTAGGGTGTTCAAGATATACATGTTTCTTAATGTTAGAAACCATGAGGATAAATTCTATCAAAATAATTTACTACATGTTCATGCACATGTCATTGGACGTTTTCTTACACTTCCCTATCATCTCTTCTCACAGGTCCCTTATCTTCCCCCATACTTCCCTAATTACTTTCAATGACTATGTCTGGCAATGAACTATTCATTTCATTTAACTAACTTTCCTTTATAAAATCCTGGATGCATGTCAATGGTTATATTAATTGAAGTTTTATGTCTCTTAGAATCATTGTGTTCCTTTCAGAGAAGCACACTTATTTTCTAACTCTGTGTGTTTGGGGAATGCTAACAAATGCAGGTGCCTGCAGAGGTCAGAGGCATCAGATCCCTTGGAGCTGGGGTTACAGGAGATGTAGGTCCCAATGTAGGTGATAGGAACCTAGTTCCTCTGAAAGAGCAGTGTGTGCTCTTACTGCTAAGCAATCTTCCATAAATTGGAATTTTGTTGAAGAATCTATAAATTGCTTTTGTAAGATGGCAGTTTTTACAATATTGATCCTACCTAGCTGAGTGTGAAATCTTTCCCTCTTTTATATCTTCTTCTATTTTTTCTTCAGAAACCTGAAGTTTTTGTCGTACAGTTCTTTCCCTTATTTATTCTTTTCCCTTTTTTATTGATTTTATTGAGCTATACATTTTTCTCTAATTGTGGTGGTTTCTGTTTGATTTGGTTTGAAGTTTATTTGTTTTTTTGTATTTTGTCTTTGGTATTTTTTTCAGTAAAGAAATGGACTAAGTGACACATGGTTTAGAGAAACAGCTTGGGAACAGTAAACTGTGTTTTGTGGGGTAAGAAAGAGAATTCCAGGAAATGAGGCAGAATTGCCACCTGAGCAGAAGCTGGCACTGCTTTGTGCAACACAGAATGCCCTGAAGCTAGAACATAGCATCCTCAGGAAAGCCATGGCAACAGGAATCTGGGCTAAGATCTCATCTCAAAGCATAGTCTGCCATTGGTCAAGAAACTGAGAAGTAACTCAAGCCTATTTGCATACTTGAAGGTCCACACCTCTATGCAGAGAAAGTATTACATGCATCAGAGCCAAACGTGGAAAACAAGGCCAAAGAGGAACTTGTGGCTCAGCTCTGACAGCAAACCCTTTCATGTGCGATTCTGAGTGTATTTTACAGGTAGAGTGAAATGGAATAGTCAATGGGTTAACTGTGGGGAAGTGAGAGAGGAAAGGGGGAAATTAGAGTGTTTTGGGACTGCTTACTGAGAGCACTGGAAAGGCAGAGACACACGAACGTATTTTTAACTACTCTAACCTCAGTGACCTCTGGGGAATAGATGACCAGATGCCCGTCTTGAATTCCATGCTTTCTTCTTATTAAAGCTTCTTACTGGAGGCTTTATAAGTACAAATAAAAAGCACTGATAAGGTCATCCCATACGAGTTAAGAATTGTTATTTCACCTCATAATTGTCCCCAAATTTTTCAAAGATGGGTCTTTAAAAAAAAATCACATATTTTAGGAAAGCTCCTTTATATATCTAAAGGGAACAGAAAGCTAAACGGGACAGTTTGTATTTGGGCAACATGGCTTGATATGGATATCAAACTTGGATAAAGATGACTGATGTTGGACATCTGGAGACTGTCTGCCAAAAACAGCTGACACCAGAGGCCTGGGGCACCCAAAAGTCATCAGTGAGGTAGTCTTTTATGTAGCAATTGCAGGTAGAAAACCACTTTTATATAAATATGGCCTTGGGATAAAGGAGCATGCCTTTGCTTTACCTTTTGCCTTTGCCAGACAGCCCGAATCGGCTTGTGCATGCCTAGCTGCAGCGTGTGTGCTAGTCTACATGTATACCTATGCCCACCTGCGTGTGGCGAGCATGTGTTCATGGGTGTCTGTGCACCTGCCGGTGTCTGCCTACCCAGGAGCTTATGTGCCAGTCAACAAAGCATGCCTTACCTGCCCTGACTCCTCTCACTCTCTTCAACTTCCCAGCATCCTGTGAGCCTCCTCCAGCTCTGACTTTGGAGTTTGAAGTGCACAGAAACCACTTTTAAGACCTTATTAGCATCGTTTACACGGAGTTGGTGGTTTGCATCATGGTACTTTTAAAATAGTGTTGAGAAGGGGGACATGGTGCAGTGTAATCTACATGCAGGGGCACTTTGAGTTTAAAGCCAGCCGGAGAAACTTGGCAAGACTCTGTCTCAAGGACAAAAAAAAGATGTGTTGAGAAGACAGGTATCGATATTTGTTTGAAAACTAGGTAGGCCCGGGGCTTGCCACATTACTTGTTGGCACAAGAAAAGAGTTGGTGGCCTCATTCTGGGATCAGTGTAGATGGAGGGAATGGAGTGAGCTGCGGCCAGTACAGTATAGATTGACTGCTGTTGCTGCAGGCTTTGCAGGCCAAAGTGTTTCACAAGCCGTGAAGCATGTGACATCTCAAGCTGAACAAGTTTCTGAAAGTGTCTCAGGTCTGCCTTCCATGGTGGCTATGCCACAGTGGCTCTGTACCATAGATGACACAATGGGAAGGAACTTGAGAACGAGGTGTGCCCTGCTGCCAGTAAAGGAAAGAGCAGAGTCATCAGGACAAGTGATGTTTTAGAGCACTCCAACAAAGCTAAAGACTTACCGGGCAAGCTAAAAAAAAAATCAAGCAAATGTACCACAGATTTGTAATTAATATTAGTCTATTCGTATGAATAAAAATTTTTATAATAAAATGCCTCAGTGCTACAGTTTGTGAAAAATTGTTTGGCATAAGCTTAAATACAAAAGGAGTCTGGTTGACTTGCATATCTTTCTTGCTTCTTTTGAAGTTTATCTCTTTCTTAAAATTATGATCCTATAGTGCAGTTTTTAATGCATTGTGAGGCATTAAATATGGATATTAATGATCTTAAGACATTTGAAATGATGACAAAGACTCTGAAAATATTTGTTCTTGCCTGAAAGAGCTGTCACCAAATTCAAGGTATTTTTCTTCATTAAGAAATGAAGATATATACACACACACACACAAGAAAAAAAAGGGAAGAGAGAAAAGAAATGAAGATGCAGCTGGGCAGTGGTAGAGATGCAGGAGGCAGAGGCAGGAGGATCTTTGTGAGTTCAAGGTCAGCCTGGTCTACAAAGCAAGATCCAAGATAGTCAGGGATGTTACACAGAGAAACCCTGTATCAAAAAAAAAAAAAAAAAGGAAAAGCAAGCAAACAAAAAAAAAGAAACAAAGTGTAAACGACAGTAATTTTAGCTTTTTGTCAGCATACTTAACAAACACGATGCCTTCAACTTACCCTGACATTAATTGTTCGATTTTTATAAAATCATTAGATATAGATTATTATAAATGCCAGCATCTAAAACCCTCTCTTTACAGGATGTATGTTTGCATAGGTCTGGTGGTTGTATTTTTCATTTGTTTTTCACTGAAAACTGGACGTGAAGTTTAACTCACAGTTTATAAGTTGCAGACTGTGTCCAAGTCTTGTTTTTGCCCTGCCTCTTGATGCGTTTCCATTCTAGGTGTCCACGGAAAGCAGCGGACTACCTCAGGGACACAGGTTGGAGGTAGAATGTAGAATTAAGTCTGAGTTATCTTAAGCATGTTCCTGAAACCCTGAACATCCACTTACATGCATGGCGGTGCTGTTGCCACCGAGAAAAGACATGATGGCTGAAGGAATCAAGACACAAGACAGACCCTTGCCATGATGCTCAGCTACGTTAACATGACCAGAGGTGTATTAGTGGTATGAATAATCCAGCGCACATGCTTAGGTGCTGTTAAAGCACAGCCTCTTGTGACACTCACTTGAATGCATCCGCACACGTGTGAAGTGATCAAAGAACATATTTAATAAAAAATAAGTCATGCTAGAAAAGTATATCCAAAGCTTAAAAACATTTTCCGAAATGTTATTAATACACGAAACCTTTCATTAAATCTATACTAGGTGATATGAACTTTTAATTAATTAAAAACTTCACTGTGTGTTTATAATGCCTTATGGTTTGATTAATGGAAATAGATTAGGAAGCGCTGCTTCATAGTACTAGGAGAGCACTGGATGGTACAAGCAGTGAGAGAGGAAATAACCCAGGACGTGGTCTAAACAAAAATCAGCAGCTACTAATGAGGCTTGTTAGTGATGCTAATCTATGTAAATGTTATTAATTGAGAACATCTATCTTTTATCTGCAACTGTTTAGTAATCAGGCAATTAAAAAACAATGACATTCCCAGTGGTTGTTCTTCCTGGGTTTTTTTTTTTTTTTTTTAAGTGATCAAAGAGTTTAAAATAAGAAGAAAAAGTCCCTTATCAAGAGGTGGGCCTTGCCTTGGGCTACTCGGCCTCATTAAAGGCAGGAAAGCTCTGTTGATCACCAATTAACCTGATTTGTAGGAACTCTGATACAGACCTCGAACAAGAGATCTCTTAGGGTGGTCAAAGACACTGTTCGTTGACAAAAATAAAGGCAACTCACTGAAAAATCAACCTACAAGATGATGGTGAAGGATCCTCTGGAATTCAAAAGTCCTTCTTTACAGAGTCTTATAGCTTGGAAGGGAAGAACGTTCATCAAAGGGACAGTCTCATCTTTGTCAGGTCAACCGACCCCCAGATATGTCTCTCTGGCCACATTCTCAAATCTCGCCCTCTGACCTCTGTTGCAAAAAGTCACTGATATTACCAGCTCTGTGAAGAGTGGGTAGGCCTGTGGTCTGTCATGCTCTGAAATGACAGCATTTGGGTCCTAGGAATTCAACTTCCAAATACTTGATTTTTCTAATCATATACCTGTGAAATATAATATATGTATTATACTTGAAGGTATCACTAAGTATAGAAGCATGAGACATTCTTGAGAGATGTTGGCACTGACAACATTCATGTCTACAACACTTGCCAAGGTGTCATTCTCCTTTCATCTTTACAATAATTCCACCACTTACATAGCATTGCTGAGATGCACTGATGGACGGGTGGATGGGTAAGAGGGGGAGGGAGAGGGAGGGGAAAAGGAGGGAGAAAGAGAGATTGCACTGTTGATGTGAGTGAGTGTTTTGAATCAGTACGATTTGGAATGCATTGCCATTTCCAAATGTCGGCATTTAATTATAAAATCTCCATGTGTTAGAGAGGTTAAAGCATGTGATGGAGAAGATTTTGTTTCTTTCATCTGATGGTCAAGGATAGACTTTCAGGACTGAAAGAAAGAGAGGTAACTAAAAAAGAAATTTATGCACAAGCTGGACTGGACTCAAACCAGCTTTGTTTGTATTTCTGTGGTTTGAGGAAGGGTTGAAAATGAACACTATTTAGGCATAAAATTGACTCCCTCCAGCCTTGGTGATGGTGAGTGGCAGGAAGCTGGCATAGGTATAGAACAGGTGTGCAGCAAGGTCGATGGAGGGGTGGCATGAAGGTGACATCTCTCTTGATCAGGGACTTAGTTTACCAGAGCAGCGGGCTTAGGAATGAAATTTAGAGCAGGTTCCCAACTCAGAAGATGAAGCTTCTCACGCTGTAGCTTACCTGAAATTCCTCCGACAGCCTGACAGATTTTAGTAAATCTACTCTGAATACCCTGAGTTTTAACAAGCAACTCCTTCCATGCATGCACACATGCCTGCATGCACACATGAACTCACACACATGCACATATACACACAGAAACACATGCACGCATATGCACACATACACACATGCACACACTTGGAAGAGCGAGAAAAAGAGGCAGAGACAGTGTATGTGTTTCCTCCATAAAGGCCTATCAATGGAAAATAAGAAGGGAGAGGTTAAAAGGCTAGTTTTATATTACCCAAAAGACAAGTGTAAGTATTTTAAACATTTAGTATTTATAATGGGACTTGTCTGGGACTTGGGAAGCTACAAAATATGGAAAATTAATTTCTTATTTCACTTTTACTTGATTACAATAGGGAAATGAACTTCAAACAGAGAACTTGGTGAGCCACTGTGAATTGGTTTTGGTAGCTAAAGGAACCCATCTCAGAAGATCTGAATTTGTGGAAAATAACGGTTTGGCTCTTGTGTTCCTTCTTGACATATTTTGCAAAAAGAAATTAATCACATTAGCCCCCACATCCAGTGTATTGGAATCGATTTCCATTTTAAGGACTTACTTAGCAATACTAAGGAAACATGTGGAAGAAGAAAAAAAAAGAGAAGACAATTGATTTATTGATTAATGATTTGGGCGAGCCACTAAGCGACCTGGATTGTGTGCAGAGAATACAAATGACATCCTTGGTTGTTTTTAAAGACTCTTCCTCTTGGGTCATCTTAATATGGCTTGTGTGAAAATTGTCCCTCAACACCTGCCTGGGGACTTTGACTTTGTGAGGACAACAAACTCTGGTTCTATAGTGATGTATAGATGTAAGCAACCGAGGTTTGCTGGGATTTTAAACACTCAGTCAATGGGAGGCTGAAGTCAGGTGGGCATAATCAAGAACGTGTTATCTGATATCATGTTATCTGATAGGTAAAAGCTAGCAGGGCTCAGAGGAGGGAGGGCATAACACGGGTTGCTTGGTGAAGACGATTCTGACAGCCACAACGGGAGCAGGAAGGGGAGAGATTAAAAGTGACATAAAAAGGGATTGCCTGACTAAAGGTCTTGAAACCAATAGGTAACAATTTGAATATGACCCAGAAGCTAATGGGAAACCATTTGAGGGTCTTGGGAAAGGGAGAATGGAAACAGCAGGCATGAAAGATTATCTGCGCTGCAGAAGATTGGGCCAGTTGGAGAGATGAGAGGCCAAGGACTGAGGAAAGCAAGTAGGGAACCCCAGATCACAGGGCGGGTCTACAGGACACAGGACTCGGTGATTACAACGTAGAAGCCAAGCCAGACAGGTTATGTGGCTTGTCGGGGCCATACTTCTAATAGCTTTGCTTGTTTGCTTTTATGTACTTACAGAAGGCCTGCCTTAATTAATGCATGGTTTGCTTATTGGGTGTAACCACTGCAACATTGTTTACAATTGCTCGTCAAGGAAGCCATACACCAGAATTCAATCAAATCAGAATTTCTGAAAGTTAATAGCAGGTTTCACTAGTTTTCGTTCATTCTGGTTTTGTTTTTCAGTTGCTAGTGCGCATTTGGAGTTACAAACCACTTTCCCAGCTGTAGTAAAGAGAACACACAGGCTCTTAGGTCCCAAGGATGCTCAGCATCAGCAAATGGTGAAAAGCGTTTCTAGCTACTCCTGGCCAATTGAACACACGGAACAGCTCCCCTTTCCTGCTAAAGGAAACATTTCTGTAAGGAAACCTCTAGCAAATTCAAGTCGGAAAGTGAGACACTGTCTTTGCATGAGGGCTTTAGGAAAAAGTTGGTGATGTCAACCACACTTTTTAAAAATTTGCGCAAACATTTTGCGGCTGTGTTAATACACAGAGGAAGGATTGCCCCAGGAATACTGCTTCTGAAGCAATCTGACATTCTAGATGTATATGAGATGTTTGAGCAAACCTCTAGCAGATGCTGAATTGCCAAGAACTCATGAAATAACTCTTGAATAAGAACCCAGAGTAAAGAGCGCTGGCAGTCTTATTTAAGCTGAGAAGCATATGCTTTAGTCAGTAGACACGAAGAAGGAGAAGGTTATTAAGCTGTGAGAATGGGTTTTAAGAGCAAGTTGAAAGATTTTTCCTTAAATTCAAGGGAATCCCTCCCCTCCCCATTCCAGCAAAACAACAAAGATTTTTGTTCAGCAAAATGGAATATTTTCATTTGAAATTGTGTCCCATTTTCATCTGTGCAGATATCAGCTTGAGAGTCAAAGCAGTAGGTCTTCACTTGTAGAAGAATACTAACCTAGAAATCCAACCAGGGCTGCCCCCTGCAGAGTGGTCCTTCTGGAGTCTGTGTCCCCTTCACAGCCCCCCACCACCACCGGGGGCCTTTCAGCCTGCACTTCCCTATCACGTGTTAGGATTAGACCTGCAACATAAATCCAGGGGAGGGAGGAAAGGGAACTAAAGACAACAAGATCTGATTGTAGTGGGGAAGAAGAAATGAACAATGAGGAAGAGGGTAGGGTTGAAAACTGCCGGTGTTCTTCCAAGAGCACCTGGAAGATGATTCTAAGAAAGTCAGAAATCTGAACCCTTTGCTTGACTGACATGACACTAAACATTTGGTCACATGGGACATCTAAGAGACTGTAAGCATTCTTAATTTTTCAGATGTGTGTCAAACTTTTTAAGTTATGGAGACTACGACAGCAAAATACCTAAGAGGAGGAAAGAAACTGACTTAATTGTCAGAATCCAATTCATCCTATTGACAAGGCAGGAACGTTTCAATCTAAATAGGATCTCCTTAACTCGATCTAGATCAACAGCAAATACACCTGAGCAATGCACATGATAATTACAGCCACATGATAGGACAACAGCAAACCGGAGAACATGGCTCCCAATATGGTGAGGTTGCTAGAGTTGTATGAGCACCCCTTACTTATATGATTGGTGTAGGTTTCATAAGAACGCAGGGAAGCTGTGGTGGCTCCAAGGACACGCATATGATAGAAAGGATAAAGTCAGCTTCCCCCAAAAGAAAACCACTCAAAGATGAAGCCTCTGAGCTTCTCATGGCAGACCGAATCAATAACATCTTGGTTTTATCTTCATTGCGTTTAATAAAATTTGATGACATCTGTGATTAAAGATCTCACCCACAATTACAGCTACATCAAAGGTATTCTAGAGTGTGTGTTTAGCCTGGGAAGCACACCAGTCATAGCCTGGATGTATATGTCAATGCGCGCTCTTCATGGAAACTCAGAGCCCTGAGAAGGGCTTGCTAGGTGTGCCAGCCGACCTCCCACCCTTTCCTCTTCCCACTGCTTGCTGAGCACAAGATTTTCAAAGAATAGCTAAAAGAGTACGTCCATAACAGTTGCTCCACACTGTGCAAATAAACAACCAGAAAGGTCTACACTTCATCAATCTTTTTTTTTTTTTTTTTTTTTTTTTTTTTTTTTTTTTTTTTTTTTGCTTGGAAGTCTTTCCCCCACTCTCCATTCCTCAAAAATCAAGATTATTTCCAAGAAGACTCCAAGGTGAAGTTGATAAACGTTTTTTTACCTATTCCTTTGCAAAAAAAAAAAATTAAAAAGAAGTGGGGAGGGCTCGGGAATGAGATCTTTGTTGTCAAATTTCATACAGAGCTCTACAGAACAAAGGAAGAAAATGAGACTTGCAATTACCTCAGATTTAGGACTCAGTATAAATCTTTTAAATCCCTTGGAATTTGTACCACTGTCATATTTTATTTTCTGTTCAACAGGTGTACAAATTGTTTGAACTGGGACTGAAAACACTATTCAGGCTGAACACAAAACCAGGGTTTAGCTGCTTAGCTGCTGTTGACTGTCTAGTTCTTTCTTTCTTTCTTTCTTTCTTTCTTTCTTTCTTTCTTTCTTTCATGTATATGTGTGTGTTTCTGTTTTTGTTTTGTTTTCTGAGACAGGGTTTCTCTGTGTATCCCTGGCTGTCCTGAAACTCACTCTGTAGACCAAGCTAGCCTCGAACTCAGAGATTCACCTGCCTCTGCCTCCCAAGTGCTGGAATTAAAGGCATGAACCACTAGGAAGTAGGGAGATGGCTTTGTCAGTAAAGTGCTTGCTTCACACGCATGAGGACCTGGCCTCCTATTCTTAACATCCACATAAAGGTCAGAACACAGAGGCACATGTCTGTACTCTCAGACCTCAGAGGGAGAGACAACTTTCTGGCTAGCCAGTCTAGCCAAATAGCCAAGTCCCAGGTTCACTGACAAGACCGTGCTGTGACTCACAAAATAATGATGATAATGATGATAACGATAATAATAATAATATGGAGAATGACTCAGGAAAATATCTGACATTGACCTTTGGCCTCTACACATGCGTACCTGCACACATACACTCACACAGAAGAGGAGCTTGTTTGGTCCAGGATGGTCCTTGATCAGTAATAAAGGCTGCTTTAGTAAACCCACCAACTCCTTTGAGCCACCACAATAAAAATCCACATCAGCTTTTCTGTCTTTTTATTTGCTTATTTATTAGTTACATAGACTAACTGGGACTCATTATTGAAATAGTAGACTACCAAGTATTAAAGCTAGTCCTCATATCTAAAAATGCCAAGAGTGACTCTAAGACACAGACATCATCAATTTTTCATGTTCTTTTACTGTCCCAAGTTGCATTTGGAAGAGTTTCCTCCTTTCCTAAAGGCCTATTGATATTGTTGACTGTTTGGCCTTTAATCCCAGCACTCAGGAGGCAGAGGTACGCAGATGTTTATGAATTTGAGGCCAGCTCTGGCTACATAGCAAGTTCCAGGCCATCCATGGCTAGGTTATATAGTGAGATTCTGTCTCAAAATACATATATAACAAATATAGGTGTGTTTTGTATATATAACAAATATAATGTGTATCTTGCATATTTATGTCATTAATTTTCCTCACAAAAGGGAACCAGTAAATATATGTATATTCTGCTTATATCACTTATATATGTATATTACATATATGACTAATATATGTATATTTTGTACATATATCATTAATATATGTGTGTTTTGTATATTTGTGAGTGTGTCACTAATTTTCCTCACAAAAGCAATCCAGTAAGTGAACATTTTCTGACTTTGTATCAGAGTTCTAAAGCAACTATTATGTTTTAATTCATTTCTTAAACCTAAGCTGATATTCAATGTCAGCAAGTTTGAAGCTCTCTTATGGGCCAGGTGCCTAAGTGGAAAGTAACATCACACATTATGGAAATTGAATTTTGCTTTGCTTTGTTTTTAGATTTTTTTTAAGATGTAGAACCTCCTAAAAGGTAATAAAGTCATTAAAAAGCAATTTTTAAAGCTATGCTTCTTATGGGAACATATGCAGAGACCCACAACCACACATTATGTGGAGAAAGAGTCTAAACTGGAGGTCACCATCAAATCCCTCCCTCAAAGGAGCTCAGGGAATCCTTTAGGAGGAGAGGCAGAAAGATCCAAAAAAGCCAGATGGGGATGGGAGCCAACAAGGCCTCTGAATCAATTAAACTAGGCTCACATGAGCTCACAGAGGCTGAATCAGCAAGCACAGGGCCTACATGGGTCTACACCAGGTCCTCTGTGTCTGTTATAGCTGTTAGCTTAGTATGTTTATGGGACTCCTGACTGGGAGAACAAGCGGGTCTCTGATTCCCGTGCCTGCTCTTGAGACTCTTTTCCTCCCGTCAGGTGTTGTGTCCGTCGATATGGCAATGTTTGCTTCATCCTATATTTTATTTTGTCATGTTTGGCTGTTATCTCTTAGAAGCCTGTTCTTTTCTAATGAGAGACAGGAAAGGAGTCGAAATTGGGGGAGGGGTGGTGGGGAGGAACTGGGAAGAGCAAACAGAGGTGAAACTGTGGTTCAGATATATTGATGAGATCAGAGTGTACGTTTAATAAAAGAAAAAAAGGAGGAAGTTATGCTCCTAAAAACAATGTTTTCCTAACTTTTTGGTTTGGAACCATTTTAATATCCTAACTTAAAGCAGATAAATTTTCTGAACAAAAAAAAAATGAGGCTCTTTTGTTTAACAACAGCATTCTCAATTTCCTGCCTGCCTACTTAGATGATTCTGGGCCCAGGGGAATGGCTCAGTCTGTGTTTGCCATTGAAGCTTAAGAACCTGACTTCTATTGCCACAACCTATGTAAAAAACGGGTGTGGTGACTCATGGCAGCAATTCTAACACTAGGGAGGCAACAACAAGCCCCTCCCTAGTCTTACTGGTCAGCCAGGTTAGCCAGCTTAGTGAAGACCAATCCACTGAGGGATGCTGTCTTCAAAACAAAACAAAAAAGGACAGAGAGTTCCTGACGAATGACTCCTAGGGTTGGTCTTTGGTCTCTCCATTCATCTGCACTGAAACACACAAGAACTTTTAAACACACACTCGTACATACTCGTGTACACATACATGCACACACACACACACACACACACACACACACACACACACACAAATCTGTGTGTTCTGAAGTAAGACTTTAGCTCCCAAAGCCATGTTATGTCACGCAACACAACTGTTTTTGTTCTTCCAAAATCAATACAATACGATAGTTCAAAAACACTTGACATCTGGGGCTTATTCCAGGCTAATTTCTACTACTGAATAGAAACTTCCTGAGGTGACATAAGCACCGAAGGCAAGGGACCTCCTCAGAGAGGCACAGAGTAAAATGTCAGGAATTCGTATCATTGCAGGTTCCCGTGTGACTCACCCTGAAAGTACCTTGGGTGAGGAAGGAAGGAGTGGGTCAGGGTACGAGGGATCACGCAGCAGAACGCTGCGGCCAGATTGAGGGCGACATCGTCAAGACGGTGCTGTCTGTCCTCACAGCTGACACTTTACACCTCCTTGTCATGTTTGCAGACACTGGATGCTGGGCTCGCTGGAGCCTCCATCCCCAGTGAAGAGCCATATGATTAGTTCTGATTGACCAGGCCTGACAGTACGGGAGTGAGAGTTCATGCGACATGAATTACACAGAGTGGGTATCAAGATGAAAATGAGAGAGGCAATGTGCAGACAGGAGGGGTGAAGGGTCCATTGAAAATCAGAGAGATTAGCGACTCATCACATTATTTGTGGGTTATCAGGAGACAGAGGTAATGAAAGTGAGACCTATATCCTTGATCAATAAGAGTTTGACTGCATTTTGAGTTCATTTTCCCCTGCCGAGAGAGAGACAGCAGGCTTACTATTGATCACCGTGTTAATCCATAACCAGACTGGGCCTTAGCCTGGTGGAGCAGGCAGGAAAAATAAGATAATAAGCAGGAACTCTTGATCTTTTATTATGGTGTGCTAGATAAAGAGAGTGCGGGGGTTCACGGTAGTGCCGCCGTTTGCAGTTAACCCTTCCCTTCCCTCTTAATTTGGAATGCACGGGAAGAAGAATTGAGGCCCACCTTAGTCTGACTTCTATTTGACCTAATTTTGCCAGTTTCCTAAGTGGAGTATATCCAGGGTCCTCTATAAATGATTAGAGGCAGATAGTGATTGCGCCAAGAGACAGTCAACAATGATGATAGGCCCACAGGGAAGGAAGAGGTTCCCTCAAATACAACTCAGGACAATCAAAGAACATGGAGTATTAATGGTGTTTGCATCTGAGTCACTTTGAGAATCTTTAGATATGAGGGCAGTCTTTAACCCTCGATAGACTACTGTTTCAGTAGTGAGTACTGGTTAGTTTATGGTTAAGCAAATGATAAAAAGACCAGAAAAGGCAATGGCAGTTCAGAACACTCTGTGGGGTTACCTCACTACTGATCAAAGACCATCTAGGAACAACAGGCCAGCAGTTCTTTTGAAACTTCCAGATTTTCCAAACTTTTGTCTTTTCTATGTTCTCACTATAAATTAGCTACAAAAGGTTAGCTCTTTGGGATGGGGGACGGCTTGGTGAGTAAAGGTGCTTGCTACCAACCCTGAGTTCTGTCTCTGATACTTACAAGGTAGAAGGTGAAAACTGACTGCCCCATGTTGTCCTCTGAGCTCCACATGCTGCTTTAGTATACACACATGGGAGAAGGGGTACCTCCAAAGACCATCCAGGCAGGGGTTTTCCTCCTGAATCCCACTTCCCTCTCCTGGCACCATTGAGCACAGTCCTAAAAGGTCACCTTGACGTCATCTACATAGCCTCAAAGAAAGCAAGCTGGTGAAGAAACGAACAGAGCTTTTTGTGCCTGACACACACTTGCATGGTTTACTCTTCCCTCTGCCTACTCAGCCCAAGTCAGCTATTTATCATTAGATGGTTCTTCTGTGTTCCTCAGTATGTTTCCATCTTGTTCCTGGGATCGCTCTTGCTTCCACCCAATGACAACTATGTCAACTAGAATTAGGGATGTACATGAATATATCAGGATGTGAGCAAATATCTAAAATGACTGGGAGGATATGACTTTGGAAACATGTCATCTAAGCTGTCCTGGTCAGAACAATTGAGAAATCTAAATAGAAACAGGGAAAATTTTAAAGCATCCTTAAATTAAATGGTTTTTAACCAACCCATTTAAACACAAATACTTAATAGGCTCACTGGGTACAATGGGATGTTTTGATATATACATGTACACTGGAAAACTAGGTAGGTGCTCAAACATTTATCATCGCTTTGTCAGGAAAACATGAAAAATCCTTTCTTCTAGCCTTTGGAGATAGTCAATACACATTCCATATCTGTGGCCGCCTACTGCACAATAGCACAGCAGAATTTCTTACTGCTATCTATCAGGAACTCATTCCCCATTGCTCCACTAAGTTGTCGCTAAATGACACATCTATGCACTAAGCAATTTTCAATGAAATACCTTTCAATCATTTAGCACTTTATCATTGAATAGCTAGGGAAGTTAAACAGTTTGAACAAGTTCATATCATTATTATGTGGGGAAACCAGGCCCCAGTTCAAACTTCTGAAGCTTAGAACAATCAAAATTACTTTCACAGGAATTAGTTGAGAAAGTACAAAGGGCAGTGTAATCTACGAAGGAATTCATCTCAGAAACAGCTAGTGCCAACTTTGAGGTTCCATACTGCAGCTGATGAAAACTAAGAACCTCTCCAGTGAGGTAGTGAGGCAGGTGGTGACGCTTGTCAAAGCTGGTGTTTTTAACCTGGGCTTGGGGTGGGTCTTGCTTGTATAATTTACATTCTTTGTGAGGAAAAGGTTGCTCAGGAAAAAGAATTTTCCTCCCGTTAACATGATAAGAGTCAACCCTTATTGGCCGGAAGCCTCATAAAACAAGCGAATCAAGTCCAAGAGTAACTTTTGAGGATGCAGAAATAATGAGAAAGTCTTTCACGTGATATAGGAGTCATGTGTTCTTTCAGATGGAATAATGGATGCTGAGCTAGCTCAACGGGATTGACCGGTACCTACTTGTAAGTTCTTGACTGGCTTCTCTAGGTCTTCATGAGCTTCAGAATCATTGAGGCTTTGATGTTCTCTTGCCTGTTACAGAGACATGAACCTAGCAGCGTTCTTAGCATAGATTAACAGATTCTGGGTACTAGCAAAAGAAGAGAAGAAATTATGTCATTGGTGAGCTGCTCCTAAGCTGATTTGGGTTTAATAGAGAATAATTTAAAAAGTAGCTGTCATCAAAAATATATACAATTAGGAGGAAACGTTAATGGTTTTTTTTTTAAATTATTCACTTCTGGAAAGATAGGTGAGAAGATAAGGGTGCTTGCTGCACAAGCATGTGAACCTAAATTTGAACCGTAGCATGCACATTTAAAAGTGTATAAATGCACAGCCTGGCCTTTCTCATAACTGTATCCCCAGCACTGTGGGGAACTGGACAGGGAGATCTCTGGGTCTTGCTAGTCACTGGCCTAGCTCCAGTTTCAGTGGGAGACTCTTTTATGAAGAAATTTAGCTACAGGACAAAACCCTGAACATTCCCCTCTTCTTGCCTTAGTACACATGTGCACATATGTACTTAGTACATATGTTCTCTCTCTTTCTCTCTCTCATACACATACACACACACGCACAATAAAAATAGTCATTTCTAATTTGGTTTTTAAAACTCAGATGCTTACTTTAAGTGAAAAGGGGTTTGAAGATTTCTATGATTTAAATGTTGGTATCCCTCCCAAAAATTCATGCTGAAAATTAATCCTTGAAACATCAGAATTAATAGGTACAGTCTTCGGGAAAGAGATTAAGTCATCAGGGTTCTGGCCTTAAGATGGGATTAATATCCTTATCAAAGCGGCTTCAAAGCCCTGTGTGCCCCTTTTCCTCTTCTGTCCCGTGAACACATATCAAACCCCTAGGGAATTCCACAATCAGGGGCCATTCTGAAAGCAGAAAGTGAGTCCTCACCAGCCACCGCCTTTGCTTCTGGCTGACCTTTGAACTTTCCAGGCATATGAACTCTCAGAAATAAATTCTCTAGGGGTCAGTGATTTTGTCACCGCGGCCAAAACGGAGTAAGGCAGAGATTGACTCTCGTATATATTACATATACGATATTGTCATATTGTCATACTCATTTTTAAAAAATTCCTCACAAAAGTGAAATAACTATTTTTAAAATATACAGAAGCCAGGTAGGGAGATGGCTCAGGAGAAAAAAAGAAGAAAAAACCCACTTGCTGCCAAAGTGTGATGACCAGAGTTTGGGTTCAGAACCACAGAGAGGAACCAGGCATGCCCAGCAGGCCCAGTGGTCATCCCTGAGGGAGTGACAGGGTATGGCTGAGTTATGTCAGTGAACTAGAAAAGCTGAGCTGGTTAGCTTGGAGTCCAGGGAGAGATCCTCCTGCTGAGAGCTTTTGCCTCAGTACACAGTGGAGAGAAACAGAGAGACAATTGAAGTCAACATTTTGCCTCACGCTTTCCAAAAAGCACATATACATTCATGCATGTGCACCACACACAGAGAAAGAAAATGATGATATAATATTGTTGATATTTTATAATATAAGATCAACTTACTTTTATTCTTTGAGAATTACATATGGTTCTTTTCCATACTCTTTCCTGTGCCTCAACTCCTCCCAGATCCTCCACCCATTCTGACCCACCCAACTTCATTTTCTTTCTCTCTCTCATTAAAAAGAAAGAAAAGAGCAAAAACAAATAAAAATAAGTCATCAGTTTGTGTTGGCCAATCTCCTGAGCATGGAGCCTGCCCTGGATTTTGGTTGATATGTCCAGTGTCACTCCATTCATGAAAATTATTTTCTCTCTCCCAGCAGCTAATGTTTGTGAATAACTTCTTGACTAGGGATGGGACTCTGTCTTCACTTCCCTTTCTCCGCGGCTGGGATTTAGTCTGGCTTGAACTTGTGCACACTGTCGCAGTCTCTGCAAATTCTTACATCTATCTGCCCTGTTGTGTCTTGAGAAAACCATTTCCTTAAAATATTCTACCACTCTGACTCTTCTTTATGCTGCTTACAGGTAGATTCCTGAGCATTAAGGGGAAGGGTGTAAGAAAGATGTCCCGTTCAGGGTTGAGTGCTCAAAAATTTCTCAGTCTCTGAAGACTGTCCAACTGTAGGTCTCTGTGTTAATCACCATCTGTGTCAGAAGCTTCTCTGATGACAACTGAGCAACTGCACTGATCTGTGAGTATAATGGTATGTCATCAGGAGCCTTTTCGTTGCTCTGTTTATTTAGCAGAATGATAGAAATAGAACCCTATATATTAAGGCCTATGACTTACCTAGTCTCAGGTTCTTGACCTGAATAACAGTGTCAGTCATGGGTTCCATCTCAGCAGACCTTAAAACCAATTTTTAAAAAGTGTTTGGTTACTCCCTTAACATCATGCCATTATTGCACCAGTAGATATTGTTGTACCATACCAGTATTGTACCAGTCTAGGCAGGTCATTATTATAGCTTTCAGGGTTAATAGCTGAATGAGGTTAATGTTTCCTTTTCTTCTCTGGTAACACGTACAACAACTTCTTTCATTATACTTGCTAGCCAATAAGGATGAGGCTTCCAGCAAGGCACCAGCTAGATATTTCCATGTTCTTTGCCATAAGTATGTGGTATTTTTAGTAATAGGGTCTTGCCATCAATTTGCAGAGAGTAACCAATAATATTGGCAATAGGCTTAGAATTTGGAGGTATCTATTTGACTCTTGCCCAATATAAGTTGATTTTTTACTCTAAGCATTTATATACAGATTATTAACAAAATAATCCTCCTGCCTTTGCCTCCTTTAGCAAATCCTACTGGTATAACAACACAAGAAGAAGAAACAGGCATATGTACTCACATAATAGGTCCAGATTGCCAAAAAAACTCCTTTGTTTTGTTCAATGTTAGAGCCCCTACTTAACTGCAACCACCACCCTTCATCATAAGCCGTTGGGGCTGGGGGAGTTGGGTGTGAATTTTTTTTGCTCTACATTTTCTCAGTTTTCTACGGAGACGTCTTATTTCCCTACGTATTATTTCCTCCTCATCTTCCCATGATTCCTCACTATCCTCTACAAACTCGAAATCATCAAACTCCTCCCTAACAACTGACTGTTTTCTGAACAAGGCAGAGAAGATACTGCTAACAATTCCCATCTTAATTCCTCAGTATGTCCCCAGCGGCCAGAGACGACCCTGTCTGCTTACCCCTCTTTCTCGGTTGGACTTCCACTTGCCGCTTCTGCACGGCCTGGAACCGAAACCCTAGCGAACGACATCAGGGTTAACACATACCCCAATCCACCCTCACCTTCTGAGGGTGACCTCTCTGCATTCCCTAGTTCCTGAACTCGGTGGGACCTTCAGTTGCAGTGCACAACGCCCATCTGGGCTTTATGTGCTACCATACAGTTAGCAAACTTCTGAGCTTCGGGCAAGGGGCTGGAGGTTGAAACACACAAACACACACAGACAGAAAGACAGAGACATGGCCCTCTAGTCACTGGTAAGAAGCCCTTTATTCTATAGCACCATGGAGGCTTATATACCCAACATAGTCAAGTGGGCCAACAGGTGAAAACCTCATCCTCTGATTCTCAAGGCCAAGCCAACACGTGCTGGTGAAGCAGAGCTGGTAAATAACTTTGACACAGCTTTTAGTAACTCAAATCAGAAGGAAAGTAAAGATTACTAGCAGGGAAGAGCAGCTGGACCCCCTAAATTTTTTATAAGACAGAAGACCCTCCTGTCTTAGGTCATCTCAGAAGAGTAAACCCTTACCCATCTTTGGGAGGCCCCTTCCCTGTCTTAGGCAAGCCCTCTTCTGTAGAAGTTGCCTGTCTATGGAGGAGTCGTCATTGTTTGTGCAGTATTTGCAGTATTTGCAACCAAACCTGGGGTACATCTGAGTTACTGACCAACAGGCTCAGAAGGACTTGCTATAGTCTAAATAACTCTTAATTTAATTATATACATGATTACCTCTGCACAATATTATTTCAAAATCTTCTTAAATAGGCCATCTCCTTTCACATCAAAGTTAAAGTCTATTTTCTACTGTTTATAAATCTGTTTATAATTATATGATGTTGCTGGCTCAAATTCAAATAGATATAAACCATTTTCAAATTATTTAGATCATTTATTTATTTTAAAATATCAGAGCCATCCAGGTGGTGGTGGCAATTGCCTTTAACTCCAGCACTCGGGAGGCAGAGGCAGGTGAGGTGGAGCTCTGTGAATTTAAAACCAGCTTGGTCTACAGAGCTAGTTCCCGAGTAGCCAAGGTTACACAGGCTACACAAAAAACCCATGTCTTGGAAAAAATATACATACATACACATATAAAATATTATTATATGAATGTTTGTATGTGTATATATGTGTGCTTGTGTGTGTATATTTATATACATCTCAGAGATCCAGACCTTGTGTTACAAGTAATTCCATCTACTTGAGGGGCAGAGGGAAGAAGGTTGTAAGCTTATTTGATACTGTCTCAGAATAATTAATTAAAACATCTAGGGATGTAACTCAGAAGCAAAACACTTACCAAGAATGATGGAGGTTCTAAGTTCAACACCTGATATCACAAAAGGAAAGAGAAAATTAAAATATCAAAAAAATGGTCATTTCCAATTCACTTTTATCTGACATTGTTTTCAAAAAATTTAATGTAATACAATAAAGATTTCCTTTTTTGTCAAGACAAGGTTTCTTTGTAGCTTTGGTGTCTGTGCTGGAACTAGCTCTTTTAGACGAGGCTGGCCTCGAACTCACAGAGATCGGCCTGCCTCTGCCTCCCGAGTGCTGAGATTAAAGGCGTGTGCCACCACCGCCCGGCTACAATAAAGATTTCTCATGCTGGACAAAGTTCTTTTTCTATGATCAAGTAAGAGTTATTGCTTTAAGACCCCATAACCACATAAAATTATCCTTCTGATTGATTTTATCCTCGCTTTTTAACCAGGCTTTGTCTCCTGATACCGATACTGGTTTCTAGTTCCTGCATGATTTAGGAGTGGGGGGTAGTTTTTATTCTATCTGTTCAAAACTGCCTCAAAGCTAGGGAAATGCTGCCTTGTGCTTTCACTTAGTCATAGAGGATCTGCTGTCACCTGGTGAAGACAGAGTTTCCCACCAACATCCCAATGGGCTTTGACAGCAGGCATCTTCCACCACGGTGGTCACCAAATTCATGCTTCCCAAGAACAGTTCAGAGATGCTGACATCCGCAGGCTCTAGTCAACTGCTCCATAGCAAAGCAGGTGAGTGATGCTGTCTCTGTTTCCCACTACACAGGGAGCAGAGACTCATGCAGTAGATTCACAAGAAAGCCCATACACCCTTTAGCACAAATTTTCTCTCCTGACAAGGGCTTGTTAGCTGTCGGACGCTGTCATTTTTTTTGTTCGTTCTAACTCTTCAAACAAGTATTCAATGTAGGCAGAACTAGTCCTATTTGGTAGATAAGGAACCCTAATTAAAACATATGCAATCCATACAGACGTAGCAGTTTGCATTCTTATCTGTTACAAGAAAGGTTAGATTGGTGTTTAAAAAGCAGGCACTCATTGCGTATTGTATGAAGGGAAAGAATGGTAACCTGGCACATGGGGCCCTGTGGTTCTCACAGACAGCTTGCATTTGCCTATTCTCAGAGATGTGTCTGCATGAGTACTCCACGGTCTCTACCCATCACTGCCCTGGCACTGAAGGGGTGTATAGTACCTCAACACTCCATGGCAGACTGATTGGACACTTTCTATTTCAGCTCCTCCTACCCTGAGTCATCTAGAATGACAAATTCGATTGTCATCAAGATGACAATTAAGAAACCTACTCAGTGCCTCAGTCTGTGGCATTCCATATGCTGCACTGTCTTTGAAGAAGGAATGTCGCACATGTGTTTATAAAGAAAGAGGAGTCTGCAGTCCATGGTGTCAGGAGAGAAGGTGATACTACTCCTAAGACTGTGTTTTCCATCGTGGCTCTGCCAGCTCCCCTGTCGCTTAGACCCACAATTCAGAACAACAACCCAAAGCAATGAGGTTTGCAAGTTCACAAACCATGGTCATAAGGGAGGGGGAAGGTTAAAGTGGGGCAATCTGCTCAATGGGTCATACAGCCAAAAAAGAACTCCCCAGGACTAGGAAGATGGCTGACTTCATTGATGCTAAGTCTGCTGAGCTCTTTTCTCTAAGGGAAGAAGGGGGAAGAAACAGCATGACTTAAATAGTTTATACTTTAAAATATTTTACAATTTCCTTAAGAAAAAAAATATTTGACTACACCTTTAACTTTATACCTGAACAGTAAAAGATTTACAATTATAATATAACAAATATTGATGCTAAAAAGAAGAGATTATCCTAATTCCTATACAAGTTCTTATCATACGAACATATATTTATTTTAATGCATATAAGCCTACAATGGCAGGGAGAGTGGAAGGGTTTATTAAAATGGTAACATATTCCAGAAAATGGCACTGCAGTAGAACTAAGTTCTCCTGCTCCTGACAGTTTTAAAATATTGCAATGACAGGGCATGCCTATAATTCCAGCACCTAGAAAGGTAAAGCATTCAAGACCGGGTAAAGTTCTTTCTCAAAATAAGAAAGACAAGAAGAGAAGAAAGAAGGAAGGAAAGAAGGAAGGATGGATGGAGAGAGGAAGAAGGGAGGGAGGGCGGAAAGACAGGGAGGGAGGAGAGAGACAGAAGAAAGCTAGTAATGGGTAAAGGAAGGGAGAAAAATCTCTTAAATATTCCCCATGAAATTATCATCGTAATATCATACTACAGAGTTTTTGTTTCCGTTGCATATCATATACATCAAACAAGGGTCTGAAAGGAATAAATGAAAGGAGAACTGTGTAGCTCAGTCAGGAAGTCTAATCATGCATTTGAGCATTTTTGTAATAAGCACAGCCGAAGAAATACCGAACGGAGATGCAGAGACGCCACACCCGCTGTCATCAGATGCCTGGGTGACACTGACAAATCACGGAACCTCTCTGCCTTTCCCTTCATTTTTGTCTCATAGAAAAATAGATAAAGTTAAATTTATTAAGTTCTTTTGCCACAAGATATCAGAAACTTTAATGATAATGTATCTCATCGTTTTCACTTGAGTCAAAAATCCTAGAGATCTCATGCACGATTGGAAGAGCAAACTCAAAGGAGAGAAAAAAAAATGTTTCCATCTTGTTCTGTCACCAAAATAACCTCCCTAGAAGTCGCATTATTAATGATTCCCCGCTGCCAGATAGCAACCGCTGGCTTAAATTCAGACGGATGACTGTAGCTAATGTAAAAGTTTCAGCATCATTTCACCTAAATTCAAAATTCAAACTCGACAAACACTTACTGTGCCAGAAGCTGTTTCATGTGCAGAATACAAAACGATGACCCTGTCCCCGAGCAGCTGACAGCATAGTTAAGTCATTTTCTCACAGTAGGTTCTCAGCAGAGAGTGCTTCCCGTGTAAGATCATAGGACAGAGTAAAAAGACAGGAAGTGTTCAATTTAAAGAACAGCATTTGCAAGCAGTCTCTGAACCAAGGCTCACTTTCAGAAGTTTCTTTCTAAAAGTAACTCTTTGTGTAAACATGTCTGCGTCCCGTTTTCAAAATGAACCAGGAAATGTGATGGGCGTTAGAACAGTCACATTAGAAAATATAATTGCTTAATTTTAAAAAATTAAGCCCATATAATTAACTAATGCAGGAATAATGAAGAAATATATAATTAAGAAAGTTATAGTCCCTGCCACTTAGTTATCTAATCATAAGAGGAGAGCATATTTTATAAACAAATGAAACAAATATGAGATCTATTAGTTAAGTATGTGGCTGCAGCAAAAAATAAACATTAGAAAGAAAAATTACCTATTCCCACAACCTCCGTGGTCAGAAAGCAGGCTTTACGGTGAAATGCATAATTAATGCATCAGTATGGAGCACTTGGCGAGGTTCGGTTCCTCAGTTTGAACAGTGGCTCTGCCAGCTTTGGTGAGCAGCTTAACCTCTCCATGTTTGTTGTCAGATGTAAATATGATAATGTGTGGATAGCACTCACTCCATCCCTTGGCGCCCCCCCCCAACAAAAAACTGTTTATGATCATTAGCCAGTTTGGAAAATGGATAATTTGATATTGAATCAGAGTCTGTGTTATGCTTTACACAGCTGATCCAGTTCATCCCTGACTACAGGGATGGGGGACGTAAGAGCCAGAGTGGGAGAATTCCTCCATTGGCTGAAGCCCTGAAGAGTCATCTCTAACTTGCTACCTCTTTCCACCCTTATGGATCAGAGCAGTATTGCTGAAAGTTTCTGTCAGTCCTACTCACAAACTGCTTTAGCAAAGTCGTTCTGAGAGCCATGGACCCATGCTTCAAACAACAGGCTGTGTAAATGATGTGGGAGGGATGCAGAGAAGAAAAAGAAAGGAAGGGAGGGAGGGAGGGAGGGAGGGAGGGAGGGAGGGAGGGAGGGAGGGAAAGAAACAAAGAAAACAAAGAAAGAAACAATGAGAGAAAGAAAGAGAAAGAGAGAGAGAGAATTATGCTAGCAAAAGGAAGAAGAGGAAGAAAGTTCTGCTGGCAGAAACACTTCTGCCAAAGTCAGGAATGTCGGACTCGGAGGGAACAGGCCAAAGCAGAGGAGGCTCCTCTCTGGGGAAGCCTGGGTTCCACATGAGCCACTCTAAGGCAGAAGTGAGCTTATCAGAGACAGCATCTGTGTAAAAATCCTATCCCTTCCACCAGCAGGTTGGAAGGTGAGGGCATGTGCTCAAATCTACACAGAAGTAGAGCAAGTAAACAGCCAATTCACTGGATAGCTCTTCAGTCCTAGAACCTGCACAGGTAAGTGCTTTGAGATGTGGGAATGGATTTGAGCAACTCCAGAACATGAGGTTGTGACCCTCAAACACATGAACAATCTGTGCTATATACAAACCCCTTTGTTAGATCTTAGTTCTCAATTGAAGACTATACCAGAAGGAGGCAGGAACTTTAAGAGGTAGGGCATCATGGGAAATCCTTGTGTCCTTGGGGCCATTCCCTCCATGAAGACTGTGGGATTCCAGGTCCTGTTATGTCTTCATTTCCGCTTCCCAGTCATGCGTGCGAATGGTTTCGCTCCCACATCTCTTGCGATGGTGTGATACCTTGCCCCAGACCCAGACTGGAGCTGCCAAAACTGTGAGCCAACTGTGAGCATTCTTCATAAGCTGATTATCTCCACTCTGTGTTACAGGGATGGAAAGCTAATGTGCCTTGGAGCTTCCTGTGTGTTCCGTGTAAAAGTGATACATTGATATCACTTGCTGGGGAAATAGCAGTATAAGCTCCTGTGAGGCACACTTTACCAACTTTAAGAATTGTGACACTTTTGCAGATGAAAGAATACAAGGAAATGGCATCGTTAGTAAGCGGCCTCACACCGTGCGAGTATAAAGAGGGAGGGATATCGAACGGTATCTGTGGGAAATGTAGACACACTTGCAGAAAATTAATTGTAGATAAGACATTCTTTCTCCAGTGTTCCTCTGTCTGCCAAACTGCTTCCTCTCGACAGCATCACGTGTTAATCAGCAACGATAGATTCCCACACATCCAACATTATGAAACCGTTCACAGCGTAGCTTCCTTCCAGAGCTAATTGGCAGTGCGCAGGTAAGGCAGAGACCCGAGTCCAAGCACGGGAAATGAGTTCTAACGAAGGTTGTCAATGGAGCACTCATCAAGCAGCGTTCCGGGAACGTTCTGACTTTGCGTTGGAAGTCTCGCTTGTTTGCATCTGTTAAGGTTCCAGTGCTTAACTTTTCAACGCCAAGGCTGTCAGATTCCCAGGAAACGTTTTTATTCACTCCGTTTCCTTTGTCTACGAGATGAAGCTATCACGGAAATATTTCCAGGGGAATCCCAGTAGAGATCTTTCAAGACAGGGAGGTAATTGCATAGACGGAATGAACCGGCTCCAAGGCTTTGTGCATATAGAAAGGCAGATAATGTTCCAGGGAAGCTGATGTCAACAGATCTAGGGACTGAGGTGCAAAAGTCCTCGAGGAATGTTCTGTTGATGGCAGAAAAGGAAGCCGTGGACGTTCTATTGAGCCTAAGTTAGACCATACCTTCTCAGGGAGGATTTTAAGAATTGATGCATCTTGCTAAATATTAGATTCCAAATGATACTATTTTTCATAGGAATGCAGGAAATCAAGACTTAGTCATTTTCTTCACAATGTCTAATATATATTTGTCATATTTACTATTTCCTTTTTAGGTACTTCGTTCTGAGAACTCTTTGCTTACCATGTGTTCTCTATTTCTGGAAATATATTATTTTTCTATGATCAATGTGTAATTATTATTCAGATATGGTATACTCTAAAGGCTACATTTTTTTCTTGCATACACAATTGTCATAGACAATTTATGGAGAAAATTTTTCCTTCTTATCACAAAATAAGTCTCTGTCCTTATTGGAAATTAACTGGGAGTACATAGATGGGTCTGTTTTTATAATCTGTTGGCTCCAGTGGTTTATTTGTCTGGCTTTATTTGTCTAACTTTTTCTGTTCTAGTCTTTACATCTTAAAATATATTTCATGTCAGATGGGGGTGGCTCACATCTTTAATCCCAGCACACGGGAGGCAAAAGCAAGTAGATCTCTGAATTTGAGACCAGCCTGGCGTATGGAGGGAGTTTCAGGACAGCCAGGGCTACAGAGAGAAACCCTGCCTCAAAACAGAAAAAATAAATAAATAAGTAAAATACATTTCATAATTGGCACATCTGTTTCTTTAAAGTAAAGTACCAGGGGCATACTTACTGTGTAAGCCCTAAACACAGCTGTACTTTTCCATGGGGGACAAATTAAATATATCTCTTTTTATTCCACTTCCATTTTGAATTCTTTCGTGAACACCACACCAATCCCTGCCACCAGCACGGGTGAGTACTGACAAGCCCTTTGCCGAACCTTAAAACAATCATCACTGTGACCAGGTAAGCCTGAGGAGATGGCTTCCCGAGAGCTGTAAGAGCAGATTGTGGGGACTGTGGTGAGGGACCTTTCCTCAAAAACTCAACTGGAGAGCAGCTGTGGAAGACACCCACATTCACGTGTGTTCACACGCATGCGCATCCATAAATGTACACATTTATGGAGCAGAAAGGCAGTGTAGAGGGAAGAGAGAAAGAGAGAGGGGGGGAGGGAGGGAGGGAGAGAGAGAGAGAGAGAGAGAGAGAGAGAGAGAGAGAGAGAGAGAGAGAGAGAGAGAGAGAGAGAGAGCGCTGGGTCTGAAAGACAACACATCCCTACTCCTCCCCAACGTAGCCCTAAAATTAAACTGATTTAAGATTGTGCGTGCCTTGATTCATTTGTGTTGATACTGTCTGATTTTGGAAGAAAAACAAATCATTGGCTTAGAAACGTGTTTCTAGCTATGCAGCATGTATAGATTCTGAAATACAGACAGTGGTACCCAGAGTGACATACACAAAAGAGAAAGTGTCACCGTGGTCCAGAGACCTCAGAGCTTGGTTTGCTGCAAGGACTCAGCAGAAACTCTCATACCACCTGGCACTGGTTTGCCTTCATGGATTGTGCTGGGGAGTGGGCTGGTTTATCTTTTACACCAGTCAAACAACACACCTAAGCAAAAAGAGGAAAGGGAATGTTTTTCAGACCATGAGTAGTTTTTTTCCAGAGAGATAATTGGTGGGTGACGAGCACCTAACATTTTCTGGAAGTCTGGGTGAAGGTCTGATGCAATGGATCTGCAGAGAGTCAAAGCCAGGCTAGTCTCCCCACGAATGCCTGAGGACTCAGCATGAACACTGTGTTTGGAATGTGATGTTGAAAGATGACGCAAGTGACCCTGCTGGCAGAAGAGGTGCATTCCTTGCAAGTGCCTTCCAGCCTGGGCTGAGGCTCTGCTTGGAGCTGGTGAGTGGATTTCCACAGCACACGGCTATGACTCCATCCCCTGGGGCTGCTTCAGAAGCTGCTTGGCTACGTCTCAGATGGATACTTGGCTTGGCGCTCTGAGGATTACCCGTTTCTCTTTTTCCCATCTCCAAGTCCATCAAAATGCTCGCTGACAAATGCTGTTGCGAGCATTTAAGCCAGAAAGGACGTTAGAGATTGGTAGAGCCCCAACCTGCTCATTTTCAGATGAGAAAACTTATGTTCTTAGCTCTCTGGGAGGGAGGGGGGAACCTAAGTGAAAGACATTTCTTTGCCGTTTACCAAGAAAACTTGTTTTGTGTTTATCTTACCTCCCTGACTTTGTTTACTTCCTACTTGCTGAGCGTTGAGCCCATGATCCCTCACAAGCTAAGTTCTACCCCCAAATTATACCCACAGCTCCCCAAGACTGTTTGTTCTTCTGAAACCATGTGTCCCAACTCCTGTTCTATTTCAACCAACCAAATGCACTGACCTCTAAGCAGAATTTGAAGAGCAAAGAATGACTCCAAGGGTTGAAGGATGTAATGGACTCACCTATCATGTCCTACTGGGTTGCCTTGTTGAGCTTTAAAAGGAGAGAAGATACCTAGTCTCACTATAACTTGATATACCGTGTTTGCCTGATATCCATGGGTGGTCTGCCCTTTTCTAAAGAGAACTGGGGGAGGAGGAGTGGATGCGGGATAGAAGGTAGAAGGTCATGGTGGAGGGACTGGGATAAGAGAGGGGAAACTGTGTAGAAACAAATTATGTAGAAACATTATGTAGAAACAAATAAAAAAAATAAGTACAAAAATAATAAATCTCTCTGATGTATTATGATCAGCTTGTTGGTATTGTTTTAATGAAAAGCCTAACCTGTCTGCCTTTGGTGCTGTGACAAAGAGTGTCAGAAGGAATTAAATAATAGAGAACCCTGAGGCCAGATTGACAACTCAGGTGTGGTGCCTTAGAGCCGTGAGCGTTCCTCATTGGCACCCTGTTTTCACCATCTCAAGGATGCAGGAGGTCTGTGAGCACCACCATAGCCATCCTAGGTAGTTCCAAGCCCAAGAATGCAGGAGAGACCTGGACATCTGGACGACGCCCTTTGAACATGTAAGACAGCCCCATTCGCATTTGCATCTTCTCTGCCCTTCACTGGCCTTGCCAGCAGCATGTAACATAGAGCCCCTAAAGCCTGCCTGTTCTGCAGAAGTTCAGAGTCAAGTTCACTATGACAGGCAAGAAACAGAGCTTTATGAACACAATGTATACTCAGTCTTCCTTTCCTTATCATCATATTTCATTTGCCTCTAGTTTATTTGCCAATATAATTTGAATTTTGTTGACCATTTTGAGTCCTATTTTTTTTCCATTTGTTTGTTTGTTTTTTTTTTTTTTTTTTTCAAGACGGGATTTCTCTGGGTGACATTCCCGGGTGTCCTGGAACTCACTCTGTAGATCAGGTTGGGCTCAAACTCACAGACATCTCTGCCTGCTTCCCTGCCTCCTGAGGGCTGGGATTAAAGGCGTGTGATAAGCCGGGCGGTGGTGGCGCACGCCTTTAATCCCAGCACTCGGGAGGCAGAGGCAGGCGGATCTCTGAGTTCGAGGCCAGCCTGGTCTACAAGAGCTAGTTCCAGGACAGGCTCTAGGAACTACAGGGAAACCCTGTCTCGAAAAACCAAAAAAAAAAAAAAAAAAAAAAAAAAAAAAAAAAAAAAAAAAAAAAAAAAAAGGCGTGTGATACCACTGCTCTGCTCATTTTGAATCTTTCACACTGCAATATATGACATATATTTTGTCAGTGAGTATAGTGTGTGCGTGTGTGCATACATGAGTGCTTGTGTGTGTACATACATGAGTGTGTGCATGTGCGTGTGTGTGTGTGTGTGTGTCACAGAAAGAGAATGGGCTTAGGAGTCACATCATCACCATGCTTCATTTTTTTAAAAGGCTTTTGAGAAAGGAGTGTTCCAAAATGTACAGGCTAGCCTTAAACTTGAGGTTGAGACTTGACTGTTTGAATCCTGGATGACATGTATTCATCACTACATCCAGTTCCTTCTTGCTTTATTTATTTAGTTAGCTAGCTAGCTAGTTAGTTAGTTAGTTAGTTAGTTAGTGACAGAATCTCTTGCTGTGTATCCCTATCCCTACCTCGCATGGAACTCACTATGCAGCCCATGATAGCTTTGAGCTTATGGTGATCTTCCAGACTGTCTCCTGATGCGGGGATTATCCATGCAAATCATCTCACCCCCTTTCTGTGCTGCTTCAAACCTCTCTTCTCCATCTTAGTCCTTGTAAACCTAGGATGAGCTATTTTGACTGTAAGAGAGTTGGTCCCTTCATCTGTGAGTTAGGAATGAGATTTTATCCACCTAAAACAAGTAATCAGTCACCTGGGCTATCTTCAAAGTATTTAGGGATGAGTCAGTCTTGCCAACAAAATGGAGATTATTGCATCAAATCCAGGAAGCCTCGTCCAACAATATGATTCCCCCCACTACTTCCCAGTGCAAGTGTGAGCAGTCTAATTGTCAACCCGAGATGGTACTAATACAGGGATGGAGGAAAGACCCTTGAATCCTCCAGAGCACACTGTGATTGAGAAGCCAGCAGGAGCAGCATGGCGGCTGGCTGCCTGCCCTCAGGCTCACTAGCAGGTCAGCCTCAGCTCAAGTGAGACATGTGCAAAGTAGAAATCAGAATATTCCAGAGTAAGCCTGGGGAATGTGACTCAACAAGAATTCCAAGAGCTTTGCTACTGAACCATATGCCACATCTCCTGGTGATTCACATGGGAGCCAGAGTCAGAAAAGATCCACTAGAGAGTGTGATCCTACAAAGTGTCTTCCGTTGGCATCATCCCTCCAGATGAAATAAAACTTTGGCCCGCAGGCCAGATCTAGCTCCCAACATTGACCCATCTGGATCAACCAAATAATTTTCCAAATGACTGCTTTACATTTTGAATATCTTATCAAAAATGGAAAGGTGAGATGGCCCAATGGTAAAGCCCCTTGCCTGCCCCCAGCATTGATGACCTGAGTTGGATCCCTAAGACCCTCATGGTGGTAAGACATGATGGACTCATACAAGTTGTTTTCTATGCTCCATATGTGCATCACCATGATCTGTATACACACACACACACACACACACACACACACACACTAAAAACACAGAGAATTTGGGGAAAATCAGTAAGCAAGTAGGAAATTAATAATCTTCTATACAAATAGCACCTGGCATAATAAGATCCTTTGTTAAAAAGGGAAATACTTTGGACATGTGTATAAGCTTTGTATTACTTCTGTACCGAGGTTCTACTGTTCCTGGTATTCATTTTATCTCCACATGTTAGGATGTTACTTAGAGAAAGGAAATGGTGGTTTGCTGAGTTTCAAAGGCACAATCAAATTGCAAACGATTTCACTCTCCCAGTGACCACTCTTATTTCAGTATAGCATGGCTAAGATGTCTCATTTCTAACAAATACCAGAAACTATACTCATAAATGGCATTTCTGGGTCTATGAAGGAAGGCATGTCTTGGATGATTGTAATACGGATAGTTAAAAAGTTTCTCAGGTGGTTCCATTTTGTGCAATCACTGTTGGAAAACAATGATTTTCGTAACACTGGTACAATTTAAGCGTCCTTTCTCTGCCACCCTGACCAAGAGCAGCACGGTCTTACATACTGCTGTCACCGAGCTGCATTCAAAGGAAGTCCTCTTGGCCAGGTGTGGCAGGGAACACCTTCAATCCCAGAAATCTGCAGAGGCAGAGGCAAGTGGACGTCCGTGAGCTCAAGGTCAGCTTGGTCTGCATAGAAAACTCCAAGCCAACCAAGGCAATACAGTCTAAAAGTAAATATGAAAAGAGAATCCTCCTTGGATTAAGTTGCTCTCCAGTCAACTATTCTTTCAGTACTAGGGTAATATATTGTACACTGAGATATATTGTACTCACCATGCTCAGGAGACAGGCTTCTTTTTGTCATTGTCGTTGGGTTTGTTTTTTGGTTTTTGGTTTTGTTTTGCTTCGTTTTTGGAATTGTATCCTGTACCAAATATAGAGCCTAAAACTTTGGGTCCCTTCTCGGCAGAGAAGCGAATTTTATCTTTTAACTGACCAAGATTGAGGACTGAAGTAGTCCTTTCAATAAAAGCTATGTGGGCTGGAGAGATTGCCCAATGGTTAGAGTCTTGGCTATTCTCCTAAAGGACCTGGGTTCAATTCCAAGAACCTACACGGCAGCTCACAACTGTCCATAAATCCAGTTCCAGGGAATCTGGGGCTCTCTTCAGCCCTCCAAGAGCACCAGGCACACAAATGGTGCACAGGCATACGTGCAGAGAAAAGACCCCTACACAGAAAATAATAAAATTAAGTTAAAACTTTTAAAAAAAAACATCTTTGCTAGGCAAGCACATTGGGTAGTTGAATATACTAGTATAGCGTAAAAACCATTTTAGAGTAGAGTTCTTCCATCAGATCACTCTGTTTCCAGGCTTACAATTAATAAATAAATCTTTACTTCATTTGCCTTAGGCTCTTCCTTATCCGATAGCATGCATCCCCAGAATCGTGCTGGATTAGAGGAGAAGATTGTTGGTCCCTGAAGTATAGAACAAGAGCCTTGACAAGCCAAGCGGTAGCTGCAGGTGCAGACAAGTGAATTCATTGTTAGCGGGCCACAGAAGGGCTGAGTGAAGGAACTCAATATGAGCTTGAATATTGTTGGAAGGGAAAAACTGGGTTGGGGCTAGAGAATTGCTTCAGTAGCAGGGCGCTTGACTAGTGTGATCAAGGCCATGGGGTTAATCGCCAGCTGCATATAACTAGGTAAGTAAGTAAAGGAGACTAATGAATGAATGAATAAAGTGTAGATCCCATATAGAAATGTGAAAGGGGGAACAAGTCTAAAATGTTGATTTTTTTCAACTTTTCCTTTACACACACACACACACACATATACACCTTATATTTTAGTGTATAAATATATGTGTGAGTGCATGTACATACATGCCTGTGCTTGAGTGAAGGAGCATATTCGTGTCATGATGCAAATACAGAGGTCAGGGAAGAACTTGCAGAACTCCATTCTCTCCTCCCACCAGGTGAGTTCCAGGAATTGGACTCTTAGGTCACCAGGCTTGGTGGCCAAAACTTTTACCTGCAAAGCTATCTTGCCAGCCATGTGTGTACACATAAAAGGGTTGCTGTGCATGGTGGTGCACACCTTTGATCCGAGCCCTTCTGAGACTAAGGCAGGCATGGCCGGTCAGGGTCGGTTTGGTCTAAGTCTTAAGTTTCAGGTCAGCCAGGGATACATAGTGAGATCTTGTCTTTAAAAAAGAGAAAGAGCAGTGGTGGTAGTGGTGGTGGTATCTGCCTTTAATCCCAGTACTCATGATCTCCGTGAGTTCAAGGCCAGCCAACCTGGTCTACAAAGTAAGTTCCAGGAAATCCCCCAAAAAGGTATGTGTGAGTGTGTGTGTCTGTGTGTGTATGCACATATATATATGTATATATATATGTGTGTGTGTGTGTGTGTTGTGTGTGTGCGTGTGTGTATTTATGTATGTACACACAATGACACATAGTTGTATATTTATGGAGTGAAATTAATGTATATCATGAGTAGAATTTTATTTTTGGTGGTTCATCCTTTCTCTGCATTTCCTCTTCCATTTTCCATTTAAAATAATAATGAATCTGTAACTTAGAAAACAGCTGGGTCAGGTATGACGGCACTTGGAGAAATAAAGATGAAGAAGGATTGTGAATTTGAAGCCTGCCTGCACTGAACTTCACAATAAGACCCCATCTCGGGAAGGGGGAGTACAGAATGAGTGGTTCAAGAGCCCCAAGGTGTCTGCTGTGTAAGTAAGGCATATATTCTATTCCATGGATACTGTGCGAGGAGGGAACCCATCAGGACACCTCTGCATTCCACATGTGTTTGGGGTAGTGTGGCACTTTCTCAAGGTGATGATAAAATAATTCTAGAGACTTCACAGGTTTGTGGAAGTATTTTATTACAAGCCATGGTACCTTTTGTGACAAGGATTTTATTTGGAAAGCTTTTGGGGAAATATAGCTTTTATACTATGTAAGAAGATAGGAAAAAGCATGTTGAACACTACGTGGTAGATACTGCCTGCGTCTAATCCCTCCAAATGCTTTGCCATCTTACATAATACTCAAAGGAAAATTAAATGTGGAGTTTAATTTGTGTTTTTATTTTTAAATAGCCGATACAAATTGATTCCTTTTTAATTGAAAGTTACATGGCTTGGTTATTCAGCCTTAATAACAAAAACAAAGTCAGTTCTCAATCACTTGATTTATTTGAGTTTTGCAACCCAGCCAGCACTAAATTACTTCACCTTCTAATAAAAATAATTCCTAATGTTGAGAAAATACAGACTAGTAGAGGGAAGCTTTATTAAAGTCGTCAGTATTAGAACTAAATCCTTTTTTCTCATTAAAGAAGATACTGTCAATTTAATTAATGCACATTAATCCCTGGTTGACATTAAATTCATCTAAAACTCTACATTCATATAGATTATTAACACCAAAGCACACAAATGTTTAAATTGATTCATATATAAAAAAGCACAGTTTGAGAAATTCATGTGATCACATTCTTAAGTATTCTATAGATGAACTAATTATTGAAGGTCATTTATTTAGTTTATTAAACACTTTTAATTTAGAGGAGACCAGAAAAGTAGTATTTCTAAGGAGAAAATTAGAAAATTTTTCTAAGGTATTAATTTAGAGTTTCTATTACCTTACAAATTAGTCGTGAGTCAAACTATTAAAGCTGAGCCCCAAATTACAGTGGTAATAATAAAAAATAACTAAATTTTTATTTCAAGAAATGTCTTTACCTTGTGATACATTTAATTTTATTCTTTTTCCAGAAAATAAAGATTTGTATAAAGCAAAATATAGTTCATTCCCAACATTTACATTTAAACATTTTATTTTCCAAATAATTGGTGTGTGTGTGTGTATGTATGTATGTATGTGCGTGTGTGTGTGTGTGTGTGTGTGTGTGTGCACCCTCACAGGCCAGAAGAGGGCATTGGGTCCCCTGGAGCTGGAGTTAAAGGTGGTTGTAAGCCACCTAATGTGGACGCTAGGAACTGAACTCCGGTCCTCTGAAAGAGCAGCAAGTGTTCTTACCCCTTGTGCCATCTCTCCAGTCCCAATCCCCAACATTTTAAAATCATTGTAAATTATAAAGTCATTTGGTTTACTGAGACATGGTCTCACATACCTTAGGCTGCTCCCAAACTCAATATGAAACTGAAGATAACCTTGAACCCCCCCCTCTCTCTCTCTCTCTCACACACACACACACACAGAGAGAGAGAGAGAGAGAGAGAGAGAGAGAGAGAGAGACCTGCTCTGCCCTCTGAGTGCTGAGATTATAGGCATGTGCCACTGTGCCTACTTCATACAGCACTAACGATTGACTCCACAGCTTCATTTATGCTAGGCAGTTTTCTACCAACTAAACTGCAACCCCAAACTAGTGATTTTATTTTAAAATACCTTTATGTATGCACTTATATTACCTGGAGTTCTAGAGCAGACCAAGCTCACGTTATTTAGTGGACTCCCAGCAGAATATTTTTGTTGCCAGTTTTACCAGTCTCGTTCAGGCTACAGTCCTCTTTACAATGTATGACACCTACCATGTATTCCCACACTGATGTCAAATGGTGTTCCTATTCCAAGAGTACACGGGGCAGCCTTGCAAAGGCTTAACTTCAATTCAAGAACTCCTACCCAAGGAGCCTAAACTTTGCAAAGGGACAACATGGGGCGAGCAAAATCACTGTCTTTTCAATCTACACGAACCAAAGAAGCTTACCTCTCTCACCAAATCACTACTAAAAAGAAACAGACTTGAACCTTATCCAACTTTTCAATTTCATGATAAGCTCTGGAGCTAATTAATAAAATAGACTATAGGATGCCAATTTTCTTTATTTACCTTTTTGGTCTTGATAAACATGAGTAAGCTTGAATGGACACCTCTATTTTCCTTCGGGTTTGAAAGCTTCCTTTCATGTGTGTGAAAAATGGCTAACTATGTCAGGGTTTATCAAACAGAACCTTGCGTTTGTGGCTTGGTCCCTTTCCCCTTATCTGGCAAACACATTACCCTCTCCATCAAAATGGGGCAGAACAAACACCACAGCCACCCGCATACATAACCAGGGCTAACTTAAACAGCCTCAGCACTCTGTAAACTCAGCAAGAAAGCTGATTAGGTTCCAGATCTTCAGGCACTATCTTATTTTTGATAGCTCCGCTATGGAAAGGTAATAAAGAAAAAGCTGTCTACTACGAAAGCCTGTTAGGGTGTCTGCTTACTTAGGAACTGCACTTAAAAGGAAGGGGAGAAAAAAGAAATGTGTAAACTAGTGTAACTATTTGCTAACTCTCAAAGGGAGCAAGGCTTAAAAAGGAATTTATTTACAAATTAGAGACGCGCTACGGTACTTCCTTCAACCTCACTTTCTGCATACAGGAAACAGCAGATCGTAGGGTTATCCTAATATCTGTTCAGTGGTTTAAAGGCAATTTTGGTACTGCTATTTGCTTGGTTATGAGAAAGTCCAAGATTTATTTCAGGCTTTTGGAACAACAGTGAAAAATGTGAGAACGATTACACATTTCAGTAATGTTTTCTTCATCATCATCTTTAGACTAGTTAGGAAAAAGTTCAAAAAACTGTGTAACACTGAAGCTGAGTTTAAACACCGAAAATTCATTTTTAGGTCAAGTGAAGCCATAAGAATAGCATTTGGAAAAAAATATTTTATCTGATGCACAAAGTCCATCCCCGGTTTGGATCAGTTAACTGTCCACAAAGTCCAGAGTCTCGGGACTTCCTGTGTTTCCGGTATACATACAGAAGAGAAAGGGGCTACCTTCTGAGTATAAAGGCATTGTCAAGAAAAGACGTTGAGTAGGGGCATGGGAGACTGACTGAAAGAGAAGAAGGGTGTGGTTCTAAGTGTGAGGGTGATGTTGACACTTCTGAGAACACCAGCTCCTGCCCTGGCTTGATCCAGGCGTTCCTTGGAGGAGGGAAAAAGAAAGAAAGAAAAGGACTCAGATCTGAAGTGCTGGGATCTAACTGCAACAACAGCAAGCCTTGTTCTGTGTCCACAAAGGGTGACTTGCGGAGGAGGGGAGGGCTCTATCTGCCACCTCACAGGTGCTCTACTTTCACTTGAACCCTCATCTCAAGTTACCACTGGAGGTGACAATAGACCAGTTCACAAACAAAGAGGCTCCAGAGGCTGGCCGTGCTGCCACAGTTTCAAGCGGAGGTCGGTGTTGTTACAACCCCAAACTCAACATGGATCAAGAAACGATCCGAATCTAAATTTTTTTTATTATTATTTCAACCTATCTGTTTTTCACATTGATGCCCTAGTTTTTAAGCACCTGTCTAACGTATCACTTTCTCCTAGAATTCGGGAAACCCCGCAGTACACACATAAAGCACATATTGCAAAAGGATGCTTAACACAGAAAGCAGAAATGCCCCTACCATGTCAACTATTAACAGAGGGAGTTGAAATGCGCTATGAAGGATAATATACCTAGCACACAGCAAACAGGAGAAAGAAGCATGCTGGTGTATTTATGGAGTGAAGGGGCTGGAACCTGAGATCATGGCTATTTGACTCTCCCGGCCAGGTTCTTCTGATTTGGTGTGCAGCCCTTCTGGTGACATTCTCGCCACTTTCTGGAGCTGAATGTTTGGTTACACCTTTACGCCTTCAAACTTTTTAGTGTGCCTTGAGCACAAGGAAAACAAAGATTGCTCTGCTTCTTTGGGGCTCTTTCACTCTGCTGACACTCGACTACGTATAGATTTTTTTTTTAGCAGTCTTATTAGAGCAAATTCAGCCTTAGTTTGAGCTTTGTGGTATGGTCATCAAATTACAGATAACCAGGGGAAAACATCATTTTCAATAGTGATATTAAAACAGCACTGTCTAGCGATAGTAGTTACAATAGCAATTATTAAACTTTCCTTCTTCATTTTTTCTTTATTTTGGAACAAAGAATAAAGCTGCTGGTGGCTAGAAGTGACACCTGCCTGGCTCTGCTTTAAGAGCCTCTCAGGAATTACTGCACATAACCCTTTCCATAAGCCCTGGTAACAGGTAGAATTATTATTTCTCTACATAAAGGAACTTGGGGACAGAGAAATGGAGTAACCTGCCCAGAGCTATACAATTAAGAAGTAGCCAAACTTCAAAGGGGTTAGTTTGTATGTGTATCAGCATGTATTTAAACTAATCAAAATATTCCCTCAAAAATAGTTGGGACCTTGCTGGATTTGATTTCCCCAGAAAACAACATATAAAATGATTGTATTCATTTTTGTGGATAATTAACATAGTGTTCTATTAAAGAAAACTGGTGGAGCTGGAGAGATGGCTTAACGGTTAAGAGCACTGACTGCTCTTCCAGAGGACCTGGGTTCAATTCCTAGCACCCACACAGCAGTTTAAAACTGTCTGTAACTCCAAGATCTGGCACCCTCACACAGATATACATGCAGGCAAAACATCGATGCACATAAAATAAGAATAAATAATTTTAACAAAAAAAAAAGAAAGAAAAGAAAACTGTGTCAAATGGTTTTTCAAAAAGTTCATTCCCAGGCCCAGGATATGGCTTGCTTGCCAAAGCACTTACAGGGTATACACCTGTCCCTGAGTTCAATCCCAACACCACTTAAATCAGGTATGATGGTACATGTCTGTCACCTCACACATGTCACAAGGCAGAGGCAGGTACCAGAAGCTCAAGGTCACCCTCCAACTACATAGAAAGTTAGAGGTCAGCCAGACTACATGAAACCTTGAAGCAAGCAAGCAAGCAAGCAAGCAAGAAAGGAGAGGGGGAGGGAGGGAGGGAGGGAGGGAGGGAGGGAGGGAGGGAGGGAGGGAGGGAGGGAATATTCACTCTCAAAGGAAACCAGTGATTTCTAAATGTTCTGGGGAATGACCATCAATGGATCCACATGACATCTCAATACTTCCTGAATATGTGTGACTAAAATCCATAGAATTTCTTCACTGCAAATAAATCGCCCTTTACTTCACATCATTGGGTCTGCCTTAGTGCACCTGGCTGCCATGGAGGTGTGGATAAATATTTCCTTTGCCAGCTTCTCTTTCTTTCTCTCTGGATATTGTGTCTGTACTTATATTTTATCGTGGCTGCTTTCTCAGCAAAGAGATGCCTTTCCTGGAATTCTCAAACGTTCTGAGTATTTTTTTTCACATTGAGCATCATCTAAGGATAAATAGCAACATCTAGAGATAAAAAGAGTTGTTGAACATGATATATATTATTGGCAAAGAAAATGTGCCATTGGTATCTCCCTAACCTGCCCCAAGTATGAGATGATAGAAGGAAGGCTTTGGTGACAGCATTAAAATTAAGGGACATTTCATAAAATAAATATTGATTTAAAATGGGAGGGGTGTAGGAACCTTGGTTAACATCTTTGTCCTTATTTAAAGGCGCACACCAAGTCCCAAAAGAGCTTCTGTGAATATTGTACAAGAATCAAAGAAGAAATGAAGAAGGAAGGCTTAGTGATTGCTATTGCTGCTATCTACTATCACTAGGAAGATTATAAAAAAAAATCTTTTTCTCCCAATAGTAACCTAGGAAGTGAAGCAGAGGACTGCACTGGCTATATTGACCTATGCGGGGTTAATTATGCCCTTGACATCTTTCTTTAGTGTCTATGTATCTACACCCTGGATAGTGAGACGGTTGACCGTTTTGATAATGGCCATCCCATCTGACCTAGAAACCCCAAACAAACTCCGGAGAGGGTTGTTATATGTACAGTACTGCCAAGATGACCTTTCAGGATTCGAAAATCTCTAAAAAGTCACAAATGTGAAACTCACGAGGCACAATAAACATGATTTTGTCACTGGTCGCAGCATACATTTCAGACTTGGTTTTTTTTTTTGCATCCCTTAAAAAAATATTACTGGCTAGAATAGCAGTAATACAAGAAGAAACATGTGTCCCATTTTTTTCTCCCAGCAAAACAACTGTAAAAATGCACATGAGTTAAAGCGTGTACTCTTACTGGTGCAAACAAAAAATTATTTTTTCCCCAATAAACTTCCTTCCTCTTAGAAATCGCTTGAGAGAAATTATTTATTGGTCCTATCTTAGGTCTTCGGGTTCCATTTTTGCGATAAGGAACACAGACAGCTGAGATGGTTTTCTTTTTTAAAGTACACAAATATTTTTGAATGCTTCTTAGGTACACTGAAGAGTTTGTCTCCTAGAACGGGGCGGGAGGGGGGGAGTCTTTTCTCTTTCATGGAGTTAAATAATGGTAGTAATTCCAGCAAAAGACCTTATGAACTACATTCCAAAGCCACATGAGAGGTGCATCTGTGGGAAAAAAAAAAATCTTTTCTATCTATGTCTTCTATACCCCAAGCCTGTTAATGCAGGAGAAAGAAAAGGAGAAAAAAAAAAAAAGAATTCTAGGCTATGTAACCCTGTCCGCATACTTCACCCCCAGTCCCAGTTCAAGAAATGCTGGTTCCGCCACAGACTCAAAATGAATTCTCTGCTACCACTTCGGGGATACAGGGTAAATACCAATTGAATGTCCTGTGGTTGTTAATTATATAAACTGAAACGTTTGGAGAGGTGTTTAAAATATTTTGGGATTGCAGGTAGAGAAAGGTTTGTTGCCAGTAGTTGTTCATTGAAAACTCTTACAGGATTTTTTTTTTTCTTTTAGCCCTAGTCTGTGATGCAGAACCCGCTGTGCTAAATTATGAACCAAAGGCTTTGGGGTGGGAACAATCAATCAAAATACCTGGGGTAGTGTGTAATGTGCACGCTCTTGTCAGCATGAGCAGGCTGCCCCTGAACACAGTCCCCCAGCAGGTTAAATAAATATGATACTATAGACAAACCGACAGGATCACACGGGCATCAATCAGCTGTTGATAAAATACAATCTTCCTTTAATACATGCTGGGAAAGTTATTTAACGGTTACCAAACCTATATCCATTTCTTGCCTTTAAAAAAAAAAAAAGTCTTCTTCGAAAGTGTAACTCTTTTATAGGGGCAAGGCGAAAAATGGCGAGGATGGGGGATGCGTTTAATGTGTCTCCAAGAGACATTGAGGCTTAGCTCCATTAAGGAGGAGGGATGGACTGGCCAAGGGATCTTGACCTGCAAACCATACCTGAAACAGTGCCAGCGTCCTGTAATACAGGGTTAGCTTGTTGAATCAGTCCCTGCCTGGAAACCCCTGGTGCATTTCAATCCCATTTTTATTTCCCTTCCTTTGCGCCCTGAATGTTTGGGTACCTGGAGAACAAATGAGGTAACAGCAGCAGCGCTACTCTCGATTGATTCCGGGGGAGAAGAAAAACAGGGCAGGAAACAATTTAAAGCCGGAGAGGATAGTTGGAATAGAAGTGTCCCCAGCCGAGCCGGTGGTAAGAGGGAGGTGAGGAATGACTCTTCAGTCAGCGGCCCAGAAATGGGAGGGCTCACCACCCAAGGGCCGCAGAGCAAGCTGCGCTTGGGAGCTGAGCTTCGCGTCTTGAAAACATCCTTACAATGAGAAAGCGCCCCCTCTCTCGCCCCCTTAAAAAGAGGCAAAAATAAAAGGGGAAGGCTTCACTATGGTCCTGTACTCCCTCAACTTTGCTGTCATCTCCTGCAAGGCCATCCTTGTCCCTGCTTTGCTCTCTGGTGTCGCACGCCGCTCTGCACGTCCCCACAGTCCAGGTGGAAAGGCCCTTGTTCAATGCTGACAGCCGATCTCCTAACAAGTGAAGATTAATGTCCCATCTAAAAACCAAGGTCTCCTAAGTGCTGTCGGTACAACATAAATACGGGGAGCAGGCAGACGCGTCGCCTGCCACTCAAATCTGGATAGTGCCGGTCCTGTAGAAAGAGCTCACAGCACAAGGTGTTGATGGCCACATTTGTCTGTGTGTAATTCTCCCTGTCGGTGAACCCGGCTCCTAAAAAGGCTGAGTCTGTTCCTCCGCGCCTGTAAGAAGTGCCGCGACTCCCTTAGTCTATCTGCACCCTCCCTGGTAGTTTGTGGAATATTCCAGGCTGGAAAAAGGCTGAGCTGCTGGCTCCAAGGCCTAAACTCTGAGAGTTCACACAGCGCTGCAAATGGACTGTCCGGGACTTAGGCTGTGAGCGGAGGGAATGGGAGCCCACGGGTCAGTTTACGATGATCCCGGAACTGCTCCGCGACTCTGGAGGTGAAGGCAGCTGTCTCCAAAAAGAGCCTAAGGCGGATTCTGAGACCAGTCCTGAAGCCTAGGACTAGGGCTGAGTTGGGGCTTGAGGGAGGGGTCTATGGGTCTAGGTGAGAGTGGGAGCCAGGCTTTCCCAGTACCTCTTCCCACCCCAGAAAGCCACTTGAGATTCGTTAACACCCGCGGCTGGAGTTCTCCCCCCCCCCACCCCCCCAGGTTCAGGGAGCGTTGACTTGAGGAGGCACTGAAACCGCTGCAACCTTTTTGGAAACCTGGCGCTCTCAAGAGCTCTGAGCCCGAAACTGACACCCGCAAGCACTCCCCGGGGGCCTGTTGGGCAGATGGAGTGGCAAGGCCAGGCGGGGCCTGTTGGCGAGACACCGGGACATTTGTCATGGGTGACCCTGCGCCTTGGCTTCTGAGCCCACTCCGGCGTGGGGAGACCAGCACTAATGTAATAAAGCGAGAGCGACAAGAGGAAAGGCCTCTCTCGCCCCGGGGCCGCCACATGCTCACTCCGTTTTACTGTCAGGGCTGGTCGAGGCTGTGCCTTCATTTCATATTCCATTAATATTTACAGCAGCTATTGAATTTCCCATTACAAAGTTCACCATACACAGTGCTAATATGAAATTTTAATAGTATTGTGCACATTATGAAAAGTCCCGCCATTAAAAGGGGAGGGGGAGGATGGCAGGGAGAAGTTACCCTGAGAAGTTACTTGCCACTGAACGCTGGAAATGCTCCCAAGGCGGGGATGGGGGAGTGGGGTGGGAAGTCATACTCATTTGCACCTATTACCATAAGGATGCGAAGCAGTGGGCTTGTTATCAATATTGAAATCAAAAGAGAGGGAGGGAGGAAGTGGAATGTAAAAATGCAGGCTGACTAAATTGAGTTTTCCAAGTTGTGTATGCCGGGATTTGCCCTCACTTAGAGAAAAACGATTCTGTTCTCGTGCTTTGTATGAGGTGTGTGAGGGACAAGGCAGAAGATGTCCAGGTTGGCTAGGGTTTCAGCAGTTCTTGGTAGCCCCTGGGGCTCTGCAAGGGCAGGTGTGCCTTCCTCAGATTCTGCCCCCTTCCTGCCAGCTCCCAGGATCCTCAAGGTCCTAAAACTGCCATCCTGCCTGTGGTTCCAAAGGAACAAACTTGGCTAAGAGTTGTGGAAATAAGCTATTTCTCTGCGTGGTGTCCAGCTTTACCGGATTGATATCTTAGGAGCTGCACTGGGCTGCTGAATGGCTTCCTTTACTACACCCCAAGGGAAGGCCAACTTGGGGTGGAAAGAAGTGGAGACAGAAGGGAAATGAGGCTGCCCAAGGAAGTGAGGCAGAAAGTGGGGAATCTAGAGCCTGCAGCTCAGGTTAGGATTCCCTCTTCTTCTGCCTCCCGAGGGCTGCTTATGAGGGTCAGATCTGCTACAGCCTTCAGCTCCAATTGGGAGCTCACCTTCTGGCACTCAGTCACAGGTGGCAGACACATCCCTCTGCTGGAGGGCTCCAAACAGAGGCAAATGGGTCAGTTCTCAAAGGTACCTTTCTCTGCTTTGTCCAGATGACCAAGACCTTTGTACAGCTGCTAGCCGGGCGGGGGTCACCAGCTCACTGGGAGGTATGCTGTCAGCCTTCACTGGGAGGTATGCTGTCAGCCTATCGGTGTGAACTCTCCGACTGTTCAACTTCCTGAAACACCCCAAGTTTCTTTTAAAATATCATCTGATCCTGCAGAGTGGGCAGATCAAGTGGAAGGAAAGTTTCCCTCCCCCCCCCACCCCCGCCTTTGGTTGGGGGGTGAGGATAAAAGGTCTGCACTGAGCTTTCTCGCTCTATCCATCCCTCCTCACTCCTCCTGGTGTGAATTAACGGCAGTGCTTTCAGTACTACTGCATGCAGTTCTTAATGGGCGTCTATTCTGCAAGGAAAGGGCCATTCCTGAAACTTCAGGTTACTTTCTAGCTAAAGGAAGATGCCGGTGACAGAAGGGAAAGATGGGTGACCGGTCTTCGGGATGATCTGCTGGAGACACCACCAGTCCCATTTAAAACGTATTACCGTTATTACTATCCCCCATATTCTTGCAAGTTGTGTGTGTGTGTGTGTGTGTGTGTGTATGCGAGTGTTAAAGCCCCTAAATGTGTCACACTTTGTCACATCCTCTGTGTGTGTTTTTAGAGAACATTTGAATGAAAGGCTCCATGCCAGGTATTGGTGACACAGGGGGTGGAATTTTCAGCCGTTCCACAAAGAGTTGGCCGCCTCTATTTGCATAAGGTCAGAGTAGGGCTTGTGGTAGAACTTCACCAGCGTCTCTGTCTCTTAGCAACACTCTTGCACTCTTGGTCCCTGCATTAAATTGACTGGTCCCTTCCTTTTCTTCCTTTCATTGGGAGGCTTACAATAAAATGTCACCCTTCCAACCTGTGCCTGTCACCCAGTAGGTCATCTGTATCTCCCACACACACACACACACATTTTCCCCTCCCTCCCCTTCCCCTCTCCTCCTCCTCCCCTTTCTCCAAAGCTCCAATTAGAGACTGAGAGGATTCACTGGGTGAAATCCCAAAACTGTTTCATTTTATGGTGTTAATTAATAGTAATACCACTTCTCCCTTTGTTATTAATTTTAAAAATCCCTCATAAACCGGCAAGATAAGGAGTAAATTGCCATCACCTGCCAAACAATGGGTTTGGAGAGGGGCAATAAGGAAGATGGAGATGGAGGGAACACCGTTTAGTCTCTACACCATTCAAATGATGAGGGGTTCAGCACAGCCTAGAAACCCTGGAAGTGCTTGGGCTGTGCCAGGCAGCCCTTTTGGCTCTAGCACGGGAACCAGTGACAGGATCCAGATACTGATAGGTGGTGTTAATGGAGGGTCACATCTGGACAATAGTATCCATCACTTGCCTCCTGGCTCTTCTGTCAGATGGAGTCATTTCTGACTGCTCCATCACTCAGATTTAGGATAGATTCAATTATTACCTTTGCCTTGGCAACAAGATACAGAAATTGGTACCCAGAGGACCAAACAGTAATGGCGATAGTTTTTATTAGTAGTTCTTATTATTAGCTTACTGTGCATCCCTTTCTTGTTAATTTTGAAAGAGCATCCTAGATATCTGATGAATCCTTTCCTCTTTTATTCCATCAACAGTTGCCCAGAAACACAACCCCACGGGATAATGGTTGCTTAATTAGTATACAACACACACATATGCGTGAGCACACACACACACACACACACACACACACTTTTGAAAGCTTGGATGATTTCTACTGATTTGTATTATTTTATCAGTTTGCAAATGAGATACGCTTTGAATTCTCTACCATTTTGCAGTAGGAAATGTCTGTCTATAGATCATGCTTTATAGTGCACAAACAATGTTTCTCACCATTTGAGAAGTGCATATGCTGAATGAAAGTAGATGTTGTATCTGAGATTGGGGAAAATATGAAGAGCCCTTGATATGTTTTTTGTTCATAAAGCTAAGAATTTATTAAAGTAAGTGGAGTTTTAAAATAATAAAAAAAACTGTTTGAAGATAAGGAAGTCGCAGTAAAGAGGCTAAACTTTCATTGAATTCATCTCTTTTTCCCTTGAACATAGAATCTCTCTCTGTCTCTCTCTCTGTCTCTGTCTCTGTCTCTCTCTCTCTCTCTCTCTCACACACACACACACACTTCTTAAAAGAACAGTTAGTTTTCTGAAACATATTACTCATCCATTTGTGTGTCAGGAATGGTTAGATGTACACCCAGCTTTCCCTGGTATTTTTACAACCTCTTACCTCTGCTTTCTCCTCTCCTTTTTATGGCTTACATACCCTGCAATTCTTGTAACACATTCCCCGATAAATGCGCAGGTAATGGGGTCTGAGCAATGCACCCAGGTTTAAAGGTCAACCAGCTCCTCTTTAATAATTCACAAGCCATGTTTCTTCCGTGATGTCAACTTTGCTAAGGAAGATAGACAAGGTGAGGGCAACCACTTGAGTTTGTTATTCCGAGTCTCAAAAGAGAAGAGAACTGCAAAAAACCAGTGGCCCCCCCCCAACTTATTTACTGACTACACTTTTCTAGAGGGGCTGTTCTTCCCTTGCTGACCATTTTCCAGGACCTCAGCAAGATGTTTGAAATGTTTGCAAAGGTTGGGGTGAAGGGGCGATCCTGGGAGTTTTCCCATACTCATTGATTCAAGTTTACAAAGTCACCCCACTTCCTGCTTCCATCATACAATTCCCAGTGGCTTCTTCTGCTCATCTAATTCCTGCAGTAAGACCTCCTCAGAGAGAGCCATTTCATTTTCAATGATGGCTTCTACTTTGACTTTCTGTAGGTGACCCTTCTTCATGGAGTGACTATTTTTCCTCCCAGAGGCATAACTGTTGACAAGCTTCCACAGTCTCTGACTTACCACCACCACCCATTCCTTTTCTTTCTAGAAGGATCTGGGGAAGATCTCAGATGCATGCCTCTTTCTTTCAATAGTTTGGCCTTTGCCGGAAGAGAGAAGGAAGCGCCGCATAGACAGAGACAGAGACGGGAAAATAAGAAGCTGAGGGACTTTAAAGTGCACTGGAGTTTTATTCTGGAGCATAAAATTGAAACAAGATTTCATATCGAAAGAGGGAAGGAAAAATATGAAGACTGAGGTGCACCTTTGCCTTTCCCAGATGCACACAGGGTCAGGGAGTGCAGCCCCAGCCCGGCTCACATTGCTCTATGGCCCCTGTTACCCTCCCTGATATTTCAGGATTCACATTTACACGGACCATGCCGAGGAAGTAATTTCATTTACAATGTTCCCCTCACAACCATTTCAAAACCAAAATATTGAAGAAACTTTTTTGACAGACTTTTTTAAATCATTTCATATTCCACTTATTCAATGAGAAGAACCACAGCCTTTTAAAGATTTATTCGGCAGTAGTAAGCACACGGGTTTTTTGGGGGGGTGGGGGAGCAAACATTCTGCATTTGTTCAGTTCTGAAAGATTTCTAACAAAATAACAGAGGAGAAGAGAAGCAGAGTTTTCTCTTCATGGTTCCGGTTATCGCTAGTTGTATATCATGACAGAGGAAGAAGCAGCACCCATTACATCCCTTCACCTTATAACTTCCTTGTTAGTAAAAAATCATGTTTTGTGGTACGTTTACCCCCACCCTCTTAGTTTTGTGGCTATTTAATTTTAGTATCTATTTCTGTGGTGGTTACTGAACACACAATGGGTACCCAGGGCACTGTTTCAGACTCAGTCCTAGACACATGAACCATCTTCGACCATTGTCTGATCTTAGTGGTGGGGATCTGTTCCACGCTGATGCAAGTGAGTGGGGAGTGTAGCAAAGTTCCAGGAAGAGGACAGATAATTAATATTTATCAAAGTCAGAAACACTTCGGCAGAAACAAAGGAAAACGCATCGAGTTCTGAGATGAAGAAAGAAAACCAAAAAACTTGGGGTGAGGTTGAGAAAGAAAGTTTAGAAAACAAAGTTAGAAGGCACTGTTTTGTTTGCACAGGCAGGGAATCTGGCAAAATGCATGCAAGATCTGGTCTTTTTGAAACCACAAACTTAGATTCTTACCATTTCTCCAGTTAAAGAAGAACCCAAAAGCTTCAGTTAAGTTTAGTTTTGTTTGTTTTTTATCAAGCGGACACAGGAAGCGAGGAAACATTTGTGCCTTAAGCTATGAATTTACAGTGTATCTGCTGTTTCTGTCTCGATTATGGAATTATTTAAGATTGCTCATTCTTTTACTTCCATGATTATTTTTTTTAAAGAGGGAGCGAGAGCTGCAGTTTCTTTGTAACCGTTTGCACAGTGACCTGAGTATTACTGTTTGTAATCTTTCTTATTTGGGTCTTCGGCTGAGCTGGACCCTTCAAGCAAATGAGTTTGGGGGGGGGGGGGGCAGGAGGCACTGCTAGCTTTGACAACTACCAACTCTGCCTTTCTTGGCAAGGATTCTGAGCATGGAGTTGGGATAAACATATTTCACCTTTTGTATTACAAGGTTCCTCTGAAGTCCCTTCTCCAGCACTCTCCAACGGAGCTGGCATCCTAGTCAACCTGAATCCTACAAGGTCCGCCTCTAGCTGGGGTGCTTATTTTCTAGTGGGGGTCTCCGCTATCGCGCTTTAGGGAAGAGCAGTTCTACCGGTCTGCACAGTTTCTACGCAGCACTGTTTCTCACTGGGAGATAGGTTATTAAAAGCGCATACAGAACTCCTGGGGGCGGGTAGGGAGGAGGACACGCTCTCCCGTTCTCAGACAGCAGTTCCTAGAAAGACCCTGGGTAGCACAGACTGAGGCCACTTTACTAAGCAGCAAGCGGGGTGGGGGCAGAAAATATGTCTCTTCCCTTCGCTGGTATCACGTTTCCCCTCCCGTGCTAACTTCGTGAGAAGAGGGGAACTCAGAGGAGGAGGAGGGGGTGGGGAAGAACTCTAATAAAGTCTAGTAGAAGTTTGCAAAAGGCTCATCGTAGGAAGACAGCTTCTCGCAGACGACCAGGAAGAAACCAACTCCGGAGAGGGAAGCGTCCATTTCCCGCCTGCCAATGAAAAACATACAAAGTTGCAAATTTGAGGAAGGGGTAGGACCAGCCTTTTCTGGGACTACCAGCTGCAGCCGCCGGCTACTGAGCGAGTGCTGGGACAGCCCACCGGCTCTGGGCGTAGGCTGCACAGCCACCGAAGGCCAGGGGTGCATCCCGTGCGTGCTTCCTCGGCGGGCAGTGTCGCCGCGCGGCTCCCACCCCGCCCAGCCCGCAGCCACGACCTCCAGTCCTGCTCACACCTATCATTTGGAGCCATCTTCGCTCAGTCTTCCAAACATTCCGAGGGTTTTTGATTCCACTCGCCGCTCCTTCTTATTGAGTTCTCCGCGGTCTCCCTGCAACTTGTCATAGCCTGTAATAAAATGCCCTTTCTGTCGGGAGTTAAAGTACAGAGGGCAGCGGTTCTATTTGCAACTGACAGCCGAGAAAAGGAGCTGCAACAGCCTCGCTTTTGTCTGTCAGGGGCTTTAACTCCTGCAGGGCCGGCTACAGAGAACTAGCTGCTCGACAGGCAGACAGGCAGCCCTGAGCACCCGAGAGGGCCTCAGGTAGGGGACTAGCATCCCTAGTCAGCCCCGGAGCAGAGATCTTGTGCCTGACCTATGCCCCGCCCTGAATAAGGAGCTCGCTTGTGAGAAAGTTCTGGAGCTACAAAACTGCATACTACACTCTGTTGAGAAGCAGTCCTCAGATAAAGGACCCCTATTTTATTCTTGGGGCTGAATGGGCTCGAGGAAGAAAAACAGCGTGGGGTAAGGAGGGAAGGAAAGAAAAATGTTAAGTGATTCCTAGGTCAGTATCCAGGGAGCTTACACCTGGGGTAGTTATCAGACCGCTATTTCTTCAGTGAGTCAAACTGGCCAAAAATTATTTCCATATCCTTGGGAACAATAAAGGAAGATTTATACACGAGTTTTGTGGCCCACCCGGTACCCGAAAAGATACCTTGTGGACAAGTGCTCTAAATCTCATCTGCTTGGGAAGTGCCCAGCCTTTAGCCTGCATCCCCCAGCTGGCAATGTGTTCTTGCCATGACTTGGTGTGGTCCCAGGCTGTCTTCTGGATTCACAGACCTGACCACCACTAATCTGATGCATTTAGGAAACCAAGCCACTTCTTACCTGGCCAACCCCTTCAGAAGTCACTCTAGGATACTCTAAGTGAGGGTGTTGGTGGGTGCCAGAGTCCCCCAGACATTGTGCGGGTGTCTTCAACACCTGAAGAGTTTAGGAAGTCCATGAGTGTGATACCACCTGGTGGGGGAGGAGAATTGGGAGCTCTGGTCAGCAAGGGCAGTTCAGACTGGGAGAGGGGAGGCAAACAAGAGTTTCTCAAACTACTTTACCATTTTACCTGTTGGGCAAAGGATGTGCTGGCCAGGCAGGAGAGCATGTCGCAGGTGTTGCCCTGTCGTGGGTTTCTTCCCAACTTCTAGGTCCTCACTCCAATCCCAGAACTCCTTTTCCGAGTCCCAAAGGCAGGGAGAGTGTGAGACTGTCTCCATCCTGGAAAACAGCCCTTCCTCCCTCTGGCTACCTTCTCATGTACAGTGTCCAAAAGTACATCCCTTACACACAGCGTACGTCTTGCATACGATGTACACACAATGTGCATAAGTGCATCTCTTTTGGCTGTCCCCAAGGAGATAAACATGCCTTTCTGCACCCCCCCAGTACCTCTCTATCTTCATACCCACTGCACACTACCTTCTTCTAACTCTTTGAAGATACTAAGAACTTGAAATCAATAGTGTCGAAACCCAGGAAAGCTGAGAAATTGACCAGCTGACCTCCGCAGATGATTTTCTTCTAGAGGATGGGAAAGCTTGTGTCCTAAACTGATAACACCATGAAACCAAAAAGGATTCTGTTGAGAGTGGGAGTTATACAATATTCCTCAACAGAGAGTCCATTGTGCTTAGCTTGAAAGAGAGAGAGAGAGAGAGAGAGAGAGAGAGAGAGAGAGAGAGAGAGAGAGAGGAGAGGTTTGAGCATTCCACATCAGAAGTCACTGCCTGTTAGATGCAATGCAGAGCTGCAGTAGAGGAAAGTGTGCTATCTCAGAAAACCTAAGCAGGAGCAGCGTTTTGATCCCCTAAAGAAGGGGGAAACAGCAGCGTGGGGAAACACTGTACAGCACGCTACCGCCTTGTCAGCTACAGTCCTCAGTTCTGGGTTTATCTCTCAAGCTTGATCTCTGGATCTCTAGCAAGGCTCTTGATGCAGACCCAAAGTGGTAGTTTGAGATTCTTCCGCCAGCACCACCAGCTTTGTGTAGGTGACGGAAACTGTCCTTTCCCTATCCTTAGAAGAAGTTAGAATTCTCCCCCCCCCCGCCCCAGGAGGCCAACTTTTACAGAAACCATTGTCCATTTAAAGCACTGGTTGAGATACTCAGGTCATAGCTGAAGATTTGGACAATAACACCCTTATTCTCCCAGTTAGCTGGTGGCTTCTATTCAAAATCAAGCTATTTGGGGACACATAAAAGCCAGGGAATCTCCTGATACACAAAAGAAAATGATGCTTTCTGCCTTCTGCCTATTTCCACTCCAAAGTGAATGATGCCCCAGTTACCACCCGGCCTGACTTGATTTATCTTGGTTAATAGGATTAACGTGTCAGCCTTTCTCAAGAACTTCCAAGTGCATACCCGGAGTGTCACTGACTGGCTGGTGTCTTCTCTCCTCTCTGATGGGCATAATGACACACCTACAAGCGGAGGGCCTTTGTCCATTGGGAGCAAGCAGATTATCTGTCTCCAGTGAAATAAGGCGTGCGGTAGCCTCCTTTGCCAAGACTCAGAGCCAGAAGCCAGTCACTATAAAATAATTGTGTCACTACCTCACCAGCACACTGCCCCTGCCTCATTTGTCTTTGGACTGTAATTGAACGGTTGAAGAGCAGAAACGTAGACAAATTCCAGCTGTATTGAGATCTGTTTCTTCCTCTGCTACCTCGGCCCATCATTAGATACTTTCCCTCCCTGTGCAGGAGGTCAGGGTGTATAAATATAAATTGCATTTTGCATTACTTCTAGATGAGTGAAGCTGTCAAAGCAATAATATGAGCTTTCAGTCCCACATTCTACCACTTCTTTCCCATTTTTTGGCCAGGAGGTCATGTGCAAATTGAACGTGACAACCCAGAAGACATGTCCAACAGACTCGTATTGTTACCCGGCTCAGCCGCCTGGCTCATAACAACATTAAACCCACATTAAGTCCCCAGCCTCTGCCAGGCAGGGGCTCCCAAAGGCAGGGCCCAGGCTGCTCTGAAAGTTCACGTCAATGGTGACATGTCATCTGCGAGTCATTGGCAGCAGTGACTGAAATATTTGCCACGTAGGATTCGTGAGGATGTCCCATTACAAAGACCAGGATGGTGCTCTATAAGGCAGAAAGCAGAGCGCAAGGTGAAGAGCCAAAGGGGTCTCCAGCACTCAAATGTTAGAACACACACACACACACGTATACATATATGTGCACATTAGAGATACCCTGATCCTGTCTGAAAATATGCATACTTTTCAGAATCCAGCTGTAATGTGGTTGGACATAATTTTTTGTTGCTATCTCCTCAAGAACATCATTTTTGAAAGCCACCTGAAAACGCCCATTGACTTAAGCATCTCATTAGCAACTCTGGCGACTTTTGATAATGAAATTCAATTCCATAGCAAAGATGAAGTCTCAGCCACTTACAACACATGCCTAAAATGGTGGCTCGCCCCAAACTTCACTGTACTGAAGGGATATGAAACTATCAATTTGAAGGACATTGAAAGACCTGGAGGATCTGATCAGCAAGTATCTGTCTGCGTGACCCATTCATGTCTTGCCCATATTGCAGTGAAGGGAGAACTGTTGTTCGCAGACAGGGTGTTTGATGGCTTCTAGGAAATGAGTGGTTGTTTTCATTCGTGTTCCAAACGGACAGGTGTCGACATCAGAATTGGCAACCTGGTTGGCAGACTCAGAGAGCGGCCAACGGACAAATTGTTTATGCAGAATAAACTTCCATTCCTCCCGTGATGACAGTGCATATGTGAGCACTGGTGGTAGGTGGGGAGGTGATGTGGAGATGCTGGGGCGGAAAGATTGAGACAGGGTCCACTGTGGCCCTTTGATTCCAAAAGGCGCCATATGCAATGGCACCTCTGGAGCTCGCTGGGCTCCAAAGGCACGGATGAAAGTCACTTCACCTTCCATAGGAAGCACATATCAATCACAGCAAGTAAAATTAATCGAGCCGCACGTTTGTGCAGACTCTGTTAAATGAGCCGCAGCTCCACACGTGTTTTTTTTTTTTTCTTTCTTTCGCAAAGCAAGTGTCCTTGTTTTCAATCCCCTTGAGTGAACTGGATGTGTTTAAAATATTGAGTGTGAGAACATGGGAACTGAGGCCCACACCTGGGAATATGAAATTCAAAGAAGGAGTTCAACTCCTTTGTTATCGCGGTGGATATCATCCTACGTTATCAAATACTACCTAAAGGTGACTTCTGGATTTGTGGAAGCTTCCATATCTCCTACCATTTGTACTCAGAACTCTAAAGATCCAGATATGTGTGCTGAACTTTGCTTCTGGGGTTAGCACACTATACAGTACGATGGTTGTGCGTGAGGAAAGCAATACTGTGGTAATCCAGGATCCAAGGCCTTGTTACCATTCATTTTGATTTTTGTGTTGTTTTGCTATTGCTGTTTAGGAGAGAACCTCATGGAGCCCCGGTTACTTCCAAACTCACTGTACAGCTGAATCCGGCCTTGTACTCCCGGTCTTCCTACCGCCACCAGCTGAGTACTAAGATTCGAGGTATGCACCACCACTCCCAGTTAACCTGGTATCCTTTTGAAATTATTGATTTGTTTTATCGTATGAGTATAATGTGTGTGCACGGCATGGGTGCAGGAGCCCACAGGGACCAGAAGAGGGCATCGGATCCCCTGGAACTGGTGTACCGACAGTTGTGAGCTGCCGTACGGGTAGTGAGAACGAAACTCAGGTCCTCTGCAAGAGCTAACTGCTGAGCCATCTCTCCAGTCTCCAGTCCCCTGATATACGCTTTTGTTTTTATTTCGGTTTGTCCTGGAACTAGCTCTTGTAAAGCCTCGAACTCACAGAGATCCACCTGCCTCTGCCTCCCAAGTGCTGGGACCGCCCGGCTCCCTTTATATCCTTTTATTATCACACTTCTCCTGTCACATAAATTAAGGTTGTTTTAACTTGAAAGGTGCTGATAACAATACTAGAAACACCCTTGATTGACTAAAGAATCGAGATAGCCACCGGACTGAGCTCCCAAGGTCCTGATGAGGAACAGAAGGAGGGAGAACATGAGAAAGAAAGTCAGGACCGTGAGGGGTGCATTCACCCATGGAGACGGTGGGACAGAACTAATGGGAGATCACCAACTCCAGTTGGAATGGGACTGATGGATCATGCGACCAAACCCGTTTCTCTGAATGTGGCCAACAGCGGGGGCCGACTGAGAAGCAAAGGACAATGGCGCTGGGCTCTGATTCTTCTGCATGGATGGGCTCTGTGGGAGCCTTCTCAGCTTTGTTGATCACCTTCCTGGACCTGGGGGGAGTTGGGAGGACCTTGGTCTTTTTTTTTTTTTCTCATGGTTTATTTTTTTTATATTTAAAAATTTCCATCTCCTTCCCTCCTCCTCCCCCCTCCCTCCCTTCCTCCTCCCCCCTTCCTCCCCTCCTCCTCCCCCTTCCCTCCCCTCCTTCTCCCCCTTCCCTCCCCTCCCCTCCACCCATACCTCCCCTCCCTCCCTCTCAAGGCCAAGGAGCCATCAGGGTTCCCCACTCTATGCTAAGACCAAGGTCCTCCCAACTCCCACCAGGTCCAGGAAGGTGATCGACCAAGCTGAGAAGGCTCCCACAGAGCCCGTCCATGCAGAAGAATCAGAGCCCAGCGCCATTGTCCTTTGCTTCTCAGTCAGCCCCCACTGTTGGCCACATTCAGAGAGACGGGTTTGGTCGCATGATCCATCAGTCCCATTCCAACTGGAGTTGGTGATCTCCCATTAGTTCTGTCCCACCGTCTCCATGAGTGAACGCACCCCTCTCGTTCTTTACTTTCTCCCTCATGTTCTCGCTCCTTCTGCTCCTCATCAGGACCTTGGGAGCTCAGTCCAGTGCTCCAATGTGGGGCTCAGTCACCTTCCCCATCTGTCGCCAGCTGGAGGTTCCCTCACTAGGACCTTGGTCTTAACATAGAGTAGGGAACCCTGATGGCTCCTTGGCCTGGAGAGGGAGGGAGGGGGGGTATGGGTGGAGGGGAGGGGAGGGAAGGGGAAGGAGGAGGGGAGGAGATGGAAATTTTTAAATATAAAAAAATAAACCATATAAAAAAAGAATCAAGGTAGCCATGTGCTGACACTGAAAATACAGACGCATAACTGTGGACACTTTTTCCTGGGTGCCTATAGTCTTTTTATTACATTTATTTGTGTATGTGTGCACGTGCACATGTTCACAGTCACAATAAACATGGGCAGGCCAGAGAGCAACTTGGGGAAGTTGGTTCTCTCCTTACACCATGTAGGTTTCCAGGGATCAAACAGCTTTTCAAACTTGGTCACCAGTCTCTTAATCCACTGAACCATCTTGCCAGCACCTAACTATAGTTATTAAGAATGTCTATCTATTAATTACACCTTTAATCCCAGCACTTGGGAGGAATAGGCAGGTGGATCTCTGTGAGTTCAAAGTCAGCCTGGCCTAAATACAGAGCTCCAGGCCAGCCAGAGTTACACAGTGAGACCTTGTATGAAAAAAGCAAAGGTATAGATGTTTGAAATTTAAAGCCATTAATTTTCCAGTCACAAGTAGAATATAGGTCCGCCTATATTAAAAGGTTTTGATAAAGCTAACCTGTATTCTTCATAAGAACTTTTCATTAGCCTTGAGTAGAAAATTGAACTCTCTAGCCTAAGAGTGTTGGTAGTTTTTAATTTATAAATTATTCAAAGATTCTTAAAGTCATGTTTTCCAAAATCAGAGCAATTTCTCAGAGGCAAGTATAGTTATTGCTGCTACTCATGACAGTCACAACAAAACAATGAAGCTAGGACCTCCTTAAATGTCATTATCTTCCCTATGAAATGGAATTCCTGATTCCCAAAGTCAGATAAAGTGTATAAAGTATCCAGCATGGTGAGGACACTGGGACTTGCTGGCCTAGCCCCAGATTCAGTGAGAGATCTATGTCAAAAGAATAAGAAAGAGAGTAATAGAGAGAATACCCAAGACCTTCCTTTAGCCACCACAAGCACCTACCACACCCATGCACTGGACACATATATACACACATGCTATGCTGACGCAAAGATATGTCTTAAAATCTGAAGAAGAATGCAGAGCGTTGAAATATATTATTTACTCTCTGATACTGATGATTCATTTGTAGAAATGGGACCAAAACTTTCTAGGTGCACTTTTAACGACAAATGGTGGCATCGTCTACAGACTCCGACGCCGAAGGAATGCTGAAGCCAGCAGGCTCCAGCACCTAAAGATGTTTCCATCATCCGGAAAGATCTTAGCACTGCTGGGTCTTTGAGAACTTCACGTGGAACGAATAATTCAGTGGGGGAAGTGTCTGGGAAGTACCGTGTACCCTACACAAAATTTCACATTGATAATAATACATCATATCTTAGTAAACTTCCTCTTATAACAAAGTTCACAGTTGTATCCTGCTATGGGCCTTTCAAATGCTCTTGTGCTGAAGGCTTGGTGGCAGCTTATTATGAAGTTGAGAGGTGCTGGGGCCCAGGAGGAACTCAAATTATGCTGACTCTGCAGCTCTGTGTTTAAAACCAAATATCCATTAATTGATGAGGTGAAAACCAAATTGTTCCGATAATTACCAGTTGAATCAAATGAATGTGTGTGTGTGGGGGGGGGGGGATTATTGCCCAGTGATATTTAAAACATTTGCTATATTAGTTCAACAAGAAAGCCAAACGGAATTGACTTTGCTCCATTCTCTCTGAGCGTTAAGTGTCGCGTTCTGTGAGAGCAAACTGGATTCAGAGAACATTAAAATCTGTGCAAAGAGAAGCAGCTCCTCTTTCCACTCACAACCCAAACAGCCAAGTGTCTGGCATTTGCCTGTCAGCTGCTTTGCTGACCATAGGGAGCAGCCCACATGACAGGAACACAGATGGACACCCTGAATGATTAATGTGTCTACCAGACCTGGTAGTGGGGAACGTAGAAAATGGTGGCAGATATGAACTAGTTTCTTTGTGGAGTGCTCCATCCAAGGCTGACATGGAGAAGATCAGGGAAAAAAAATCCAGCTCTGTCCTTTGCTGGAAAGTCTGATTGCAACCTTCCTTTCTTTCTCAAGATCCGGCTTTCCACGGGAAGCTGTACCAGCTTCCTGCCTGATCCCTCATGGTTGTTTTTGCCCTCCCTCCCTCCTCTTTTCCTTTCTTCCTTTGTTCCTTCCCCTCTCCCTTGCTTTGTGAGATGATGCTTCCTTCATTTCTGCTCCTTTTCTCAAGCACTGTCTCAACTCAGTGACCTCTGGATGCAAACTAGACAAGCAGAGCTTGCACTTCAGAGTGAGGGACAAAGGGAAATATGTTGCTCTGAAGGGAAGGGGGGAAACAGCATGAACACACCCTGCACTTCCTAACCAAATGGGCCACTCCTACGCAAGGTGTTCCTAATGTAACAGGAACACAGGACATCAAGAGTTCACCATCAAAAATGGGTCCCACATGAGACTATAGCCTTGGGGTCATCCCTCAAGTTGGGGGTTCTTCCTTTTGTAGTGGTTTCCTTTGTTTTGTTTGGGTTCTGGATATTGAACTCAGGACCTTACACATGCTAAGCGTGTATTCTACCACTGAACCACACCCCCAGCCACATGGCTTCAATATTTTTAGTGTACTATGAATATGTAATAGAGATACTTACTTTTCAAAATTAATATGTTTTGAATAACAATAGAAACATGGAAAAGGTAGAAAGGAGAGGAAAATATTCTGCTGGTCCTACCTCTTCACCCCTCCCTACCCCATGCTTACCAATGTTTCATTTCAAAAAATTAACTGAAACTGAATGTGTATACTTAGCATGTTTGAAATCTTAGGCCCTTAGGTTTCACCACAGTGTGTATGTGAGAGTGTGTGTGTGTGTGTGTGTGTGTGTGTGTGTAGAGTTTTAGGTAGATAGAAAGTTTGAATGGGATATATAGAGAGGTCACATACATCCCCTGCCAACTTCTCTTATTATGTTTTGCTTTGGTATAACACATTTTTATAATGGCAACATCATATATGATGTCGGGAGTCTTCTATTTGTGTTGATTTCATTGGTTAATAAAGAAACTGCCTTGGCACATTTAATAGACCAGCCCTTAGGTGGGTGGAGTAGACAGAACAGGAAGAAGGAAGTGAGGTAGATGGCTCAGGCAATCGCCATGCCTCTGCTCAGATGAAGCTCCAGCCCAAGATGGACGTATGCTAGAATCTTCCTGGTAAGGCACCACTTCGTGGTGCTACACAGATTATTAGATATGGGTTAATCAAGATGTGAGTAAGAGGCTGAAATTAATGGGCCAGGCAGTGTTTAAATGAATACAGTTTGTGTGTTGTTATTTTGCGTGTAAAACTAGCTGTGAGGGAGCCTGGTGGCAGGATGCAGCCCGCCACTAATCACTACACATATATGTGTGTGTTGCAAAATTTAAATATTATTTCAACGTTGTTATAGCAAAATATACATTATAATTCAGTGTAATTATAAATCATTTTTATGTAAGTTCATTTGTAAACAATATTACTGTATGCACAACTGATGTAGGAAGTCCTTCTGTATATGTGTTGCTTTTATTGGTTAATGAATAAAGAAACTGTCTTGGGCCTGTAAAAGACAGAACAGAGCTAGGCAGGGAAAACTAAACTGAATGCTGGGAGAAAGAAGGCAGAGTCAGGAGAATGCCATGGAGCTGCCAGAAGAGAAAGATGCAAGCCACCAGTCGGAACCTTGCCAGTAGGCCACAAGCCTAGTGGCAAAACATAAAATAATAGAAATTAGCTAATTTAATATGTAAGAGCTTGTTAGGAATATGCCATAGTGATTGGCCAAGCAGTGATTTAATTAATATAGTTTCTGAGGAATTATTTCAGGACTGAGCAGCTGGGAATAAACAAACAGGCTCCAACAACACACAACAATTTACAGTATTTTGAATTCCAAGTCCTAAAGTGTTAGAAAGTGCATTTCAAATATTTTCTGTGTGGCATTATATATTGTTGCTGAGAAAAACATTTTGAAAAAGGGTTTTTTGTTTTGTAGCCCTGACAGTACTGGAACTCACTTTGTAGATCAGACTGGCTTCAAACTCACAGAGATTCACCTGCCTCTGCCTCCCAAGTGCTGGAATTAAAGTGTGCACCACTACCCCCAGTGAGAAATTTCTTTCCTTATATTTCACTATTCACTATTCACTATTGGCTTGGTATGATCTATAGGTTTTCACAAGGCTGCAATGACATGTATGTGCCCTTACTACTACATGCAGAGGTGTTCCATCCTTTCTCAATGTCCTGTGTTCTCTGCATGTTTACCTGTCGTCCCCTCCCCCAACCCAGGGAAATAACTGATGGTTTTCCTGCCCTTGTGGTCATTGCCTTTTTGTGCCTTATTGTTGCAGCCTTCTCTAATCTGCTTCTTTCACTTGGCATCATGCCTTTAAGTTTATGCTCTCTCTACTCGTGGCTTGATGACTCTTTTCTTTTGATTGATGTACATCCCTTTGATTGACACAGCTTGTTCACTCACCTGCTTAAACACATTTTAGCTGCATCCATCTTTTGGCAATTAAGAAAAGCATTATGGTATAGTACTCATCACTGTGGCAGAGTATGTGACAGAAACTACTTGGAGGCAAGGTGTATTCTGGTTCCGGGTTTTGGAGCGCTCCGTCCATTGTTATGAGGAAAAGATGGGTCAGTCCAAGTTTGCAATCTTGTGCTGGAGGCTCTTCCCACCACAGTGGGCCAGGAAGCAGGGGCTTAGGAGCGGAGGGTGGGTAAAATTTCCCAAGAGTACCCTTTGGTAACCTGCTTCTACCAGTTAGACCCCACCTCTTAAAGGTTCCATTTCCCCCAGCCCACTAGCTAGAGGACAAGCATTTCAAACAGGTAGAAGCCTGTGGGAGACATTCAGCTGCTGTAAATGGTTTGAACACAAAGGTTTTTGGGGTTTTTTGTTTGTTTTTGTTTGTTTTAAGATTTATTTGTTTATTTTGTATACAGTGTTCTATCTGCATGTTTGTCTGCAGGCCAGAAAAGGTCACCAGATCTTAATACAGATGGTTGTGAACCACTTGTGGTTGCCTGGAATTGAACTCAGGACCTTTGGAAGAGCAGCCAATGCGCTTAACCTCTGAGCCATCTTCCCAGCCCATGCACCACAGCCATTTACAAAAGGTGGAGAACCAGATCCTGACAACAACGCACCCCACACCCATGAACATACTGAGGCAAGAGCTGCCTGCAGGTGGAGGAACACAGGATCACTTAAGAGAGTGACTTGATTGGCCATAGGGCTTCTCTTTTAGCTTTGAGACCTCCTTACTCTGTGATCTCTGGAGAATGGAAAGAATAAACCTTTCCATGTTAGGTTTTCTCAACTCTAATTAGGCACAGCAATAGCATCCAAATAGTAGGATCCCAAACATTACCTAAGTAGTCCCATACATATCTTAGCAAAAACACTAGGGATAAGTAAGTTCTCAATACACATTAGTCATTTGAGTGTCCTCTTACCTAAATGACCTTCTCCCACCAAATAGCCATCACATCCCTTAGGGATAAATTTGCTCAGCAGTAGCCGGGCGGTGGTGGCGCACGCCTTTAATACCAGCACTCGGGAGGCAGAGGCAGGCGGATCTCTGTGAGTTCGAGACCAGCCTGGTCTACAAGAGCTAGTTCCAGGACAGGCTCCAAAGCTACAGAGAAACCCTGTCTCGAAAAATCAAAAAAAAAAAAAAAAAATTTGCTCAGCAGTGCACTCAGAAACACCAAACATAGAATAATTAAATGTGCTGATGAAGTCTGATGAGGAAAATCAAAGTACAAGGCAGGTTAAAAAGAAAAACAAAAAAAAAAAAAAAAGAAAAAAAGAAAAAGAAAGGAAAGCGGACCTGGGAATGGAAGTCAAGTGAAACTGCTTCCTCCTTCGAGGTTTTTGGTCCATGAAATAAACTTCCTTCTTGTACTCTCAGCCCTGGTTCTTACTTGTTTCTTGGCTCGGAATCCTTTGGGGCAAAGCCTGAATTACGAAATACCCTCTCCCTGGTGGCCTGCCAAAGCCTGCTCTGCTAGTACCCAGGCTGACTGGCATTCCCACATGTGAGCAGACTCCTCACCCTCAGGGCCTGAGTAACTCTGGTGCCTTTTTTCTCCTCAGACACCTCTGCAGGAAGGTGGGAGGAGAGCCATATTAAGCAATCCATGTGGTAATTGTTTTTAAGTATTCTTTGGGCCGTTCTTACATGGTGACAGAACAAAAGATGGCAATGGCGAAAAAGAAATACACAGGGACTATAGCTTCTTGGGATTCGGTTTGCATTGGAAATTAACAAACGAAAGACGTTCTCTCCTGTGCATTCCTAATTAATAATCCATGGCTCTCTCCGCAGGGCTAATGTGCCATTGGGAGCAGAGCTGTTCCAGTGTGTACCAGCTGATTTGCCATCATGATATCGAATAACCAGTCTTCTTGCTTTAGCGACCTGAGCGGAGTCTAAGTGTCCTGAGGTCAGAACATATGGAATCGGTTTTAACCAAAGAGTAAACAATGGAACCCAATAGCTTAGGTGGGGCAAAGGCTGCAAAGCAAGCACTCACTATCAGAATCCGCTCCACACTACCAAAACACAAGACGAAGGTCATATTTAGATCAAAACCCTGTCGAGCAGCTATAACACTAAAACATGCCAGACGAGCTCAGAATCGTGAGTCAGCATTTCTAGACAAATGGGATGTGGAAGCTAAACCACGGGAGATGTGACTCTTCTGAAAGGATGGCGACAGCTAGGTTTCAGAACTGTCTCACCCATGTCCTCGGTTGAAGAGAACAGAGGGCAGGGGACTGAAACGAACTGGTTCTTCCTTGTTCATCTCCCTTGCCCCATTGCTATACCCATGAGAGTTCCTGGTGTATAAAGTGTTCTGAGGCTGGGCATGGTAGCCTATGTCTATCATCCCAACTCTTAGGAAACGGAAAGAGGAGATTTCATGCAAGTTTGAGGACAACCTGAGCCCCGTGGTGAGTTCCAAGGCAGCCTGGGCTATGGAGTGAGACCATAATTTACAAAAAGAAAAAGGAAGAAAGAAAGAGAGGAAAAAAGAAAACAAAAAAGAAAGAAAAGCAAAAGGGGTTGGGGAAAAAAAGAAATGAAGAACAAAAGAAAGGGTGGAAAAATAAATAAGTTTCATATTCTAAATTTGCTTTGGGTGCACAAGGGCCTAGGGAAACATCTCCGTTTTTCTAAAATATTTGTCTACTCTCTGATTCAGCATGATGAGCTTGAACTCAAAATCCAGAATCAGACCCTGATCTCCGCCCCTCTGATCTCCATTCCTCTGAGCCACAATTTTCGTATTTTAAATATGCCTCGTGCCTGTCGTATTGATTTCAGAGCAATGTTTAGCAGAGTCTCCTGCATATAGTAAATGCTTAGTCTGGCTTGTTATCAAAAGTTCTTGTCTTTATTACTATTCTAAGTTGACTGTCCTGTTAGGGGATATTCCTCTATCCCTAAACAGGAAAAAGGCAGAAAAGAGGTCAAGAACAAAGTACAGGTACAGATGCTGTAACTGGGCACTTCTGCATCCTTTGATGTCACCAAATATACTGGAGCATCCATTTAATTCTGTGTTGAGGAACACTCCATAGGCAACCCCATGAGAAGTTCTGGAGAATATGTCAGTATGTAGGTTAAGAAGGATTTGCCTGCCCGACAATCACATGACCTATACAGGAAAAGTCCCCAAACAGAACTGGCCAGTTAAGTTGGCTTTTCTGTAAAATGCCCTTGCAAATAAAACACCCTCTCAGCACAAAATATTAGCTTCTCTTTACATCTATCTGTTGGTTGAGGGGGGCAGTGAGAGCTGGGGTGTAGTGAGGAGGCAGCGGGCTGCATTCCCGCCTGGCTCCCGGCCACCTGGTTTGATTATGCCCCGAAATAACAACACACAAATTGTATTCTTTTAAACACTGCTTGGCCCATTAGCTCTACCCTCTTACTGGCTAACTCTCACATCTTGGGCCGGAGCTTCATCGCGTCTCACTCACTTCCCTTCTTCCCAGCATTCTGTTCTGTCTACTGCACCTATCTAAATCCTGCCCTATCAAAAAGCCAAGGCAGTTTCTTTATTAACCAATGAGAGTCCTCCATCACTGGGGTATTCCTGTAAGGTGAGAGGACACTTGGTGTTAATGTCCCTACCTTGTGAGTTCTGGGCTTCAAACTCAAGCCTCCAAGCTTGACATATGCCTTTACCCAATGAGCCATCTCACCAGCCCAGAGTAGCTTCTTAAAACATAAAAGATGTTCATTTTTCCAAAGCCTTGTGCTCCCTAAATATATATAATATCTTAGTTTAATAAAAATAATATCAGTTTCAATAGAGCTGGTGTTGATGATGTACAGAGGACCCAGATCTGAGGACCTAAGATCAGGAGAACTGGCCCCTTCTGGCTGTAAGCTGCATTGGGTGAACTAACCTAGGCAAGGCAGTGCTAGAGACCTTGCCTAAGTACTGAAGATGAGGGAAAGCTGACATGCTCACCAACCCAGCTACCGCATAGGCCCAGAACTAGGGCTATGAGTTGGTTCACCCCTACATCCATCTCCTTTGTGAACTGTTGGAACACAAAACAGCAGAATCTCCAAGACGCCAAACACAAACAGGATACCCAAGAGCGGTGCCAGCAAGAGCCCACTCTGGAGGTGCAGCAGAACCCCAGACCTTGAGCAAGACCAGTGGGCACTGCCTCCTGGCGACGAACACTTGTGAGTAAAGGTGAACAGAAGGAAGGGTAAACTGTGTGTCTCAACAGACCCCACAACAGCTTCCGTGACAAGATTCCTTTTTTTTTTTTTATTCTTTTTGTTTCTTTATTTCTGCTCGGTTTTGGCTTTTCTTTTGGTTTTGACTTGGGTGGGGAGGAGGACAAGGGCTGAGGGCAGATGTAAGGAGATGGGGAGATAAGATGGATCGGAACGCATGGTGTGCAATCCACAAAGAATCAATACAAGTTAAAATAATAATAATAATAATATCATTTTAAAATTCTTCTCTGAAAGCGTCTTTGAGATGTCTAAGCATTATATTCACCCTTGGGAAAAAAAAAAAAAAAAAAAAAAAAAAAAAAAAAAAAAACCTTGTTCCAAATGGTTAGGTCTTCTATCTCCCTGCAGCATGAGAGCTTGGCTGGACGGCACTAATCAGTGTGCATCCATAGTGTGTGTCTGCCACCATATGAACATGACTGAGCAATGACTACTTCAAAACTTGGCACAAATCATCTGTTTCCTGAGCTTCTGACTGAATTCTTGAGCCAATAAAAAAGATGTGGAATGGCTGTAGAGCATTCGAAATCAATAGGTCAAATTAAAATGAAAGATTTATAAGTCTGCATAAAAACCCAGGATCTTATACTGATTTCCCCCTTTCAAGTCTTAGAATGCATGCTTTTTTCTTCTGTATTCTTTCCATTTTAAAAAATGTATATTGTGTTTTATGCACAGATTTATGTAGCGTATGCACACGTGTTCACATGTATGTGAGGGGTGAGGGTCAGTGACAGATGTCATCGTCAATCCACATTTTTTTTTGAGACAGGGTCTCTCACTAAACCTAGATTTGGCTAGGCTGTCCGCCCAATGAGCTCCAGACATCCTGGCTCCGCCCCGCCCCCCTCAAAAGGTTACCACTACTTTAACTGACTGGCCTTGAACCTGCAGTCCTTACCTTGTGAGCATTAGGATTACAGGTCAGTGTTGTCATGCCAGCGTAATAGAATAAATTCTAACATCTGAAAAAAAGACAGTAGCTCTCCTAACCATTCCTCTGTTAGGCCAAGCCCCCACCCCTCAAAAAATACACCAAAAATTACATCAAAAAATACATCAAAGCCAACATGGATAATCCCATCAGCAGATAAGCCTATGGAAGTGTGAAGGTGGGTAGTTGATACTGTAAGATTTAGAATGCTTCAGGAGGAGGGTGTGGCCCACACTGCATTCTTTAAGGACAGTGAGTCAGATCTCTGCCAGGCACACGTGCCTGATTCCTCAGAGGCATTTCCCAATAGCAGTTTCCTCCTGGAGACCCAGTTGCTGTAGCTCTTAGCTCTGCAGTGTGTGTGTGTGTGTGTGTGTGTGTGTGTGTGTGTGTGTGTGTGGTGTGTGCGCGCGTGCACGCGCACGCATGAGCACACTCACAGGAGGAGGAAGAATAGAGCTTTTGCCTCCAATATAATAGGAGCTTGAAGCTAACATTCTCAGTCAATATGAAGCCAGGCAGAGGAAATATGAGCCCAACCTTTAAATCCCTCTTATTGTCAAAAGAACGACCTTGTAGGGTGTGGGATCTCAAATTGCCTAATATTTTATTTGTATGTATTGCATGACCCCACCCCCACCAGAAAGTGAGAAAGAAACAGAAAGGGAAGAAACGAGTTGCTTCTGAGAGCTGACGTTAAAAACGTCAAGTGTCTGAGTCAGGCCCGCTGTCACATGCACATGACTGTAGCCTTGGGTGTGGAGGGCAGAGGGAGTGCCAGTTCAAGACCAGCCTGTGCTACAGCGGACCAAGAACTGGAGATCTAATCTTTGTGGTTCAGCTCTTGTTTCGCGTGCACAAGGCTCTGGGCTCGACTCCCAGTACTAAAAACAAAAACGTTGCATATCTGGAATGTGCTTTCTGTAGTGTCTCAAAGTTATGAATGTTGATACTGGAGAGAAGGTGCCTTGGTGAGCACTTCCTGCATGCCGCCGGAGTCGGCTCTGCCTGTCCACAGGCACAGTGGCCTCTGCTGCACACAGCCCCAGCTTTCAGTGGCTGCCTTTCCACATCTTTAGGTCCTTATTGAGGAAGTAGGAGACAAATGGAGATATTTCAAATCATTCTGAGTTAATTAATTATCGAAACAGGGTCATATATAGCCCAAGATTACCTCAAACTCATTTGGTAACAAAGGATGACCTTCAGCTCCCCAACTTCAGCCTCTTACCTCCCAAGTGCTGACATTAGAGGTACGTAATCCCATGCCTGGATTTTTCCTCTTCCTTCTTTCCTTTTTTCCTTCCTTCTTTCCTTCCTTTCTTCTTTCTTCCTTCCTTCCTTTCTTTTTTTTTCTTTGGAGAAAGGGTTTTTCTGTGTAACAGTTCTGGCTGTCCTAGAACTCACTTCGTAGACCAGGTTGGCCTTGAACTCACGAGTTCCACCTGCCTCTGATTCCCAAGGGATTAAAGGTGTGCACCATCACTGCCCATCTGATGCCTATCTTTTGTAGCCTTGGTTACAGAACCCAGGGTTCTGTACAGACTACAGAAGAACTCTAGCAACTGAACCATGCCCCAGCTCAGTTCCTGAATTTTTAACATGTTCTTTGAGGTTCTATTCTAAAAGCTACTTCAAAAAGAGTTTTTAAAAAATGATTTCCACTCTCACTAATCACTATATATTAGGAACAAGTACACTCTCTTTGTCCCTGCCTCCCCATTTCTTGTGCTGGGGATCAAACCTTATATATGCGGGGCAAATACTCTACCATGATCAAGCACCTCAGCCCTTCACTGCTTTCTGAGTGCTGGCATTTTCTTTTTCTTTCCTTGAAGCATCAACTGGTTCTTTTTGTAGGGGAACTCTGCACCTTCAACCATGCCGTCCAGACCTCCTGGTCTTCCTTCAGTTCCTCTGCAAGGATTCCTTTTGTTGCTTTTCTTTTCCTGGTGGCCCTGGCTCATTTCCACACACCCCTGACATTATTTCTTATGGGAACCCTTCTCTGTTCTTTCCCTTTTTCTAGGTCAACACCATACAATTACTTTTTGTTTGCATGGTCCTATACTTCAAGCCTCCTTGCCTTGTCTGTGTGTCCCGGTGCCTAACCCAATGCGTATACGTAGAATTTGCTGTATCATAGTTCATGGAAGAAGAAGAGAAAGCAGATGAGGTGGAAGAAAAAAGAAAAGGAAAGGGAAATGAAGGAGGAAAAGAGGAAGAGCCACTACGGAGCCATTCCCTAGCTCTCTGTCCCCTAAACATAGTGTCTTCCTTCTCTTTCGTGCCCATTTTCTTCACAGAAACTCCAAAGTTTAACAAGGCTAAAAATCAACCCTGCCTTTGTGGACACCCTCAGTTTCACCCACATGTCTGTTCTTGTTGATTGTGTGAGGACGTGCGTGCGTGGATTGTGTTTCTACACCTGACTCCACGGTCCCAGGGACTTCCAAGTCCAATTGTCTCAACAAGAAAAGAAAAAAGAATCAGGATTCTATCACACGCATCTCAAATAGGTGGTGAAATAGACTTTGTCAAAACATAATTTTTATTGAAGGTTTAAAATATTACAAAAGTATATTTTCTGGAGTAAATAATGAGTTCCTCTCGATACCGACATTGGAACACCAATGAAAGAAAGACCGTAGAAAGTATGCCATTGGAGGGTGAAGAGAGAAAAAGCTTATTTGGGGAAAGACTGTAGAAAATGTGGTCTTCAGATGACGACATGTTTTATTTGTCCGTTGCTTCATTAGTAGCAATGCCCGAGGCATCTATTTCATAAGACAGAAAAACATTCGATTTAATTAAAAAGAAGGTTTATTACTCTCCTCACGGAATGCAGAAATTAAAACTAAGATAATCCCAAGATCCCTGGGCAGATTTCCCACTCGCATTTCCTGGAAGATGTAGCCAACCCAGCTCACTCTTAGTGCCCTAGCCTGACAGGGCCCAATCCTTGGCTTCTCTGCTCACAATACCACGCACATCCAAACTGGAAAGCCTGCAGAGCCGCCCCACACTGCACACGAGGAAGAAGTAGATTTAGTTTCTGTTTGCTTTTAGTTTCATTTTGTTTTTGAGATAGGGTTTCTCTGTGTAATCCTGACCATCCTGGAACTTATTCTGTAGACCAGAGTGGCCTCGAATCCAGGGATCTCCCTGCCTCCACCTCAGGAGTGCCAGGATTGAAGGTGCGTGCCACCACACCTGGTTGAGAAGGAAGTGGATTTTTAAAAAATACTTTTAAAGAATTTTTCCTTTGCATTCAATGAATTTCCTCATTTTTGTAAAGAGATGTTTTTCTTTGTTTTCAATGAAAAGAATAAAAATAAGAAAGAGCGTTAGCACACCAGCGTTCTGAGGGAGAAACAATGCTTGTTCATTTGGATGGCTGTCTTGGTTCTTCAGATCCTTCTCTGAGGAAATGCTTTTTGGGATGGCCCACAGAGATAGCTGTGCAGGTAAAGGTGCCAGCTATGCAAACAAAATGGCCTGAATTCAATCACGAGAACCCAGATAAATGCAGAAGGCCAAAACTGACTGTGTCAAGTTGTCCCCCGGCCAAAACATACAGATCATGCACACCCAGACATGATAATAACAATAAGTCAAATTGTAAAATTAAAAGAAAAAAAGACCAAGGTAGTGCAGGGATGGCTTGTTTCAGAACAGGACAAGGACATGAATGGTACAGAGATAAGATCATGACAGAACTTTTCAAAAGTTAGAATGACTAAGTCCAGATGAGACCGTAGCAGAGATTTACTTAGGCATTAAAAGATTTGTACTAGGCAATAAAACTGGCAGATCCTTGTTCCATTTTCCCATAAGAGACCAGGCCACTCGGAGACACCGCTGCTAAGGAAATTTAAAGCAAGCTAAAGGAAATACCTCTTCACCTGCTGGAATCCATGCTGAGGAATTTTCAGGCACAGGCAGCTGTAAAATCAATCACTAAGTTGGATTTTTTTCAGTCGGGGTAGGATAATGTATGATCCACTCCTGTGGCTAATTGGAGAGGAGAGAGTCAATCAATTCGCTTGCCTCTAGGAGATCACAGTTGATTATAAGTAGGTCAGAAAAGGATGTACCCCATACTTGATCAGGATAATTAAAGACTGTTGATCCATGCTTACAAGTCCTAGAAGAACAGAGGATATGAAGACCAAATGACTAGATCCGAGATTCCAAATATTAATTGACAGAAGCAAAAAAAAAATTAAATGATACTAAAAAAAAATAAATCCTAGGAATTAACGATCTTCTTAAAGTCACTTTTGTAGCATAAACATCCTCTGGTAATTTCGATAAAATGTGATATTTTGCTGTGTTTCATGTTTTGGCCTGCAGTGTTGGAGTTCAGGATGGAGCCTGGGGTCTTGTGCATAGAAGACAAGCCCTCTCCCGCTGCTGAGCCTCATCCCAAGCCCTGATTTGCATTTCTCAAATCTGATTCTCTGGCCAGCATTCTTGAAGTATTCCTGACAAACATGGAAACAGTTAATATGTATGACATTTTTTTCTCCTGAGGGAGAGTAGAGTCTGGCTGAAGCTCCAAGCGCAATGCAGATGTTATTAGTAAGGTGATGTTAATTTTGAGGCTGTCATGTTGAACGTCAGTAAGAATGCCCTTCAATAAAGTTATCAAGGTTTGGATACAGTCTTTTTTGAAAAGCTGTTATCTTCTCTCACCTGTTTCTCTCTCTCTCTCTCTCTCTCTCTCTCTCTCTCTCTCTCCTCTCTCCTCTCTCTCTCTCTCTCTCTCTCTCTCCCCTTTCTTGAAAATGGGACACATCTTGTAGAACTTCACTGCCTATGATTACAGATGGTGAGAAGCAGTATTGTGTCTTAGGCACACTTCCAAAGAACTTCTGAGAGAGCACATGCCGGTGAGGCAGAAGCAAAGCCTGCACTTCTGTTCGAGGTAAAAGACGGTGTATAGTATACCAAGGAGAGAAAATTTGCTCTAAGAATTACAATGCAATAAAATAAAGTCCTGAATATGTCACGGCAAAAATCTAGTCTTTGAATAAAATCCAAAAAAGCCCGATAGTTCTGAAAAGGCAAAGTTGTCTTAAGACTCAGAAAGTGTTGCTGACTGTAAGGGGCAAAATGACATGTTCAGTCTTATTATGGATGCTAAAGAGAACGTCAAAGAAAGTATCTGAAAGTGCCTCAAAGCAAACTGAACTCGTAATGTTAAAATTTGGAACTTACGAACATTTTTTTCCTCTGGACTTATGGCATATGCCTGTAATCTCATCACTCAGAAGGGTGAGGCAAGAGGATTGTCACAAGTTTGAAGCCAGCCTGTGTTACATTGCCAAGTACCAGATAAGACAGGGCTACAAAAAAAAGACTGTTTCAAAACTCAAATAAATTCTTGTTTTGTAAAGTTTTTTTAAACATTGTCTCAGTCATCTCCACTAAAAAGAATTTGATATTGATAGATGTGTGTATGTATGTGTGTGTGATATGTGTATGTGTGTGTGGTGTGTGTGTCTACGTGTATATTGTGTATATATGTATGGTGTGTGTGTATGTATGTGTGGTATATGTGTGTGTATGTTATGAATGTGTGTGCATGGTGTACGTATGTATGGTGTGTGTGGTGTGTATATGTATGAGTGTATGGTATGTGTGTGTATGATGTGAATGTGTGTGTACGGTGTATGTATGTATGGTGTGTGTATGTGCATGTGCTGTGGTGTGTTGTGTGAGTGTGTGTGTCTGTGCGGGTGTGTGGATGGTGTGTGTGTGTGGTATGTATATGTGTGTGGTGTGGCGTCTGTCTGTTGCGTGCGGTATAAGGTGCATGTCTACAAGCCAGAGACCAGTATTTGATGCCTTTCTTGGCTATTTCTCCACCTTATTCTGTCACTAACTTTGGAGCCCACCATTGCAGCTCGACTGTATTCAAGTGAACCCCTGAAATCCACCTCCCAGGCACTGGGTTTACAGACACACGCTACCACCCTCAGCTTCCATGTGGGTGCTGAAGATTAACATAAAGTCTCCATGCTCACATAGTACGTAGTACGTGCTTTCCTCGCTGAGCCATCTCTCTGGCCCTAAGAACGTCAGTTCTCTTAACGCTACAGGGAGAGATTTTACATTCGGCATAGCACTGTGTAGAAAGTTCTAGAGGGCATTCCAGCACCAATAGACTCCTAGCTGCTGAAGACCTTTGGGGCGAGGGCAAGTGGAGCCAGAATATCAGGATCAGGATCGAGCTCTAGCCCCGCCTCTCATTAGTTGGTTTTCCTGGGGAGTGGAGATGGAGGACAGATGAAATCATTTGACTCATTTAACATCTATCAGTTCATCTTTACCACAAGCAGAGCCGGGTCTCCAGCGTCATAAGGTCGGTGGAAGTTTAAATAACTAGAAGGCATCTGCCACTGCGCCTGGCACATAATACGTCTTCATCATTGCTATTTGTATTCAGTCTCCAGAAATCCTGGCTGTTCCAGAGAGAAAAGGACAGGAAAGGGACACCAACTTTTATGGACTGGGGCATAGGAGTCAGATGTTTCCATTGTATCTTTGCCTCTTGATCCAACTCCAACCACTTCTTACATCTCCTGTCGGACTGGTTTGCCGCTGAAGACTCCACTCCACAAACCAGATAACTTCATTCCCTGCATTTGTTCTAGAATCCTCTTTAGACCTGAGGTAATTGCCTCCTTCCTTTCTCCACTCGCTTGAACTGGATAGAGTCATCCCTCTGCTTAAACATCAGCATCTTCAAGGATAACCCCCACAAACCCAAGCTAGATGTTTTCCCAGCATTCACTAATAGCCACCTTACTTTTATCGACTTTTATCAACGGCTGTCTTTTCTGCATCTGCACTAGACTGGAAGCTACCCATGGCTGGAAGCTGGCCTGGCTCTTGCATTGAGTTCTACTTCTGTACTCTTCAGTGGTCCTGCATGGATGGAAGAAACAGCCAAGGTCACCAGAACAGGCGCTGCCACTTTGGAAGATGCTTTGCCTTTTCATCTGCTGTTACTCGGCAAGACTTCCTACTGATCAGAATCTGGCTCAAGGAAACTGGTGTCTTGACCATTACATGCAAAGCCAGCATTACAAAAGCACCCAGACTGGAGCTGTATGGGAACAGCTAGTCTGAAATTAAAACTGAGAAAATACAAATTGTGGTCTGAATTAGGAACGTTCAAAACAAGGCAAAAACAAGGGAAACAATTTCCATGGAGTGTTTAGGATATAAAGAAGGTTTCCAACAAACTTGTGTGGGCTTTTACATGTGTAAATTCCACTAAATGAGTTGCAGCATTTCTGTTCGTCTTGCAGAATGAGCAAAATGATCTTGGTCCTATCATCAGGAAAGTACGTATAGTATATCCTTGGCTCCGTGACGGATGCTCAGAATGAGGCAAAACACAATTAGAAGGTGAGGTAGCGAAGTAAGCAGCACCTTGAGGTGATCTGTCCTCCTATGGTACCCATACGTGAAAGATGTGAGGATCAGAAACAGAAGCATAGCACAATCCACATGAGGGATCCAGATCTTTATTTCTCTATGTTAGTGCAAGTAGAGTCTGTGTTTCCAGACACATGATGATAACAACAGCAATAACTGGCCTATGTAAAGCAAGAGCAGTGTTCAGAGCCCCCGGTGAGGGCTAGCCCAGCATTATTTCATTTAACCAAGCTAGAATTTTATGAGCTATGAAATGCTCTAACAGTCCACAGCAGTAATTTGAGGTTAAAGGATTAAGAAACCCGGCCAAGGTTGCATAGCTAACAATTAACAGTGCCTGGCTCCAAACCCTCGCTTGGTCATTTGATTGCAAAGTCTTTTTGTCAGCTTCTAATCACCCATACTGCCCTGAGCCAAAGTCAGACACAGATGAGCACTGAGGAAAGTTTGAGATCTGAATCTAGAGACCCGCGTTGGTTATTGCTCACACCAGTTTGAGTAAGTCGCCTCCTCTCCGAATCTCTATTCTGCCATCCGTCATGTGAGAAGATAGTATTACCCACCCTTTCAAAGTCTCCAAGACAATTGAGCAGATAGCTTACACACGAGAAGTTAGGAAATAGGAATGTGCTATACTAATAACAGCTGATAAGATTTGTTTAGAAGAGCAGCTTCTTGGTGGAATTGTATGAATTTAGTTGTTATTTACAGAGCACTTTTGTATGACAAAGATTAGTTCCAAACCAGCATGACTGGGAGATATAAGTGGTGGACTTTGTCCACAGAGGCCTGCTGTGGAGGACACGGCTGGCTGTCCTATAACCATGCAGTCTTGCCATGGGCAGCAACATAGAAATGTGACACATGCTAAAGTTTCCTTCCCAAACCTAGTTGTCATTTCTGCTTGCAGATTAGGGCCAGAAAAAGTGTCAGATATTTCCTGAATATGAAAAAAATGTCATCTCAGGTATCGTAGCACACACCTGTAATCCTAGCACTGCAGAGACAGAGGCTAGAGCACCTAGACTCCAGTGTCATCCTTAGCTACTCAACGAATTCAAGACCAAAACAATAAAAATAAGTAAATAACTAAAAAAACAAACAAGAACCCAGGGAGGAAAATGTTTTCATCTAAAGAATGGGCCAGGGCTGGAGAAATGGCTCAGAGGTTAAGAGCATTCCCTGCTCTTCCAAAGGTCCTGAGTTCAATTCCCAGTAACCACATGGTGGCTCACAACCATCTGTAATGGGGTCTGGTTCCCTCTTCTGGCCTGCAGATATACACACAAGATAGAGTATTGTATACATAATAAATAAATAAATATTTAAAAAAAAAAGAATGAGCCAACAGCTCAATGTTTGCTTGTTTAAAAATTCTGCTCATGCCAGGCAGTGGTAGCTCACGCCTTTAATTCCAGCACTTCAGAGGCAGAGGCAGGAGGATCTCTGTGAGTTCAAAGCCAGCCTGTTTTACAGAGTGAGTTCCAGGACAGCCAGGGATGTTTCATAGAGAAACCCTGTCTTGGCAAACCAAAATAAAATAAAATAAAGACGGATCACTTACAATTTTACAAACTTATGCTTTCCAGTCTATAACACCTATTTTTTTCTATTTAAAATTAAAGCACAAAAAGATTTTACCTACTATTATTACATGTTCAAAGCTCTAGGGAAACCTAGTGTCATAAGGTAACTTGAAGAAATGTCAATTATCAGATTTTTCTACGTGTCTACAGCATCCAAACTCTCACTGCTTTTGATGACGTAAAGGAGAGCTCCTGGCTACAAGAATTTGCTTTCATTCCTGCCTTTGTCTTGTAGCCACGCACATTCAGAGTTGACAACTAGAATACACATCTGTCATCTTTCTATGTCCAGCATCTGCCCCTCCCTTATTTGTAATAATATCGCCTTGGTTTTCCCTTACGCTTCCTCCCCCTTCCCTATTCTCAATCCTTAAGGCTTAAAAGAATTCAACTCTACTGTCCCCAGCTGTTGGCAGGTGACCTAAGTCCAACAAGTCAAAATGATAGCGGTTGCTTTTTCCCCAAGTCTGGGCATGTGTTGCAATCAAGAGCCAGAGATGCAAACAGTGGACTGTCCGAAGCAGCTACTGAGAAAGATATAAGACAAGGAGGGCAGAATGCTCGGGATACTGGTAGACATCTCCACTACAGCTGAAAAGGATCTATTTGACAGCAGATAAGCTCAACAGAGACAGGTGACTAGGAAAGGGATTTCCTAGAGGCATTGATTGCCCATTCAACCCTTCCCCTAGCCTAGCCCATTTCATTGCATAACTAACTCTCTTCTCTTCTCTTCTCTTCTCTTCTCTTCTCTTCTCTTCTCTTCTCTTCTCTTCTCTTCTCTTCTCTTCTCTTCTCTTCTCTTCTCTTCTCCTCTCCTCTCCTCTCCTCTCCTCTCCTCTCCTCTCCTCCCCTCCCCTCCCCTCCCCTCCCCTCCCCTCCCCCCTCCCTCCCTCCCTCCCTCCCTCCCTCCCTCCCTCCCTCCCTCCCTCCCTCTCTCTCTCAAAGAGGTTTTCCAGTTGTGGAAATGCCGCATGTATTACATGCATCATCTGTTGGGCCCCCACTGGCTTCCTGGGAGCGGGAAGTGAAAAAAGCAAATTCTTAAGAGATGTTCCCTTTTCCATCTCTACTTGGTCATGTTGGGAATTAATGGCAGAAGTCGCCACAGAGCACTCAGGGTATGACGGGAACTCTTCCAGTGACTGGTTTTGGGTATTGTTGTTAGCTACATCGTATCAAAAACATCTTTACTATTTTCCCAAGAGAATCCAAACACTGGAGAGATTAGCTGTGCCTCAATTAACACCTTCCAGATATTAGTACGGATTATACTCTTATTGACATAAGAACAGAGAGAGGCTGGAAAGATGGGTAGGGTGCCTGCTGCATAAGCATGGGGACCTCTGTTTAGATTTCCACCCATGTGGTATCGAGCTGCTGGACAGAGACAGGAAGATGCTGAGGATTTGCTGGCCCGCCGATCTAGTCCAAGTAGTGAGCAAGCCCGGTGGAGACTGAGAAAGAAAGACAATCTGACATCAGCTTCTGTGTTCTGCACACAATGGCCCAGGCAAACACACTTGAACACACTAAGAGGTAAATCAACCAGAAACATTAACATCATTTTGAGAATGTAAAAAAAAAAAAAAAAAAAAAAAAAAAAAAAAAAAGCCACTAGGTTGACAGTCGGAAGCTAAGCATGTAAGCATGATAACGCACTCTGGTAATCCTCGAATGTACTTGGGAGGCCTGAGAGTGACTACAGCCTTATGTATATTTGTAGTACCAGGTCAGCTGGTACTACATTGTGAGACCCCCCCCCCCAACTCAAATAAACAACAGAAGAGATGCTTTAGAGCCAAAGACTCAGATTCTACCCTTGGTTCTGCCTCAGGTTTGCTTCAGTTAGGCCTCAGTTTCTTTATCTGCCCAATGCTGCTCACATAAGGTGCTGTGGAACACAGTAACCATCCCTGATGCTCGTAGACATGCAGCTGGCCTACCTTTCTAGAGGTGATGCTGACTCTCTTTCACAGGCCGTTCAAGTTTATAATTGACCAAACAGCAGTCAATAGGACATGCTCATGTGTCGTGGCCTCAGAAAGACCCTCCAGTGCTTTCTTTCCCTTGCTAGGGCCCCAGAGAACATTGCTAATATGAAATGGTCCACTCCCTGAAGGCTGAGCCTCCTTCACCTCAGCCCCCAAGCTGAGGTGGGTCAGAATCACCCCGCACACCCAAAATAAACATGTGTTATGCATGAGAACAGTCATGTGCTGTGATAAGCCATGGCTATTCTAGGGTTTCATTCCTAAGAATATCTTGGGCATGTCCGCTATAAAAATAACATTCCCTTTGCTTTCCTTGGTCAGCTATATTTACTGAATGCAACATCTGGGTTTTAACCTCTATAGTCTGGGAGGCTTCTAGGGAGAGACTCGTAAATATCCCTTCACAAAAGCATGGCAGATGCTCAATTAGGCTCCCAAGTATTTCATAGCTGAAGAGACTGATTCATTGACAAATAGAAGCAACAATAAATATGTGTCGACTGACTTAACTTGTAATAATTAAAGACATCCTGCCCCCAGAAAACTCTGTTGTGAATCTACTTTAAAAGCGGCTCTCAAAATCCGCGAAAATTATGAGAGGATTTAAATCAAACCTTGCACTCGTGCATCTTAATTCATACCTTCGACAAATGTTTAGTAAGTGCATTTGTAATCAGTACCAGGTACCCTATTGGTTCCTTCCTAAAAGTTTACTGGTTAGTCATTTCTGCCGCAAATTAACCAAAGACACCGCAAGTTCAAACAACGGACATTTTAGTCCCTCATCATTTTGAAGGGCCAAAAAAGAGAAGTCGGTTTTTCTGAATGGTTTCTATTTAAGATCTCGCGTGAGGCTGTCATCAAGCCAGTGGGTAGAGCTGGCCTGATTTGAAGACTCAACTAAAATGTAGGGCCCACTTTAAAGTTTACTCTCATGGTCGGTGGGCTGTTGGTTCCTTGGTAGCCACAGATGATGCTCAAGTTGCTCTCTACCTAGATCTCCCCACACCAGGGATGAAAGAGAGAGACACACGGAGACAGAGACAGAGACAGAGACAGAAACGGACAGGAAGAATCTACAGGCCAGAGTTGGCCTTTTATCACCTAGTCTTCAGAGTAGGGCAATGCCACCCTCAGAAATTAGCGGTCGGCACTTAAGGGGTGGATTATCAGAGAATCAACAGAAACAACTTAAAAACTAAGAAGGAAGATGGAATAAAAAAGATAAAATGTTAACATTTTCTCTATTTATGCTCCTTATTTTTGCTAATTATAATCAGCATGTGTTGTTTTGAAACTCGATTTTCTCTCAATAGACAATATACATCATTCTATGTTTAGCTCAGGATGAGAAATAGTTAGACTTGTGTCAAGGGCAAATCTGACCTCTCTCAATCCTTCTTAGAAAAACAAAACTGGAAAGCATCAGTCCCTCTTGAAAATGCTGACGATCTTTCCCCCAAGAGATGCTATTTTCTGTTCATATGGCAGCATACTGCATGAATGCAGAATTCTAGGAGGTTTGGGTACTTGAGTGACTCAAAGATAATAAGGAAAAATTAAGATGACATAGAACCTTAATTTATTTCTTCTGGGGATGCAGTGTGCACAGCACCTATATAAGGCAGAAGACAATTAATGGAAGTTGGTTCTTTCCTTCTACTACGTGGGTTCCAGGGATTGAACTCGGCTTGTCTAGCAAGTGCTTTATCCTCCAAGCCACCTCAGCAGACCACAGAAATTTAATAGCATTGGAGAATCTAGGAACTTCTATAAAAATATACTTCCCAATGAATTTTAATTCTCCAATTTATTCAACTTTCGGTGGTTTGACTCTATTTTGATCTGCTGAACTGTCTAGTAGATTCAGATTTTTCACCATTGTCCTTCACCTTCTATAATGAATTCTGAAGCGGAAATTCCATCTGTCACTTTAGAGGATACAGCGTCTCATCTCCGAACCGAAATCAAGTTCAACAACCGAAGCACCACTTCATCATCAGCAACGTGGAAAGCTGCAAATCAGTTAAACTCCCCTTGCATTCAGAAGAACCTGGGAATTGCACCTACAATGGGTTTACAAGAGGGGTTGGTGGTCTGTGGTTCTCAGAAGCGTACAGGGGTCAGCGACACTGACTCTTTTGGTCTTCCCTGTGACTCAGACCCCCCCCACACACACACATTCTTCATCTGTCCCCGCTCACTGCCGCTCTGCTGCCACACCAACACTGAAGTATCCCTCGTTGCGTTATTTAAACCGAAGAAGAAAACCACATGCAGGTTTCTGAAGAGCTGCATGTGGCTAAGGAAGCTGCTGGGTTGGAACGTGGCCCTGTAATCCTCTCATAGGGGTGGAGAGGAAACAAATCCAGAGAGGGCTCCAAATGCCACCGATGCCCCTTCCAGCTAAATTTTGCATTTCGTTTTCTCCCTTTAAAATCTCTACTGGCTACACATCTGAGAAGGCTTAAGAGCATAATTTATTCCATATAAGGCTCCCAGTAATTTATGCTCCGTAAATTGGCAACATAGGAAGAGTATTTTTTTCATTGACTACCTTGGAAGATTATTAAAGGCGGCCTTGCGCAAGTAAAGACTGCTCGATCAGCCATACTATTCACATAAGGAAATTGCCTGGCACCTTAGATTTTAAATGGAAACCGTTTTTAACTTTAGAATTCATAAGTTGATAATGCCATTTTTTAACAATTGTCACTTCATGCACAAGCTTTCTCTACGTTGTCTAGCTCAGGGATGGACTTCATCTTACCCAGACAGAGTAAATACAAGAAAATCTTCTCTCTATAGCTCACTCTATTTCTGTATTTTTTTTCAATTTCAGATTTATGCCAAGATAATAGCTCAGTGCCCTGCGATGCTTGCTTTCTGACAGGTAAATATTAACTATTTGTTCTCAGCTCTGCCTTTCTCAGCAAGAGATGGAATTAGTACCAGCTACTTCGTTGTTTTGCCTTTGGATGAAAACCAGATTGGATCTATATGTACAAGGTCAAACCCATGCTTGCAAAGTAGGAACTAGGCTCCATTATTTAAACAGAAAATCCCAAGCCTTTAGATATTCATAGTTTATACTCAATGATTAATGCATCTTTTGAATTTCCCTCCCGAGTTTTTTGCATCCAGGAAATATAATCAAAGATCAAAGAATATAATTTGCAATTATTCAATAACAAAGCCATGGCACTTCCTTCCCTGATGTTTATTATGTTAGGACTCCTTGCACTGAGAATACCAGACAGACAAATTTGTTGAAAAAAAAAATGTTTGGATTCTTAGTAGTAGGCATTTGCGTGAGAGGAGATTTCTGCAAGTTGGTAGGGGGAAAAAGCTGTTCTGGCTACCGTGCTTACCAGCTTTGCGGGACTATAATAAATACCTGAGATAATCAGCTTATAAAGAGAAAAGGTTAATTGTGTTCACAGTTTTGAAGGTTCTGGTCTATCGGTGGAAGGCAGTACCCCAGCGTGGGAGAGTATCAGCAGAGCATATCCAAAGGCTGGGAAGGAACATACCTGGGAGGAGGATTGAGGCCAGCATCCCACTAGTGGGTATTCCACAGTGATGTCAGTCTTTCTGCTTTATACTAAATCTCATTTCTTAAAGATTCTACTATTGCAACAGGAGGTGAGGGACTTTGGAGCAAAGTTAAGATACAACAACAGTAAAGCTCACATCAGAATCCTAAAAGTAAAACCAGCCTGTGCGGAGCAGTCAGAACATGAGAGAGTTGAAACAGGATCTTCTGGGTGCGTATCTGTGTCATCTACTTCCACTTGAATCTCCTGAAACAGGCTGTAGACCCACAGTGTAATGCTGACAGCCAAAGTTTGATTCTGTCCGGAGAGGGCTTGGAAGTCTCACAATTTTGCCTCTCTTTGAGTCATGTGACAGTTGCTAGGTATTTGCACATTTCCTCAATTGTCCAGATACCAAGACACAGGCAAATATCCGAGAGATGATGATTAGGGCTAAGACAGCCTTCTCAACTCAAAGCAAACAAAAGCCAGAAACGTCTCTATTGAAAACTTCAACGGTTCCCTAGAGCTGTGAACACCAGAAGGCATACGATCCAAAAATGTGTTTTTCCTCACTCATGAAGCCCTTTGAGATCTGAATTCTTAAAAGATAATTCCCATGAGAGATGGGGGCAGAATCAGGAAATTTTAAAGGAGGAATGTGTCTAGAAAAGAATAAGAAGATGTCTTGCCACTAAGCCAGTGGGAATTTGAAATTACTCCAAGCCAGCCAGCCAGGAGAGTGGCTCAAACATAAGGTAGAATTCAGAGGGAGCTGATCATGTTTTGATTTAATTTAATGCTCTTCTCCATGCTTGGTTCTGAGCTCTAATTGATGCCTGTGTTGAAACATGTTAACATAGGGCAGTGGTATAGGAGGAAGGCATTAAAGTCTCTTAGGTGTGTGGATCTTTCCCTGCATGAATCTTGTCCTCTTCCCAAGACACTTGCCATATGACATTCTTAGCTCTTAAGAGTCCGGGTTATTGCCATTTTCTAGGCCATTCCAAGTTATAAGGAAGCTAGGTGGCATGAGAGAGAGAGAGAGAGAGAAAGAGAGACAGAGAGAGAGAGAGAGCTCGCCTTCACTCATTCTTTAGCTGAGCTCAGAAAGTATCTTCAGAGTTGCCAATACTATACATGATGTAATAAATATAAACACAAAGGTCAGGTTTTAGTTCTGTGGGATTTTGCAGTGTCTCTGAGTTATACAACTACCAGTGTAGGGAACATGGTTGAGCACTAACATCAAGCTGTGACTCAAGCAACAAATAATAAAGCATTTATTGGAAGACTCCTGAACGGTGTTTTTTACACTTAAGTTTCTTGAAAGTGAGTGTCCAAGGTCAAGGCTGAGAGTGCAGTTCAATGTCTACACCCAGACTCTTCCATTTCCCCATGCCGGCCCCGCCATAAATAATAAACCATTTGACAATGACTATTTTATGCAATCCTAATTAAACATCCCAAATGGCAAACATAAAAAGATGTTCAGATGCTCCCACCATCATTACATAAATTAAAAACCTATATTCTTCAACATGCATCATTCATTCATTCATTCAGAATATACTGAGCTTTAATTACGAGCCTGGCACAATGCCAGGAGCTGGAAACATACGTGAAGTCAGCCAGCCTCCCAGCCTCCAAGGAGCTTCCAGCCCTGGGGGAAAGACCCATTGAGAACGAACCAAAACAGTGTGTTTCATCTGTTCTGGTGGAGGCACAGGCTCTGAAGAGGAAGCCAGAGGTACCAACATTTTTGGCACCTGTGCAAAGTTAGCAAACCATTCTGGCAGAATTCTTTTGGGATGCCGTTCCTCCTGTACTACCTTCCTCTGCTGCTTCGACAACCGTACCTAGTTGGAAGTGTTCTCTCTGCCTTGATCTCACGTATGAATGTCCAGGACACAAGGAACTGAATTGATTCCATCTAAATTCGACTAGAATAGAAACTTCATCTTCTAGGTTATGATTTTAATTCTCCCCCGCTCATAAAATGACACAGAGAGAACACGCTGTGATTCAGAACTGTGTGAAAATTTGCAGATGCTGTATGCAAATTCCAGTGATCTAAAGAGCAATGATTTTGACCACCCCCCAACGGAAGTAGAACTTGGCTGGCCCCTGCTTTTGCTCTGTGCTTCCCAGCAGCAGGGCTTTTTCCGGCATCCTGGACTCCATTCACAACTTCTGAGTCTCATGTCAAAGCCACCTCTATTGTGCAGCTTGTCTACAGATAGCTGTCCTTCTAAAGTTCTTGCCATTAGTTACCAGAGTGCCTGTTTTCTTGCATCACGATGGACATCTCTTGCCTATTCAAGAAATACATAAATGTGTAAGTGAGCACTTTCGCATGAAAAGAACTAAGATAATCATTCTTTCGGTGATACTAGATTGACCTTGAGTGTGTCACTTTATTCTTTGGAACTTCTCTGTTCATGCTTAAGGTCTTGATTGTAAAGATGATGGCATATAGCTAAAAATCAACCTCTTGAACATTTTGGCCCTCCTGAAATTACTATGAACAGATAATGGAAGCAGATTAAGAGCAAGATGTGGAGAGACGATGTTTGGTACTTGTTCCTCCACCAGCACACAGGAACTGGTAACAGAAATGGCCATTTCTGTGGGCTACTCTAAGAGCACATGTACGGTTCTGTGCAGAATGTGACAGTTGCTTAGGAAAAATATTATTCTCGTTGTATTACCTTCAGCATTGTGCCCACCCTCACTAAGCATGTGCTATGGTAGACCAGATGTTCTGGTGTTGTAGATAACATTGCCTTCATGTCTTCCAGCCTGTATTTAATTGGCCACTGGTAACACATTGCATAGTTGCCCATATTACAGGTTTCCTTCTTTCTTCCCCATTCTCTTACGAATGTAAGGTTCTTCTGATGTGCGCTCGCAAAGGAATCAGTCATAGGCTCCTTGAAAAACATCACAGCCCCTAGTTCATCTCTGAAACATGAAAAAGACTGGAATCACAGTGGCCCAGCCCTGGGGCCAGTAAGCTTTGTCATAGAGGGGTCTCCACTGGCCACCTGTCTGCTACTTTACAGTTGAGCAGTCAAGATGCCGAAGACCTTGCTAGGCTCCCTGCAGCATAGCACACATCTCTAGATATGGGCACTGCTCTGCCCCCAGAGAGATTCCCATAGCATCTAAGAGGACTTAATTATCTCCTGAACCAATCTGAGAGTAAAGTAGAGTTGGCTGTTGGCAGGGTCAGTACAGCTGTATCTGAGGTAAGCTTCATTCTAGTTGGCTTAGCTTGATATAGGATTGTTTAGCTCCCTATGCCCATTTTCCTAATAATAATGATGAGAGAGAAAGAGAGAGAGAGAGAGAGAGAGAGAGAGAGAGAGAGAGAGAGAAAGAGAGAGAGAGAGAGAATAGACAGTTTAGGACTTTTGGGTGTTGTGGGGCTGTGAATAAATAGTGCATTTAGGCTGAAGCTATAGCATAATAGAAGAGCACTTGGCATGCACACATCAAACTCTGAGTTTGATTCCTAGTACTGGGAGGATGGAGAAAACATCATTTGGGTCTGTGGGTATAGCTCAGGTGACAGAGTGCTTGTCTGACAAGCCTTGGGTTTGAGTCCCCTCTATGCCAATGCATGGTGTACAGTCAGGCTTGGTGGTGCATGCTGGTAATCCCAGGACTTAAGAGGTAGAGGCAAAGAAGGTTAGAAATTCAAGGTTATCACCAGTTTGCATAGCAAGTTTCAAACCAGCCTAGGCTACTTAAGACACAATCTCACACAAAACAAAAAGGGGCGTGGAAAGAAGGAAAAGGAAGGAGGAGGAGAAAGAGAAGGAGCTTAGTTCCATGGGACTCAGAACTTAGAACTCTTTTCAGGTCTCCTCCTTTCTCTTTTCTTCTTTGTCTTTCCAGAAACCCGTTTGGGGCACCGTGGTTTTTTATCACGAAGGTTCCACTCTAGGGAATAATGTAAGAACTGCCGCAGCCAAGTCTGGAGATGCGGATGTCAGAACTGCACGAATATGGCTTCTGTCAGGATCAGTGGCCAGGCAGACATAGACCAGGGCAGTGAAACCAGAGCCAGAGGCAAAACCTCCCTCCTATCCTTGAACCGGATGTCTTGGAGCCCTGCCAAGAGGATTTTTCTCTGGGTCCTTGGGTGCTCTGGAGCCCTTTCTCCCTTGAGTGCCCCACTCCCTGCTCTTGCAAGGAAACCTAGAAAGGCAGGTGCGGCCCTGCCAGGTCTTGAGGATGCTGAGGAAGGTCAAATCAAGTGGTCTTGGACCACCTGCTGAAGGAAGGTAGGACCTGTGCTGTTTCCTGGCGGTTTGTCATCAAAATTCATCCTTGACCCCAGCTCCCAGGTCAACTCCAAGTCAGAGCTCTCGTTTTCCAGTCTTGCAGGCATCCCAGCATTCCCACTTCCATCTCATCCACTTCTCCTCCTCTGGAGTCTGAAGCCGTGGTGACAGCCAGGACACACAGGAAGATACAGAGGAAGGTAGATACAAACGAAGCTAGCACCTGGGTGGACGGGTGGAGCGATGGGGGAGCACATCGATTCTCATACTTCTCCCCCACGGCAGCTCCAATCCCGCCTCCCCCACCCCGAGTACTTCCAAGACAGAGGCCCTTCCCCCACACCTAACCAGGTGTTTGTGAAGGGGTAAAGCCAAGATGACTAAGCCGGTTTGTACCCTACTAGGTTCTTTGGTTAGCCCCAGCCACAGTCTGAACGCTCTCCCAGGGAGCCTTGCAGGATCCACTTGTTGCCTTTTCCTCGGAGCCTATCAAAATTGGCAGTAAGGTGGACAGATAGATGTACCTGCAGCTATGAAGCCAGTGACCCAAAGACTACACTAAAGGCTGGAGGATTCTGACTGTCCGCAAAAGGGGGAAAAAAAAACCCTAAGATTTGCTTTGTACCCAAGAAACTACACTGCGCGGCGGGGGTGGGGGGGGGGGAACACTGCGCGGCGGGGGGGGCGGATCATGAAGACTAAAAGTGGCGGAGGGGGAGGGGAGTTGGTCCTCCTCATCAGAGGGCAGGCAGAGAGCGGCTGGTATGAGGAGGAGTGTGGAAGACGAAGGATGGCAAAGTGGCAAGCGGAGTCTGGGAGGTGGATCTAGCAAGGGAAGTGGTGGAGGGCACTAGATGAAGCAAATAATTCAACTGGGGGGGGGCAGGGGTGGAGTGTGTGTGGGTCTCTAGCCCCTAACCTTGTGGCAGCCAACCTGATTTCCTGGGGTCACCAGCGGACGAAAAGGGCAGGATGGTGTAGTGCTTTGCAGCAGACAGCTCCGGAGTTCTAATTAAACGGAGATGTGAAGGTAAAAGCCTAGGCGATGTGGGACTCCTATCAAAATAATAATTTTTCTCGGTGTCTGCCATTCCACATCTCACGTCTGCCACTTCTACAGTTTAACTTTGGACCCTAGTTCGAGAGGGCCTCCCACACTCCTGGGAGCTCCTGGAGTATCAACAAGAGCAGGGACACTCGGGGCTCGGCACGAATTCTCCTGGGATCAGCTTCCGGATTTTCCGTGCTGGGTCGGCCAAGCGGTGCCCCAGCCTGGTGGGGAAGCTCTGCCTGGAGTGTGGTCTGCGACACAGGCAGGGACACAGGCAGCCTCAGGTCGCAAACACAACTTTTTTGAAACGCATTGCTGTCCCCCTGAAAGGTGTTATAACAGCAATTCAATTACAGTAAATGGCGCGCATCGTCCGCACAGCTGGGAAGTCGGGAACTGACTGCGACTAAATCCAGCTAGACACGTCACCCCTTACACACACACACACACACACACACACACACACACACACACGCACGCACGCACGCACGCACTCACGCACGCAGGCACGCACGCACGCACCAACCCATCTCCTGACTCCTCCGGTTCTGTCCTTTTATTTTCCACGCGATTGCAAACGCAGCTAGGCCACAGGTTAATTAACCCCAAAGCGCTTAGTCTATCTGGACAAGACGTGCTGAGAATTAGCACGAAGTCCTAAAATTTGGACCTGGAAATAGAAAGATTTCCAAAAGTTTCCCCCATTTTCTTCCTTGCCTCTGAGGGGCAGAAGAATTTTTAGTCTCGTCTGTGACAAAGTTGCCCGTGGAGCTGGTCTGAACTCATTCACCTGGCGGTTTGAGAACTGAAGTAATGGAGTCTCCTATCGGGAACGGTATCCTCTACCCAGCGAGCATGGTCTGTAGGGCGGCTATGTTTCCAGATCTAGATTACACTGCCAATTACAGACACCCTGAACACTTACAAGAGTCAAGGCTCATGCTGCCCGTGCTAAATTTTCAGCAGCCTCCATGAAATGAGTATCAACAAAAAATGAAGCAGAGGAAGAGGGGGCTGGGGCTGGAGAAGAGAGACCTGCTCGGGTCAGCCACAGCAAACTTTTAAGTAAAATGTAAAATTGGTGATTTTTTTCCTTTGAAATGATGATAGTTTGAAAGAGGATTTTTTTTTTGTGGGCGTCATACCCACTCACCCACCCACCAATAAATAAATAAATAAAATGAATAAATTAATAAAAGAACAAGAAGAAAGGGGTTGCCTGGAGTTTTGGTTTCTTTATACATTTTTGTTTTAATATAACGTTTCAGTAATGTCAAGATGATGGGGGGGGGGGTCCTAGCATGATGCCCCCCCACACTTGTCGGGACATTCCAATGCCTGCGGTGGCAGAAGCTTTCCTGAGCGAGGCATAGTGGAGCTTCAAATGGTTTGGGAAAATTTTCTTCTCAAGCAACACGCTGTTGTAGCCGGCCAAGGATTTCAGTGTTTGCCTTTCGGGAGGGCACCTGTTTGGTTGAGACCAGGCCGCAAAGCTTTATTTAGTTCTCCACTTGGGCCAACTCGGGTCCTGCTGTGGGCTGCGCCCTTCTCTGGCAGCCAGCTTATCGAGAGGGTGAGCAGGATCTGATCGAGGTCTCTTGATCTAAAGCCACTGGACAGAGCAATGTCAAGGAAAAGTCTGAGAGTTTGAGTCTGTAAAGGGCCTGGAGTTCGAAGCTCTGCTCTGCCTTCATTCTGCCCCAGAGGCAACAAGGGAACCCAGGCCTGCGTACTGTGAAAGGCGAAAGGCGTTTGAGCTGCTTTCGGCTTTGTTTGCTTTAAAATCTAGCTACAGTGTTTCACCCTAATCTCAGAGAAGCCTCTGACTTACACTGTGTAGTATCCTTCTCTAAACTCCTGTTTGTTTGTTTGTTTGTTCTTTTTTTTTTTTTAAGAGAGAGAGAAACGGTGGGGAAAGGGTTACCCCAGCTGGAGATGGTTTAAAAAAAAGAAAAAGAAAGAATTGTTTAACTATCGGAAGAGGTCGCGGGCTGCCTGTGATCTGGGGTTGCTGCCCTCCAGGGTCTTTGCCCCTGGAGAGCTTGGTTATGAAGTTCCCGAGGGGACGTTCTGCGCCAGTCCTTGGCAGGTCCAGGTCGCCAAGGATCTCATCCCTAACCCCCTAGAACCCCCTAGCCGTCCTCTTTTGTAAATAAAGTTAGTAGCCTACCAGCTCTACATTAAGATGTTTTGTTGTTGTTTTTTTAAGAAGAGTAAAGCTAGCTTTAAACACCGTAGAAGTTGCCTCGAAGACCTCCTCATGCTGCCTGGAATCTCTCTTTCAGGAGACCTCTGGGGCTCTGGGCCAGCTTGCGACTGCAGAACCCGATGCGAATCCCAGCTGGAACTGTCTCTTCCCTAGCTAGGGAGCGACACCGGCTAGGATCGCTCAGGAGTCCCCCTTCCTGCTCTCCCCATTCCCTCCAGTTCTTGCCTCAGGTCCATTTTCTCTCTCTAGCACTCAGTCAAAAGTCCCTTCCAATTCAGGGCGCAAAATCCTTCTTTCCCAGCGGGAGAAGGAAGGAGGGAAGGGCTGGGAGCTTCAGAGGTAGCCAGCCCTACTCAGCACTACACCCCTCCCGTTCTTTGCATCTCTCTTCAAGTGTTGTACCGAAGTGCTTGAGCTTCTCTCAATCCCTCTACTGTGGATTTGATGACCCGAGGAGTAGCAGCAGCTCCCACTGTTATTCGACCTCTGCCTTCAAATTTTCCAAAATAGGAAGTTCCCTGCTTCAAATGGACAGCTTGAGTGCCTCTGGTGGGCCCTGGATGTGGGTTGCAGCCAGGGGCCAAGTTCTCTTCTGCTTAGCACACGGGGGCCGGGAGAGGGGGAGCGGGGTTGGGTTGACCAGCTTGCCAATCCCCTCATTGTTTAACCTCTGCACCCCAACCCTGAAGTGTCTACCTTGACCAGGACAAGATTCGAATCTTCTTTTTTTTTTTTTTTTTTTTTTTTTTTTTTTTTTTTTTTTTTTTTTTTTTTTTTTTTTTTCTTTTTTTGGTTTTTCGAGACAGGGTTTCTCTGCAGCTTTTTTAGAGCCTGTCCTGGAACTAGCTCTTGTAGACCAGGCTGGCCTCGAACTCACAGAGATCCGCCTGCCTCTGCCTCCCGAGTGCTGGGATTAAAGGCGTGCGCCACCACCGCCCAGCTAAGATTCGAATCTTCAAAGTGAATCTAGAAAGCCTACCAGAGCAATTCCTACACTTTTCTTCCTTTGCCTAACTATGAAACAATTACATTATTAATGGCTTGAGTCCATAGTTGAGAAACAAGAGACCTTGATTATTCTATTGGGTTGTTCTCTTCCACACTTCTCAACACTTAATATATGCACTGCAGGGGCACCCTCAGAAATCTCACTTATGATGGTCTTGGTTTGGGGTTTTAAAGACAACTCTAACTCACACCATTTCCAAAAATACCCTGATGTTTTCTCTGAGATAGCCAGGGAAAGGTAAAACAATCAAAGCAATGTTGAATTGGCTGCTTTTTTTTTTTTCTGCTCCGAAAGTTTGCTCAGTCGTACACAATTCTTTCTTCTGGTTCTCATTTTTGCTTCTCTGCGGTTGTTTTTGTTCCCGAGGCAATGTCTTCACTGCTCCCCTGACTGTCTACCCGGCCCTTTTGCTTCTTATTTCAGAGTTTCTTAGATTATTCTATTCTCGTATAATTCTTCTCATCAGATTCTTCTGTTTTCCCTCTGGTGGACCAATCACAGGGACAACTGTTTTATTTGAACCAGGAAGTGCTGATAGCTTGGGGAGAGGGGATAAAATTCAAGTGAGCATTTACCCCCTGGGAAAAAAAAATCAGGTAGTCAAGCCAATCTTTTAGGGATTGAAGGATGTGTGTGTGTGTGTGTGTGTGTGTATGTGAGAGAGAGAGAGAGAGAGAGAGAGAGAGAGAGAGAGAGAGTGTGTGTGTTTAAGTGTATATCTATGCAATAATGCTCACAGATGTGACTATGTATGGAGTTGACAATGTTGATAAGCTGTCTGGTATCAACATGAATATTAGTCTTAGAGTGTAAACTGAATGAGAAATCATCCCAGTGTGGGGAAATGAGAAGCAACCCTAAGCATTTAGGAGTTAGTCATTAATTATTACAAAGTTCTTTTGAGCTCCCTTCATTTGCTAGAAATGAGCCATCAGCTCACCTCTCTCTCTCTCTCTCTCTCTCTCTCTCTCTCTCTCTCTCTCTCTCTCTCTCTCTCTCTCTCTCTCTCTTTCTGGAAATAAGAACCTAAATTCTTTTTGGCTAAAAGGACTGAGACTAGGGTGCAGTTTTGTCTTTCTTTTCTGACTACTCTGTCATCCACAGAATCACAATCATGTCAGGATATCTGTCTAGAAAAAAGAGAGGGAGAGGGAGATGGAGAGAGATGGGGGAAGGAGGGAGGGAGGATGCTAGTGAGAAAAACCCTATAGCCATGGCCATCTTTGCATCAAAATTTTCCAGACCTCTATTTTTTACTGTGATCCCCCTGATCTGAGTTTGAAACGCGAGCGCAGCGAAGCCCCTAAGCCTTCAATCCTGTGAAATTTTCAAAAGATCTCTAGAAGCAATCTCAGGCTGCCTGACCCCTGACAGGCACCGATCTCTTTATTCCTCCGGCTGCCAGCACTTCATTTGTTGGAATATCTTTCAGATTTGCACCTCCAGATGACAAACCTGAGTGTTTATTATGTGAACATGAATCGGAAATCTCCAAGCCCGTACAAAAGCACCATCTTAAACATAATATTTAATTTCTCAGCCTAAGTGCCAGCTTCTTTATTTGCTTTTCATTAGCTTAAATATTTTTCCAGGTCTCCCCATGTGTCACTTTGATATTTAGATGATTCTCTTTTTTAATCATCATTTTCTCCTTGGGAAAAAAAAATCTTCTGTCTCCAGTGTCTGCCTTGCTTGTACAACATCACAGTGCTGCGGTCAGCCAGGATGCACGGCCTGACATCTAGCCCTGAGAAGGGAGCTGCATCTCCAAGTAGGGTGGGGGCCACTTCCACACGGGGGGGGGGGGGGGAGCTTTTTTTTTAACCAACACTCAGTGCTGGCAGTGAACCTCCAGTTCATTCCACTTTATTTTCCTCCTGGCCTTTTAGATTCCTTTTATTATTATTTAAAACAAAACAAAACCTCAGGTGGCTTGAGAAAGTGCAGGGAAAACCTTCCTTGCTCCAAGCACGCCCAGCTTGGTGCCAATGCCTCCTTGAGTACATCGCCTTAAAATTTACTGTCTAAATCCCTGACTCCGGCCTTGGGCATTCATTTCTGCCCTGCTATTCTTTGGGGTTAGAGGGCACTGTAGGTTGGGAGAGGGCAGGGGAGGTGATGGACACATTTCCTGAGATAGAAGAGTTATATTTAAATGCCCTCTGCCAAATAAATATTCCACCCACAAAGCATTGAGGTGGAGACATTGGCCACCCTTTTCCTAGTTTCAGAGATCAACAGGTCACCCTGGTGAATGAGTTGAGATCTAGGTGAGACCCTGGTGAGATTGCATGGATGCATACCCTAGGAGATGAGTCACCAATATGAAGCAGTCCCAGGTCCAGCGAAGGTGGGCTGACACCCCTCCTATGTGTTTAGATGCCATGTTGCTATGATTAACTTATTAAACCTCCTCGTAATTATTTTAATTTGACAGGAAAAAAATACTTTGGGCTGAGACAGGACGTGTTTGTATTTACCCCCCCCCCCCCACACACACACACACACACACACACACACACACACACACACACACACGCATAAAACCTGTGTTAAAACAAATGTTACTTTTCTCTCTCTGTACATAGGCCCTCCCTTTTTGAAATAGACCAGAGGAACTGCCATTAGATCGAATGGCAAGTCTTTATGGAAAGTGTTTTGCATAATTACATACCAAAGCCAGAACAGTCACCTCCACATTTTATGGGTCACAAACCATCAACAATTGCCACATTATTGTCCACGAAACCTTCGTCCCTTCATTGATGGAGCAGACTCCACTGCCTAATCTAGAACGGGAAAGGATGAAAATTTCTTCTAATAAGAACCCAAGGAGATTATGTCTTCAGTGATGCCGTGTTTACACATAGTTATAAAGTTCAGAGAACCGAAGGGGAGAGGAAAGCCCTGATCTATCTAATATAGATAGTGCATCCAAAGAAGAGTCTGGGTACCTCTCCTCTTTCAGTTTCGACCCCTTTTCTACCTTTGTGATGCTGTAATTAAGATATTCTTATTGAGACAGACAGCTTCGCCGGTAACTGAATAATATTAGCCCCTTTGATGTCAAACTTTTGACAGTTATCACACCAGCACTGGGCAATTTAGCACAAATGCCCTTCTTAAGAAAAAGAAAGAAAGAAAAAGAAAAGAAAGAAACCCCCAATGTCTTTGAAGAAATCTAATAAGTGTGATCTTTATCACCAAATGATTTAAATCGCCACCGACAGGCTGCCCAGCTATGAATTACATTCAGTTATACATAATAAAGCTGAATTTGGGTTTTAGTTCATTGATGCAGCACTCGGGAGGAAGGCTCCCATACACATTTCCCCTCGTCCGAATCCCGAAGTAGTTGCTCAGAGCAAGAGAAAGCACCCAGGATTTACCAGGCCAGGGTACGAAAGCGGCTGGGGTGGAAGCTAGTGAGAGCAGAGCCCCAGTGCCCTTTCCTCAGCTCCGGGGGAGTGGGGCAGGACCAGACACCCAGTCTCGGGATGAAATGTCGTTGTTGCTTTCCCAGCTTTGTCGCCAAATTTGGGACTTGCCAGATGGCTAGATTATCTTCGCGTCTGTTATAAGTGTGTGTGTGTGTGTGTGTGTGTGTGTGTGTGTGTGTGTGTGTACGGATGCGGGGTATTGAACAGAGAGTTAAGACAGGAAAGTCCAGAGACTACTCTGGCTCCTTTAAAATGCTCGCTTGTTCGCTCTCAACCGACTCTGGGTTCTGCAACCGCTTGGACCCTCGTCGGAGCCTTGGCATCTTGGAGCGGCCTCACCGCAGGCACAAACAACACCAGCGCCACCCGGGTCCCTCGGTGTCGACCAGTACCCAGATGCAAAGAGCAACGCGTTGCGGGGTGGGAAAGAGGAGTAGGGTGGCTATTAGGAAAGGTGGCAAAGAGGACCGGTTGGGAGGGGTGAGACAGGGACGTTGACACCTGGAAGGCTTTGTCCTTGCGAGAGACACCTGTCAATCTCCGCTGAGGGGTCCTGGGGCCAGGGGCGGCAGAGGCCGCCTTTCTCCTTGGTGATGTCATCTCGGAGTCTCTTCCCTGAGGAGGGTGGGAATGGCTCCGAGGGGCACAGAGCCCAGAGGTCTTAGAAAAGCGTGGGGAGGAAAAGAGAAAATAAACAGAAGTAGCTCTTGCGGCTGGCAATTTACATGGAAATCAATAATCCAACTTTAATGTTATTTTTAATCTTGCCTGACCGTCTCGCCTTTTCACTGGGGGAGGAGGGATAGGGTTACTGCAGCCCATCTTTCAACCCACACAATCGCTGGGGAAGTCTTGTTATCTCAAATCCCGACGTAACCGACCCTTCCCCCAGATCCAGCCCCCCTCTTTTTCTGCCGGTTTTTCCGAACGCAGCCTTCAGGCTTGAGAAGGAAACACTTGGGGATGAGTTTTGAAAGTCTTCCGATACTGCACAGGGTGAAGGGGGAGTTAATTAACGCCAGGCTGGCTCAGCGAGTGGGAGAGGGAGCCTCGGCGTGGGTGGGCGGGCCAGGTCGAAAGCAGAGGTGCGCGCCGTGCGGGAGGCGCGGGATCTGGAGGCCCAGGCTTGCAGGCCCTTGCTAGCAGGAGGTGATCGGAGGTGGCTCGGGCAGGGGACGTTGAGATGTCCCCAAGGAGTCTCTCGGTTAATCCTGGGGAATTCTGATCTCCCACCTACTGAGCCCCCACTCCCAACCCACCGTGTGCTACAGAACTCTCATTCTTTTCGGCCGGAGCTAATTAGCAGCCTGCCAGCGGCCTGATTTATGGAAACGCTCGGGCGGGCGGAGACGCACCGCTAGCGGAGCTCTGGCTGCCTCCAGGCGGAGCGGAGGAGGAGTCTCCACCGACTCCACCGACCTCCTCTGACAACGAATTCCCCTCCTCTCTGCGGGAGGGAGGGGGAATGGAAGTTGCAGTTTCTCTGCTTCGACCTGGCTGGTTCCGGAGCCTCCCCTAGCACTGGCCACCTTAGCCTAGGGCGCAGGGACGTCTAGGCTTCTGCGGGAAAGACCGAGATTGTGGCCCAGCAGTAGTTTTTTCTTTTAGGTGTTGCGCCTGCCAGGCTTCAGTTCCAAGCTACCTGGGAGGGTAGGCTGGAAGCAGATAGAGACTGAGCCTTCCAAGCCTGGGTTGAGCCTCTGTCTGATGTCCCCAGTGAAGGAACGTCAGGTGTGAAGGCTTTGGAGTTGTGGCAGGAGGCTCAAATCAGATCTCTAGGGGGTAGGGGTAAATGGATGCCCGCAGAGGGCCAGACCCAAAAGCTCAGGTGTCTGGATCTTCCTGAAGGGCGTGATCCTTTCCACTTTCTAGTTGTTTCTTTTAGGTCCTCCAATGAGATACTCTCTTCCGTCCAAGCGAGTGTCTAGAGTGTCCAGAGAAAGGCCACTACTAGAACCAACCACTTAGCCAGGCATTTACCCGTAGGCACAGCACAGTCTGACGGCTGCACTTCCAGGGATGTTGCCGGTGACCCCTTTCGCCTTGCACCCCAATAATGAAGGTGGAGAGGAAAGTGACCGAGAAGGTCAGAGAGAAATCTCAGCATGGACCTGTTGCTAGCGTTCAGGCAGCCCTTCTGTTCTTCAGGACGGTAGCACTGGTTGCCAGTGTTTCTCCAAGAGGCACCGGAGGTCCAAGACCGTGAGAATATCTGTGCCCTCCGAAGTATTTGGAGGAGAAAAGACAAGCAAACCCAGAGGCCAGAAGCTAGGGCAGCCTCTCTGACTCAGGGATGAAGTAGAACCCGGGTCAGCACGGTGGAAAGCGTGGATAGGGTAGAAGTCCCTGGCAAGAAGACGGACTTCCTGAAGCTCAATTCTCTCTCAACCCAACACCCCAGGCCTTCTGTGGCTGAAATGGAAGCTGTGGAGAACTGCTATCTTTAAGAGCTAATGCAAACTTGATTGTAAAACACCACATCGTTTTGTTTTGCCGTTTACAGAAGTCAGAATGAGGAACCTTCATGGCTCTCCTCAAACCTGCAGACACCTGTCATCTACCTGTAGTTCCGCAGGTACCCCCCCCCCTTTTCTTGTGAAGACCACAAGCCGAAAAAATTTACTTGTAAGCGGCGCGTGTGGGCACACACACACACACACACACACACACACACACACAGAGAGAGAGAGAGAGAGAGAGAGAGAGAGAGAGAGAGAGAGAGGACAACAACCCACAACCACCATTTCCAAAGGGAGTCTTCCAAACCCTGACAGACAGAGCTGGACGAGAGGTCCCCTCTACACTGTGACATTCAGTCCCTTGAGGGATGGCCTCTCTGAATTCCCCGCAGTCCTAAAGCTTACCATCTGCCTGGCCTGGGCACATAACAGTAGCCAAATCCACCACTGGTATGCAAGAATGAGAGGAGGAGACACAGGCTGACCAACATGTCCCCCTTTGGATCTTTCTGATGCTTGGCACCCCCCCCACACACACACACTCTCCAATGTCATTTTTCAGACCTCACTAAGCCCACTTGCTGACAAGTCAACCCGGGCACAGCAAATGCTGGGAGATAGGTGCCCAAATAACATTCCCCATTTGTCTTTTTCAAAGTTGATTTATAGCAATCGACAGGTTAAAGGCTCATCTGACTTCATTATTTTTAAAAGCTGTCTATTTCACAACTGCCACCTTTCATCACTTAGCACAAATAAATACTTGAAGAAATGAATTGGAAGAGACTTTCCGATCATGCTTATAATTCTTGGTCGCCAGTTAACATTCCTAATGACCTGACCCTCTGAGTTGCTGTAGACTCCTAAACTTGGTTTCAACATCCCACCATTTCTACTTTTAAAAAACTTCAAGGGAAACGGGTGAGATGGGGGTTAGCCCGAGCACCGCTAGGCTACAAGCTTGCAACCCAGTAAGCAGAGAGCAAAGTTTCCCCGGCAGCCTGAAGGCTACAGTACCGAAAGAGAAAGAGCACAGAGGAAGGGGCGCCTCATGAGTCAGGGGACCCGGTAGAACCAGAAGCTAAAAAGAGGGCCTCAGACCAAGAGAACAAATTCTGCACGTGTGTTGGTCCTGTTGCAAAACCACGGCGACGCTCTCATAGTACAGAACTGTTTGCTCAGAAAGATTACCGCCACTGTTATTTCTAACATAGTTTCCAAAAGGGTCTAGGTGACAAAGGGACATTTTCTCTCCCTCCTCTTTAACTTGGAGCTGATGAGCCTGAGCCCCCGGGAAATGCAAAGGCGACTTGGAAACGAAACAGCGTGGACTGAAATCCATGCAATAAATCGAAATTGTTTCTTCAATTTTACTGCTATTTATTCGGCATTCAAACGCTCTCTCTCTTTCTCTGTCTCTCTCTCTCTCTCTCTCTCTCTCTCTCTCTCTCTCTCTCTCTTTCTCTCTTCCTCCCTCCCTCACCAATGAGGGTGCAAATATAACGAAAGAAAATACACAAAACTAAAAAAAAAAAAAAAAAAAGGAGCGAGAGAGAAGGGAAGAAAATGCCAATCAAGAGAAAAAGGGAAACCAGAAGGAAAAAAAAGACCTATTTTGGGAGACAAAATGGGGTGCATCAGATCTCCCCCTTTATTCTTATTCCTCCTCCTCCTCCTGCTCTTTCTTCCTCTTCTTCTTTTGACTGGGGTCGGGGCTGAGGCCAAAGAATTAACTAGAGCGGGATATGTGAAACCTCTGTGAGTTTTAGGCAGCCAGCCTCAGTTGGGAAGGGTGACAGGGCGGGACCGGGCCGAGGTCCCTCTGCAGCATCTCCGACCCACTAAAGTCCCACCAAGAGTTAGAACTTTGCAGATTCCAAAAAAGACCCAACGTAGAGCAAGCCCTGGCGGGGGGTTGGCCACACTGTTGCCACCACCTTGTCCCAAGTAGTGACCTCGGGTCTTTTTTTTACCCTTGTAGGCCACTAGGCCTGGGAAGGTCTGAGGACCCTTGGACTCTGCATCGAAGGTTAAGGAACTCTACGTTTACAGCGCTCGGGGACTGAGGCTTTCCAGAGCAAAGGCTGCGCTGCCCGGCTGCGGAAACCCGGGCGCTGTGCAGTGCCCTGGAGCGCCACCTCGCTTCGGAAACTGGAATAACGCGGCTAAGCCTTCCACTCTCCCGCAACCTAACTTGATCTTCACCGGTTCTATTTCCTTTATTAACATCTCCAAAGAAGCCTAAACGCCTAGGCCTCCTTCCCCACTGGCAAAAATAAATAATAATAAAAAAAAATTATCCGTGACCCACAGAGCTCAAAGTAACTGCACAATGGAAGAAAACTACAGAAGCACAATTTCACTAAACAAGGGTAGTCACCTAAGCTGTTAAACTGCTTTCGGAGGAAAGAGAAAATGAATTAGACACGTTGTCAGGAGGCCACCAGTTCGGGCTGCGCTATGTTTTGAGTCATTCGGCTGTGGCCAATGCAAATGTCTCCCACGAAGCGGGTGCCTCTGAAGTTAGAACCTCCCAGTTATGATTTTCACAGAAATCCATTCATTGTGACCCGTGGGGTATCAGAGAGAGAGAGAGAGGCTTTGCCAGACCACTGGCTGCCCCATTGGAGCCTGGCTCCTCAGCCTTACAAAAAAAGGGGGGGGGGATCCTCAGCGTGTCCACCTTTCAACCAACGAAAGCAGCAGCTGCCAGAAATTATGAGTTACAAAGCATTGCTCCTCCAACGTGCAACTTGCTATTTGCCTTCTTTCAACCAGTTGGTCAATTAAGATCTTTATCCACCTTAAATATATCCACTGGACTAGACTATAAAATATATAAAAAAATAAACTCACTGATACACTATGGTCAGTCTTTGTTTCATTTTTCTTTCCCTGCCAGAGCCAAGTGTGATAAGAAACAACCTATTTTCCACTTCGAACCTAGTTTTGAATGTGGAGCATCTTGCTTATGGCCCAGTGAAGAGCTGTGTGGTTCATTTCATTTGTTTTGAAAGGGACATGGAACTTCCATTTAACGTAGTTTTTACTTATTTGTTTAACCCCTCTCTGCCCTTCCTCTCTCTCTCTCTCTCTCTCTCTCTCCTCTTCCTCTCGTCTACTCATCACGTCGCTCTGCGCGCTCCCGTCTCGTCCTACTATCTCTCTCTCTCTCTCTCTCTGTTGTGTGTGTGTGTGTGTGTGTGTCACTCTCACACACTCTATGTGTGTGTTCAGGATATTCAATAGATTAAATGGGTAAAATGATGGCTACCCTGGGGACAGTGGACAGAGGAAGAGCATGAGAAAAAGACGGTGGTGGCGTCTAAGCCCCTGTATTTTTCTGCTTGAACAAAGCAAACTTAGAGACCCTTTTAGGAAACTTTGCACTTCTCGTGGAGTTGGTAGGGAGGTCCCTGGGCAGTCAGGCAGGAGATGGAGAGAGTGTTGTGCCTCTCGGCTCCACAAGGCAGATTAGCCAGCTCTCAGGGCTTCCACTCAGAAATTATAGGGCTGAGCCAGGAAAATAGCCAGTTTAGTTTTCTGGCTGGCTTGTCCCTTTTTCACTAGGTTACGACAGGTTCCTGAGAGGCCATACTAGAGAGAGGTCTCAGATTCCTAGCAGGACTTAAGGAGCAGCGTCCCTCAGAGGGGTGGCCAGCTGCAGAGAGGGGTGGCCAGGTTCTTGGGAGTTCCAGGCTCTGAGGTGAGAATGCCAACTTGTGCAGAAAATGACAACTCCAGAGAGGACCCTAGCTTCCACTGAGGGGTGGCAGTACTGAAGCAGAGACAAAACAGAAGGAAGTCACGGAGCAGACCGCACTTCAAACTTCGGGCCTTCCGTTTGGAGGAGGTTCTAAATTGGAGACTTTTACTTCTCCCTCTTTCTCTCCGTTTCTTTCTCGTCCACCCCCATTCATATTTTCTAAGATTCCCCCCCCCCAAAATAAAACCACTCACCCCGCCAGACACACAGAATAGAGCCTGAGGATGAAAAATTACTTTCTTGCTATTACCCTTCCTACCGCAAGATGCGGTGCAAGAGTTAGTGTTACAATTATGGCACAATGTTTCACCGACGCAAAACATGCAGCCAGAGGGTGTTGCTAATGACTCCTGGACTAGAGCGAGCCAGCGACTGGGAGAAGGGGAGGGAGAGACAGAACTACGCAGGAGAGGGACATTTTTCATTAAAAACCCGGGTAGGGGAGAATCAGGACTAATAATCTCGTCAGTATTTCCGATTTCAAGGTTCTCTCTGCTTAAACGTGTGAGCTAGAGAGAATCCAGCCTCCTTTTAAGCACCACTTTTTGCCATATTAATAACAATTATGTTTACAGTTACGTTGCGTGAAGAGCTCTCCTTTGGGAAGGATCAAACACTAGAAATCGCTTAATACTAGATTCAAAGCTACTCCAGCACTCAGGCCCTTTGAAGGCTGTGGGGGCCTGGTCATCGTTAACTGAGGGGTCTAAGCAACGCAGGGCGGCCAAAGAAACTCAAGCCTCGCTCCCCTATTAGGGCACACAAATGGACAAACGCTTGTGATGAAGTGGTGGGAACCAGAATGACCCAACCAGGCTATGGAGCAGCCTGCAGGTGCAGCGGCCAGCGGTTGGCTACCCGGCCTGTGCTAGATCTTGAGAAAATGTCCCCACCGGCCTCGGAACTCCCCTGTGCCCTCCCTTGGGACCAGCTATTTGGGGGTGCATGAGGTTTCGAGGTTCCTACCGTGGCCCAGGCTGGTCCCACCGCCCTGCAGTCTGCTTCTGCACCCCAGGGCACACGAGGAGGGCATCCCTTTGGGCTGCGGCCCTTTGAACCAGGGAGCCCTTGGCTCCCTCCCGGACCCGGACGCGCGGAGCTCGCTGGAGGCCCGGCAGCGGAGCTGAGTGTGGGTGGCGGGTGGGGTTGAAGGGGAGTGGGGGAGGCGGGAGGGGACAGAGGGGCGGAGGCAGGAGCGGGGCGTTAAGCCTGGAAGCTTGGCTGTTTACCCAAACGATTTTCTTTTCAGGCCGGAGACGCCAATGAGACAAGATCAAACTGCCCTCCAAGCAGTGCGTGTGGGGCGGCGTGAGTGTGTGTCCCCTTTGCCAGAGGGGCTTTGTGAATGGGGCCTCCAGCACTCTGGCTTGGAGGGATGAGAGGCGACCCGGCCACCAGCGCCTCCTCCCGGGGGCTGGGAAAAGCCTGGTGTGTAGCATGCCTCAGTACAGGGAAGGGCAGCCGGGCAAACGGTAGTCCAAAGAGACCGAGCAAAGAGAACTGCAGCGGCACGCTCTAGAGAGCTAAGGCCTTAAAGATCTAGACGGGTCTAGGAGCATCATACAAATTCCATCCTTCTTCCGACGCGTTGATTTTCGATCCATCTAAAGCCTACATCCAGCTCTTTGGGCCATCGGTTTGTTTCTTCCTGACTGCCTGACTCCAGATCTATTGCCTGAAAATTAGGGCAAGGTTTTAACGATTAAGTTACAACGCAGGCTGGGAAGTGCCTAAGCCTGGGTCCTTTGCACCACAAAATAGAGATCAATGGGGCAAAGATTGTCTGTATTAACAAAATTTGTGATTTTTTAAAGGAACCTAAGCCCAAGAATATTCATTAACAGGGCAAAAAGTAAGAGAGAGAGGCAAGAGGGAAGGAGGGTGTGAACTTGGTTAAGTTCGAGCTACAGCGCAGATGGCACCTGTCCTCCTGGATGTAGCTCCTGCAGCTGCCCCAGGAGCCACAGGAGTTGAAAGGTCGTTTGAAATAATAATGGCATTCTATGTTTGACAATAAAAAGAATGGTAAGTCAGGGATTTTATGTTTGTTTCTTGAGATCGGACTATAATTAAAATGTGGTAACATAGACGTTGTGCCTGTATCTTCTATTTCCCATAGTTTATTCTCCAGTAGGGCCCACTGTAAGCTTACCTAAGGAATCTGAAAGAAAACAACTTCATTCCAATGTTCCTAAGGTCTCGGTCTCTATTACTCCTCAATGACCCCATCCTTGCCCCTCCCATTCTTTGCCACTTGTCCTTTGGATTAGGGAGGTTAGACTGGGACCTAGGTTCTGGTTCTTCTCATACAGGCACTCCACAAGAGTGGCACTTCCACTCCCACTCCCATTGGAGCAGGCGTTCCATTGCCCCATTTCCAAGAGTTCTTATTTACCTAAAACTCTCCTTCCCTGGAGCTGACCCAAGGAGGGCACCTTGGGGACCTGCTGAGACTTGCTTCAGGCTCCTGTGACCTCCACTGTGGTGGCCCAGGTTGGCACCAACATACTCAGAAAGAGCCTACAGGCCTCTACCTTCCTGCCAGAACCTCTCTGGTGGAGTCTGCCAAGTCTAGGACTGAAGGACCATGGACCCTGATGCCTCCTCCCCTAAGACAGATTAAAGACAGGCCTGAGGACTTGTCTGAATGCTGGCTGGGCTGCCATGGGTGTAGGCCAGTGGGGGCTATTTACAAAGGAAGGCTGATGTGCCTAACTTGGGAATGATGAACAGCTACTTTAATGAGAGAGTGGACTACTCTCTCAATGTGTCCATCACTACCCTCATCCAGGGTGGCTTCTTGACTTGACAACAAATGGTCCCAAGAAAAAAAAATAAAAAAAAATAAAAATAAAAAAGCCTTGAAGCAAGGCAGCCAGAAAGGCAAAGCTACATGGTGGTGGGGTGGGGGGTGTGGGGGGTGGGGGGGAGGGTCAAGGCTCCTGGGCTCGACACAGTGCCCATCAGAGGGTGGCAGAGTGCTGTTGAGACATCCAAGAAGAGCCAGAGCCAAGGGATGTCCACCTGGAATCCTAATTCTTCACTGACAATTGTGGCACCTGGGCCTCCAGGCCTCTGATCTGGGAGTTGGAAAGGCAGAGCAGTATTCTTGTTTCTTCACGCTGGAATCCTGAGAGGAAAGACTGGTGATGGCTGTGGTGTCCATGAGTGGGCAGGTGGCAACTGCTCGTCACCCAAAGGCCAGGTCCACATCCTGGGTTCCTACCACTGCGCTGCTGCTCCAAGCTAGATAAGCTTACCTTGAGTGTCAGGGGACGCTTGACTGAGTACCAGAACCCTCCAGAGGGGGCCTCCTAGTTGGTGCCCAAGCGAGGACCCAGAAACAAGGGGCTAGGACAAGACACAGGGCACTGTCCAGGCTGCCCCTGGCAACACACACAGTTCTTTCCAGGCCCCCTCCCCCTGGGCTTCTCTAGCCTCCAGCCACAGGAGGACACAAGAGAGAGTTTTCCTTTACTCTCCCTCTGTTTCTCCCATCCCCTCCCCCCCACTAAAGCTGAGGGCCGAGACTAGCTGGTAACCAGGGGCCGGTGGCTTGCCCCCTGAGTGTGAGTGCAGAAAACACCAGGCGCTGCGCTGTCTGCCGACAAAAGACCCGAGATGGCTGGCTCCAGCAGGCCCAGACACTGCGTCGTTCGCACCCGCCTCCACCTTTGCCTAGGCAGCAGGCGCAGGTGGAAGCAGGGGCGCTAAGGAGCAGAGAACTTTTATTGATTCCCTAAATTGAACACCTCCGAGTCCGCGGGCATAGGCAGGGCCAGTCATCTGTTTCAGAAAAAATAAAATAAAATAAAATCTGCCCCCGGCACCCAGCCATCCATCCTCCCATAAAGGGCTGCTCGTTGCTGGTTTTTCCCCCTACGTGTCTCATAGCAAATCACCTGGCAGCTAGGAAAAGCTATCCTCCTCCCACATCGACCTGCAGGCGTTACTTCTCCCCCCTCCCCCCAAAAGGCTCTTGTCTTCTCTTCCTCTACTAGCCCCAGGGAGAATTCACTGGCTTTAGCATTAAGGAGTGGAGGAAAAAAATCTTTACATTCTCCCTAGGTGTAAGGTGCTATAAGAATTGGGAAAGGCTGCTGGTGCTCCACACCTCTCTCTCTCCCCGCTGCACCTGGGAAGCAAGCTCTGAGAAGAAGAAATAGTCTTTTCCTGCAGTCTGTCATTCTGCTCCCACAAATAACCGGTGTGAGAAATACCCCAGGCTTGAGAATATTGATAGATGATAGTAGCGATATTCACAATCGATCCTTTAATAGGCAGACGTCATAAATCATGTTCAATGCCCTGACAGAATGGTACTTCACTTAATAATATAATTAAGATTAAAACTCCAGAGGTATCGAGGCAGCAGTTATTGATAACTGCAAAAAAATGCATTCTGGATACTACAGTGTGATGCAATAGGATTTGGAGAAAATACAACCTCCTTTCAAGAGATGGAGTTTTACCAGTGTTCCCATCTTTGAGCTCCTTTGGCCTTGATTTCCAGCCCCACCCCCCAGCCCCTCTTTCTTTACCAGTCATATTGTGTAAGGACAGCTCTTAAAAGTTGGTTTGTTTTCTAGCCTTCAATATGAAGTTTTAAAAATTATCACTAGACCTAAGAAACATTTTTTGTCTGTTTGTTTGTTTGTTTCAATACACTTAAATCCCTCAGTAAAGTTTTCCAAACTGCACATACAGGACAGCACAAACATAAACATCAGGCAGCTCCAGCCCTGCACCCTAGCTTCTGCCCTTTGCTGACTGCTCCACAGTCCAAACCATGGGCCTCAGCCTAGGTAACAAGGTCCCGAAAAGTATCATGAAGTGGCAGGCTCCTATCCCAGGGTGATAGTCTGCCATCTGCATCTCGAGGCTAGAGTTGATTGGAAGTGCAGCTTGAGATGAGTCTAAAGAGTGGAATATTAATCAGATCAATGGAAGCTGACAAATGAGAAATATCTGATAGTTAGTAGCAATTTACAACTTTGTTATTAGTTAAGAATCACCTGCCTTGTAAGAGTAATTAATAATGCAGAGAGGAGCCCTTTGGAAATCCCCCTGCCATTCTTCTCATTTTCCTCCGTCTCTTAAGGAAGGAAAGGGAAAGAAAGAAAATGAGTGATCAGCAGCAGCAGAAAAACAAAACAAAACGAACAAGCAAACAAACAAAAAATGGCTGTATTTGTGGGGAGGACAGAACTGCAGAATAGAAAAAGGGGGGATTAACCCCCTGGGAAGCTATCAGGAAAGAAAGAAAATATCGAGAGGGCTAATAAATGGGAAAATAAATTCTGTAACCATACACCATGAACTGGCTAAAGGTTGAGTTTCAAATGACCCAGAAATGCCATCAAAACGGACAGCGCCGCTACCAGCGCCGCTACAGTGTAACTTCACAGCCTAACTCAGCCCTGAATTCCAGGCAGAGCTCAAGGCTTTGTCTGTGCTGTTGTCCTTAACAATGTATTTCTTTACAGCCCAGGAGCAGACCGTGTGCAGGCTCTTCCCCAAATTCCATCCCTGGAGACCCAAGCCGGCTTTCATGTGCCTAGACTCAGCTCTCTTCTAGGTCCTAGACAATCCTCCCTGACCCCAACACCCACACTCATTTTACATTGATTATTGGATGGTTTCAGCCTCACCAAAACCACATTCCAAAATAAAGACTTGTTGAAAACTGTAAATCTTTTCAGCACTGTAGTTTGGGAAACCATTTCAATCAACAGACTGGCTCTAAAAATAAATAAATAAATAAATAAATAAATAAATAAATAAATAAATAAGAAATCAAGAAACCTCCAGCTTTCTGCACACAGAAGGAGAAACTGCTGTTTTGTTGAATCTTTTATTTGTTAAATTGACTAATTTTTTTTTCAGATTTGGGTGTTTTTTTTTTTCTTTTTGCTTTTGTTTGGTTCTGGTTTTTGTTTGTTTAGACGAGAGGAAAGAAAAATAATCTCAACTTTAGAAAACTTTTTCTGGTCACGATTACAAACTCTGGTTTTGCCTCACGAAGTCCAGGCTGGATCAACAAAAGGTAGCTAAAAATTGAGATTTATTGGCCTCTAAATGAAAAGATTCATTTGATAGAAGAGGTTAACTCTTGAGTTCCTTCGCTGTGACTAGGTCCGGCAAACGCTTCAGTGGCATGAGCATCGAAGCAGCTCAGAGAAGCTTTCAAAGGACACAAGGCAGAGACACACTAAAACATTCACACTCCAACCACAGGCATCTCCTCTTTGTCGTCTCCACTGTCACTGTGACCCCTCCAGATTCTCTCCAGGTAGCTAGGATCCTCTCCACCCCACCACTTTGTATCTTTTGCCTTTCCTAGAAATTATTGAAAGAATAAAGGGAGGTGGGGAAAGTAGAAAAGAAAGGGGGAACTAATTCAGAAAAACCAGAATGTGTTTGTAAATAATGTGTACGGAGAAGAAAGATAGGATGGAGGGAGGGGTTCCAGGATAAAAATAGGCAAATTGGTTAGTAACCATGAAATGATTTTCAGGAAATGTGGGAGGGGGGAGAGAGAGAGAGAGAGAGGGAGGAAAGGGGAGATGAGAGAGAGAGAGAGAGAGAGAGAGAATATGAATATGAATCTATCAGTAATACTAAGCTCAGAGAAAACAGCAAACAGCAGCCTGAATCCGAGCAGACTATGGAGATGCTAATGAGAGGAAATTAACCTTCGGGTTGGGTCCCTGACATGGGCCCTCCACTGAACGTCTGACCCAGGGGCTGCCAGCAGCTTCTCTCTCTGCACCAGGGAAATGAGATAATCACTCTGAAACCCACCAGCCTTGGTACAAACTCGCTCTGAGCTACTGATATGGACAGCAGAGAGCAACTCGCAGCTCCTTGCAAAGGAGGGGAAAACAAATACAGGGCTACCAGTTCTGCAGTCAGGAGTGGAGAGCAAACCTGGCTAGGTTCTAGCTCAGAGCGTCACCAAGATGGAAGGGGGTGCAAAGGCAAGGCAATGAGAAATCACTTCATCCTTTTTGCTCTGGTCTACCACCAAAGAATCCAGAGAACTGGGCCTCAGTAAGGACATGTTAGAGGAGAAGTGGATTTTATGTCTAGGAGCATTGCCACTGGGCCAGAGAATTTCTGCCTAGCCAGAAGGAATATAATGGGTCCGGGCTGTGTTGGTAAAAAGAGGCCGTGCAGAAAAGGGACACAGACACAAACTGAAATTCTTAAAGGTGGTTCCCTGTTTTGCACACACACACACACACACACACACACACACACACACACATGCACACAGACAGACAGACAGACAGAGACACACACACACAGACACACACGGAGAGGGGTCTTATTTATTAGACAAATAAGCCAGCAACTAAACACATTTCTACTTCTGTAATAGACCAAAGGGGGTTGGAATCCTGGGCCTCTGCCTTTCTTTACCACCCTGCTCAGCTCATTCTCTCTTTTCCTCCCTCCCTCCACTTCTTCCTCCCCTTTTCTCTGCAGCGTCACCGCATCCCAGAAGTTCCTGATGGAGAAGAGGTGGCTGGCTAAGGCCGGGGCGACTCCTTATTGGAGGCAAAGAGGTCGTGTTTCCAAGTAGAGACATCAGCAGACCGCAATCTTAGTGACAATGACAGCGCGAAATTATGTTTAATGTTGGAAGGGGGAAAGGGGAAATATAAAATTAGCGCAGAGAAAATGTTTCCCAGACCTTCTAGCAATTAGGGCAGAAGCTTTGCCTGGTCAGACTACTGGGGAGTCGACTGGAAAGGAAGAGCTGCGGCCTGCCAGCCGAGCACCCTGGGTCCAAGCTAAGGCCCCACCTACCATGGAGTCTTCACTCCCTGGGAAGAAAAGGAACACTTCTGAAGGTGATTTAGGGACACTCCACTTGGCCTTTACTTGGTTCTGAACCTTTTTGGAGAGGAAGGGATGTTCTGGACACCTCACCCTGGAGGAGGTGACAGTTCAGCCACTGGCTGGCTTGTCCTGAAGCCAGGGGGCTTTTTAATTAGTGGTGAGGCTTGTGAAGGGGGCAGTGCTTTTCAAGCCTCGGGGAGCAATAGGGAGAAGGTGCTGAGCGGAAGGGAAATTATATGTATACACACACACACACACACACACACACACATATATATATATATATATATAACCTTTCTTTTCAGAATTTGCTATCTGTCCGCCTCTGCAGCCTTCTAGGGGTCGAGGAGACACCATAACCTCCCCTCTTTGTCCTCTGGGCTAGATAGGCATACCTCAAGGGCAAAGAGACTAGCAATAGCCAAAGGGATGGCCCCAGAGAATGCCAGGGCAATGGAAGGGGTGGCACTTGGACAGAAACAGCAGTTTCTGCTCAGGGTAGGTGATTACCCATGAACTGCTTTCATAAGAGAGAGAAGGAGAGGAAGAGCTAATAAAGAGACCCTCCCTTTGCAGTGGTTGTAAGGAATAAATTTTGTCTTTGTCAGGAAGCCAGTGTCCTATGATAGATATTAAACAGTTTCCCTCCTTGGTGTCAGGCTGGGTGGGGGGGGGAGGGGGAAGAAAGCAATAAATGAAAAATTCATTTGCAAATGATACACATTAACAAGTAAATTTATTAAGGGAAATCTAAAACAGGCAGGTAAAAACAGGAGACGAGATCCTGCTGTGAAGACAGGCTGGGGTGGGGGTGGGTCTGAGTACTGCAGAAGAATTCAGAGGAAAATCTGGGAGACACAGCAATTGTCGTTCTTTATGCAGTATGAGTTAGCCCGTCTTCTTTTCATAAAGGAGGGGAGCAGCTAGCCCGGGAGGTGGTAGTTTTATATTTGTATTTTAGCAACAAGTATCAAAAGATCTAAACTAATTGATTGCCGAGTTCCTTGGCCCTCCTCCAAACAGCAATATAGATTTAATTGTATGTTGCTTAAAACTCCATTTCTGGAACAGTGTGAAACATGTAATAAAAGCCACAAGCCGTATCGAAGATTCCCCCCCCCCCCAACACACACACAAAAGCATAAATTCTCAACTGACACTTGAAAAAAAAATCTTAGCTAAACCTCTACCTAATGGGTTAAAAAAAAGGAGGGAGCATCTGAAAGGGGTAACTACATAATAAAATTTAAACTGTTAATCCATTTTAACTCATTCAAAATAACCTGCGGTTGTGGGTGGTGTTTTATTCCAGAGGGGTCATGGTGAGGAGACCCCACACCACACACCTGACTTGTTCAGATGCATTCCGTCTAAACCGCATTCCACTTAAAGAATGAAGTTCTGCCTTTTCCGAACAGGACAGGCACAAATCTGAAAGTTGCATCCTAACTACCGGGCCAGGAGTTCTCCGGCCAAGAGCCACCGAAGCCACTAAGCCGCCCTTGCACTCCTCCAGCCTCAGCCAGTCTCCGTGCAGCGAATGGGTTGCAGACGCGGCAGGGAGCTCCTAAATCGTGCACGGAGCGGCAACGTCCTTCTTCTGCCCCTCCCGGGCAGCCCCTGTCCTCCCCATTGTCCTCTGTTATCGGTGACCCAGAGTGGCTGTTTCAGTCTAAAGTCAGCCCAGGTGCCCCCTCGGGCAGCTGCATCGTGAAGAAGGGAAGAGCCCCAGCGCCACGCCTGCGATTTGGTCCAGGATCAAGCGCTGCAGCCAAGTTCCTGGCCGCCGTCAAGCAGGAGGTTCCGCGCGTCGCGGCCGTGCCCTGTCGCGGCCACGAGGGCCGGCTGCAGGCAGAGAGCTGTAAAAATCCACGTGAACTGCCCCTCCTCCTGCTGCCCGCAGCGGCCCCTGACACTGCAGCATTGAAGCCGGTCCGGAGGTCCCCAAGGTCTCCGAGTGTGACAGTACTCAGCATAGCGGGTAGATGGCACAATTTTCTAACATTTAGAGAGAGGAACCCACGCTGGGAGCAATAAGTCCATTTAAAAGCCCTTTATTTAAGAGGAACAAAGATAACTGACAAGCGAAGTACAGAGACATCTCAATGAAATTTCCAAAGAAGAAAGAAATCAGAGGCCAAAGCAAATGCTTACTGCTCTGGATGAAACAGGCCAGCACTTTCCTCTGCCTCAGAAAGAAAGGAGAAAGAGAAAAGACAAAAAGAGAGAGAGAGAGAAAGAAAAAAAGATGTGGTAGTCCATGGGGCTGTGGGTGTTAAGGACCACAACCCAAACCGAATTCTGAAAATCCATGGTCCTGAGAAATTTAAAGTGGCCAGGTGAGCAAGACAGGGTCCGGTGGGATTCAAACAAGGCCAGTTTAGGGGAAGAAGGCTAGAAGTTTTGCCCAACTCATGAAGGCCGCCTCTGGTTGGTTTCGGTGGGATCAGGGGGTCCGAGGTGAGGTGAGTGGGACCTGAAGATCAGACTCATCTTAGAAGTGTGGCTTTCTAGAATGGTGCCCATAGTGTCCGACCAGGATCCCAGGCCTATAAAATCTGGTCAAAGCCAGGACATTTAAACTCCACCAACTGCAGACTCGGGAATAATTGCGATCTCTAGAAAAACCAAGAAGGATGCTGGGCACTTACTGATGCCTTAGGGCAAAGGCAAGACACTTCTTCCTGCCTGTGGAATCTCTCCTCCCCACTTCCCACCTGCAGATCTGTAAGCCAGGCACCCCCATACTCTCCAAGAGAGAAAGATCAAAGGTCTTTGACAGAGGAAGGAGGGGAGAGACACCAGGAGATGGATGAGACCCCCCCTTTCTGGTCCTCCCAGTTGGGAGTTAGCCCCGACGACTCGACCTGCCTGCCTAGCTTGTGAAGGGGGTACAGCAGCTAACGCCCGCAGGGGGTCAAATGATTGTATTTGGGTGGGTGCTCGCCGACATATTTGCTGAGTAAACCTCCCTCGCTGTGCTGAAGGCGAATCCCCGTTGATAAATCCATCATTACCGTTTGGATTCAGGGAGGCAGCCGCGCCACTAAATTCATCTTACATTTGTAGCGCTTTAATAGACATTTATTAAATGCTTTTAGAGAGAGGCATGGGGCGCCTGATTACATCCTAGTTATAGACAGAACATAAAGACCCACGTTAACACCCATTTGCAGGAAGGAAGGAAGAGGTGGGGAGGGGTGGGAAGGCAGAGGGATGAAGCGTGGAGAGATGGGTAGGGCGGGGGGCCATCGAGTCTGGGCGTTATTAACAAGGCTTGCCTGCCGAGGCGAGGCACAAGGCGAGAGCCACGGGAAGTCTCAGGCTGTGGAGGGAAGCATCCGCTAAGCTCGGGGTTTCCCTTCCCTTGTCCCCATCAATTCCTGCAAGGGGGTCTCCTATTCTCTCTGTCAGAGCATAAGGGGCGCCTGCGATATCTCTGCGCCCCTCTTGGACTCTATTTCAGGTCTCTCCAGAATATTATAGAAAGAAATAGAAGGGGTATTCTGAACTTCAGAATCCTAGGAACCCCTTCAGGGCATCTGCTGCCTCACACTAAACCAGACCTTCAGCAATATAAGTAGATGTTTCTGCCACCTAGCAGGGTATCCCCTCTGGCTTAGAGGGCTCTTTGGCCTGGCAAGTTGTGCAGCAGGATCTCTCCTCTGGCAAGCACCAGAAAGGACTCCGATGCCCACTTTGAGCACTGGACCATCTCTTAATTGGAAACTTGTCCTGGGCTAGCTCTCCGACCTACAAACACACACACACACACACACACACACACACACACACACACACACACTGAGAGTTGAGCCTGAAGGGGTGCCTAGGCCATTAAAGGGCCTCACGCTACCCAGAGAGCGCCAAAGGCCTCGCCCTAATGGCTCAGTGCCTCTACTTGGACATCCTTGCGATGGTTCTCAGCTTGTCCTTAGTCCTTGGGGACACAGCCACCGACCCCATCCCGGATGGCAGCGCACCGATCTCTTGGCCCTCCCTGGCTCCTGGTAAGGAGCACTTCCGCTATCTCAAAGTTGCCATAAGAAAATAAATACAAGTGACATTGTACTGGGCCAAAGCTCATTAGTTCGTTGTCCAGGCCTAATAAAGGAACAGAAGCGCAAATTATAGAGTTCAGCTTCAACACACGCTCTGTCACCCGAGATCAACGTACCGCGAGCCTGATTCCAATTGCTCCGAACTTGCTGTGCAGTTCGCCCCCCACCCCCTCCTCACGAGCAGGAGGTTGGGTGGAAAAATATAGTTCCAAAGGGAGTAATGATCAAGCTTTTCCTCTCGGAAGCCTGCGCCACCTCATTTCCCATCAGTAATCCCAATAAAATTAACGTCGTGGCTGCAATTGAAAAGAGGAGAACCCGCGACACTCCTGAAATAACACATTCTTCCTAGCAAAAGGTAAAAAGCAAAACGGCCCTTTGTTCGGCTAATTAACGAAGGCCCAACTCCGAAAGCACATGTGTTTTCCTAACTAATCACAAGCATGTTTCTTTCAAGGAATGTCATTTTCAGGAGCTACTAGGGTGGGGGCTGGAGAGAGGGACACCACCCCCATAAGTCCTTTTTTTTGCTGGGGGGGTCTCTCACTCTGGCCTAATCCAAGCAGCCCATCTTTCACACCTTTCTTCTCATTTGCCCAACCCCAGAGGCCCAGTAGTAAAGGACCTCCGAGTACCCCAAAGCCAGACCAGCAAGTCACCAGGCCAGGGGGAAAAAGTTTTAAAGACACAGATGCCATATTAAATGAGGCAGTTTTACAATTCACGTTGAATAGGACGCTAACTTATTACAAGTGTGTTATCAGAAGGACGATAAGATTTATAACTCAGAGAGTCAGCTTTGCGCCTTAATGACAATGGATGCTGGGAGGAAATCTGTTCTGGATTAGAGGAGCTAGGAGTTCCTTCCCGGGTTTCCAAGAGGACCCATACCAGCCTGGCCCTTTGTGTCTCCAGAGGGGAAGATTCTACCTTTCCTCTTCCACCAGGAAACTGGTTCTGCTTGTGGGCTTAGCACCTCGTTCAGCATTTTTAACCCGAAGCGTGAAAGAGAAAACAAGAGAGAAAGGAGATTGAATGGGGCATGGGGATGAGGGTAGAGTGGCAGACAGTCCTGAGCCCTCTCCTTCCAAGCAGGCAAACTTCTCCACTTTCTCTACCATACAAAAGATAGCTTTCCCCTAAACCAATACAGTCAACAAACTTTAAAAAACCGGGGTCCTATTACAAACCAACGCCCAGCACTAACTACTTTAAAATTACTGCATAATTAGATTTAGTTGAATTTCACCATTAATTAGGCAGCCGCACTGCAGGGAGCCTTTGAAATCTGAGAAAATGGGAAAAATCATCTGAAGCACGTTTTTGAAAACCCAACTTCAATAAATCTTGACGGGGACTGGAATTCAGAAGACCTCCCTTCCCTCCCAGGTGGTTGATAGGGTTCCCCAGGCCCAGGCTAGGTTTGGAACTGGACCGAGAAGACAACTTCCCCCATCGAACCAGAACGGATGGGTCCCAACTTAGGGACTCTGAAGAGGACTGGAAAGACTTGCTGGGAGGCCCGTCTGTCCCCTGGCCGCCCTTGCCTGCTCCTAAAACCTACTAGAGGAAGATATTCTTCCTCTGAAGATGAGCGTCAGCCAGTGGTGCAGTCCACGAGGGTTCTCACATAACTGGGACTTGCGACCACCCTCCTGGAAGCGGCCCTAGGCCCTTCTCCGTTCTACTCCCCAGTTAAATCTCTGTCCCCAAAGCCACCTTTCCCTGAACTTTGATGAGCAAGCAGCAAGTTGTACCAAGCAGACAGGGTTCGCAGCTCTCCCCCTCCCCTCCCCTTAGCATGTCCCAGGCCCGCTGCAAGCCCAGAGCAGGCTCCGCTTTAATGAGCGCGGGGAACTGACCTAGGTCTGTAAATACTGGCTTCTCCCCCTCCCCCTATACCATTCAAACACTTAAGATCGTTTGTGGATACCAATTTTTATTCTTCTCGTTTGGTTCTGGGAGGAGATGGGGACATGAAATCAACTCTCCTGAATATATGTGGGGTTCCAAAAACAGACGTTAGGTTCCTGGGTTACCAACATTTCCCCTACAAACGCTATTGCTTTAATTACAGAATAATCGAGGACTGCTTTCACTTGCCAGCCAGAGTTTAAAAGAGGGATTTCTGCCTGTAGACCGAATGGCCCTTAGTCCCCCCCCCCCCATACACACACCCCTTTTTTCTTCCTTCTTTTTGGTAACCAATGTGTTTTCTATTACCCGGCCGTGCGGTGCCTGGCAGCCGGCGCTCGCGGTGCAATGGGAGACGCCATGTTGGCTCAGCTCATAGGACCAAGTCAAAAGCGAGCTTGCAGGCAGAGTTTTCACACGCTCGAGCTCCCCCTGACCGTCCCCCGCCCCCGCCCCCCGCCCGTCGCCTGTCGGTGCAGGTCCCGGGAGAGCAGCTGGGCGATCTCGGCACCCCGGACTTTCCCGGGCTCGGGCCGAACACTGCGGTACTGGCGGTGGGGGCGGGGGCGGGGGGCCAAGCACTTTCCCGCAGCCGCTGCCAACTCCGACCTGGTCCCAGCCGCCTGCCTAAGCTACCACCAGGCCGCCGCCAGGGACCCAGCCCCGGACGCCGCCCGCTAACTTTGAGCCCCAGGCCCTGATCCCCACCACCAACACCCACCCCCCTCCCCAACCGTCCAGGCCAAGCTCTACGTGAAAGGCCGAAACAGGGCGACCGCGAGCCGAGCGAACTGGCTAGAACCACCCCCCCCCCCCCCCTCCCCCGAAGCTCAATCTTCTCCCAGGTTTGTTTGAAAGTGGCAAGAAGGAGCGATCGCCCCTCTCTCTCTCCTCGGACCATTGTTGCATTTCGCCTCTAACTGGGTTCTCTCACACCACCGAGCGCCAGGAGGAGGGGGAGTGGGGTTGGGAAAAGAAATAAAGCGAGCTCAGATCAGATGGAGGAGGGAAAAAAAAAACAGCAAGCAAAAAGAGACACTTAAAGGGAAAGAGTCGCCATGTTTAGCAGCCTTTTTTTTTTTTTTGCTTTTTTTTTTTTTTTAAAGATCTCGTCAATTTCACACAGAACGCACTCGCTGGGTCCCAGCCCTCGTCTTTTGTCTAATTCAGTCGCAGCAAAGATCTTTTGTTCTAACTCAGCGTGAAAAGAAAAACTTTCTTTAAATGCAATAAACTTAAACCGAACTCAAGACTCTAAACAGATCCTCCTCCAGCCACTCCAAAACGTATACAAGGGGTTTTGTTTTAACCCGTTGAAATTTTCTGAGTCCTGTTTTTCCTGCCTCGAAGACCCCCAAGCTCATCGCTGAAACTTAGAGAGAGCAAGAGAGAGATTTTTTAACGCCTAGAACACATACTTAAAAGCATAATAAAACAGGGACTGTCTTTTGCTTTGAAAATCATAAATTATAATTTAATGCCAATAATAATTTACAACAAATGGCTGTTTACAATAAACTAACACAAAACAAACAAGGAAAAGGGCCTATGTTTTACTTAGTAGAGAAAACTTCACACACTCACATGGATAGCACTTGCAAGGGGGGAATAAACCATCAACAAAACCTCCTTCTAAAGGTCAGATGCTGTGCTGTAAAACATACTGCATATTTATAGATATGTACAGAGAGAAGAAGGTGAGGGTCAGAGGGAGAGCTCTGCCTAAACGAGGCAGAGTTTTCAGGTCTGTGTGTATGAACCAGAACTGAGCATCAAAGTTTAATGCACTTTGCAAAATGATCCCTTTCCTTCCACCCCTTTCATCAGCCCCCTCCCTCATTTTCAGATTAAACCACAACATGGTAAAAGCATTGTCAGGGAGGGGAGCTCGGAAAGTCTAAATAAGAACAAATTGTAGGCTCCCAGCACTGAGTTTTTCCAAACCAGGAAAGGAGAAATGAGGGACTGAAACAAATAGTAGACTTTCCAGATCAGTCAGCACACCCCTGTAAAGTTTTTTATATTCATTCTCTCTCTCTTTCTCTCTCTCTCTCTCTCTCTCTCTCTCTCTCTCTCTCTCTCTCTCTCTCTCTCTCTCTCTCTCTCTCTCTCTCTCCTTTAAAAACTGGCTTCCAAGAATGAAGGATCCCAAGAGCAGTGCAGATTGTACTTAGACAATCTGAAATGTCCAAATGTCCATGGGTTTTGATGTACAGAACTCCAATGGAAAGGATTCCCTTGACCTGTGGTCATGCTCTCACAGACTGAAGAGGGAGGGGGGAGGGGGAAGGCAGGCCAACTGCAAGTTATCATATATACATGAAAAACAGACCCTTCATCGCTAGCAGCTACATCACTGTATTCAAAATCCTCTCAACAGCCACGCTAGATGAGAACCACAGAATATTTTTTTTAAAAAATGACACTTACTTAAGGAAAAACTCATTGAGAACAACTGCCCTCTATTTACAGTGCTGTGATTAGCTTGCTTGAACAATCCTCTGCATAACTGTCAGAAATGTACAAAAGAGCATTTTTTTTCTGATCATAAAATAGATACTGATCTCAAGATTTCTAATACTTCTCACAATACCTTCCCTAAGCAGGCACTTAAGTGTGACAAATATAAGGGCCTCTTTTTTTTTCCTGGAAAATCCATTTTTAATTAAAAGGAGGATTAGGTGAATGGGGGTGGCTTACTATATCAGTGTGGCACTTCCTAAACCATAGATAAACCATTAACTTCGGCTCCCCCCACACACACCCAAATTAAACAGGCAAATACACTAGTCTACCTTTGAACAAACTGATTGAGGGGAGTAAACAAATGGGGCCCCCGCTGGCTCAGCGAGGATTCACAGGGGCTCAACTTGATGGAAAGACAGTGAGTGGGGACAGCCAAGCAGGTTTCAGATATCAAATAATATTTTAATTTCTGAATACTTTCAATTTTCCTTGGAATATAACACACAAAGACTCGACCAAACAGTTCAGTTATTATAACTTTTACAGTATACAGAAATGTTGCACTTAAAAAAAAACCTTCAGTTTTTTAAAAACACAAACTGTAAACTCTAAGATACTGAATCAATCACGTTACCTATAAGTGCCAACAGTGTTATTTTGTCATGCTGATTTCAATGGTATTTTTTAAAAAGGGGAAATATCAACAATTATAATACAAAGGGCTTGCAAATATACAAACAGATATAGGATTCATAACAATTCAAGAACTAAGGGGGGATCCCAATTCAAATTACAAAAGTTCACTTTTTATTCAAAACCTCAGGTTGTGTCTTGGACACATTCCTTGGCTGCCAATAAATTCCACAGTTCCTTCTCTTTCTTAAAATATTTTTAAAAAGCTAGGTTTGTCTTGGTATGGGGAGGGGGTAGGGGAAGCTGTGTTGCATGTGATCCCTCCAGCTTGCTAATTAGAGTGCTCAACTTCACCTAAAAAAATTTGGCCACCACTTGTAAGTGCATTTCCATCATCTCTGAGTTGCCTTTTAAAGTTTTATGTCTTCCTATGATATTTTCATGGACTCAGTTTTAATTCTTGCAGAACATATATTTTAATGATACACAGTTTTTAAGAAGCCAAGATTATATCAAAACTTATTATAGAACCACAGAAAAACTGGTTTGGAACCAGAAAAGTACAAAAAAAAAAAAAACCAACTAGAGGTACACAGACACAGGACAATTAATAATTTGGAAAAAAAAAGACTTACTTTGTCCATTCTGCTAATTTTCTCCCAATCGCCTTAAATGCACTTTTAGCAATATTTTTCAAAAATTTACCAAAAAGAAAAAAAGACTAATTTCCTTTTTATACAAAAAATGATAAGTAGCAAGTTGTTCTGCCCAACACAGGAGTTTTCTTTTTTAATGCATTCTGTAAAAGTTCGTTTGACAGTCTCTCTCTCTCTGAAATTCACAGTCCATTCAACTCTTCCCCTCTTCTTTTAGCAAACTTGTAACATCCTTTCTTAACAGAAGGAAATTAAGCAAACAAAACCAGTCTTTTGCCTTTTCTTTCTCTGCTTCACTCCCCCTTCTTATTTTGATTTATTTATTTATTGGATTGCCATATACGGCCAGTTAAAACTGCTGCCGGACAGTAACATATCCCGGATGAGGGTTTCGATGGGGGTTTTACCTACCAAACGGACGAAAAACAATTGCTCTATGACAGAGGAGGAGACCGTGCGGAGGGAAGGGAGGCGAAGCAAAAGCTTTCCGAACCGCGTTGGCTGGTTGGGGTACTGGCTCCGGACGTACTCCTCCAAAGCACACTGGGACTTTTCCTGCAGGCTTTCCACATGGGCTACATCAGACAGACCACAGGCATCTGGAAGAAAGTTAAAAAAAAAAAAGTGGAGAAAGAGGAAGAGAGAGAATCCATCAGATTAAGAGGCCTGAAATGGGTCACCTGAGGTGCGCACTCAGTGCTCTGTCAAAGTGCCCCATCCAGACTTGGGAGCAAATGCCTAGACACTGAAAACTTCAAGGGGGAGAAGGAGGTGGCAAAGCTTGAGATGGTCCTGGAGTGTTTACTTTAAAATAAAACACGCTTGGGTGCTACAGGCTTTCATTGCCCCAGACCTCAGGCTGGGTCACTGGGAGGCCCAAGAAAAAAGTACACTGGTGTTATCTGGCCCTATTTAGTACACAGACAGACAGACAAAACCAGAACCACCAATGCTTCTTCCCCCATCCCCTGAATTTGGCTTATTATATAGTGTGTATAGGGAGGAGGGGTGACAACCTGGCCCAGCTTGCAGTAATGGCGTCCAAGACCCAGCCTCAGATTCTCCCCAAAGAGAGGGACTCATTTTTCTCCAGTCTTTGAAACTGATTTAAGTGGCCCTTTAAAACTGATCTTGTCAGTTTAGCCTATTGAAGGGCAGCCATGCAAACTGTGATCTCTCTGTTCATTTGAGCTGTTTCTTTCCCCTCCTTTTCTTCTCTCTCCCTTTTCTCCCACCCCCCTTTATTTATTTTTTTTAAAGCCCAGGTCTCTCCAAGAAGCATCCCCCCTCCCTGTTATCTTCAGGAAAACACTTTTCTTTTTTTTTTCTGATACGTGAAATTACAATAAGTGCCTTTGAAATGAGAGGCTTCTTGGTGAAGGCGGTTCAGGTTGTGACCTGACCTTTCAGGGCTCCCCAGACAAGACTGGGGTTAACACATGCATATTGTGAATCATTAAAACAGTTTTCACCACCACCTCCACTCCTACCACCAGAACACACATCACCCTCCTCCACTCTGTCCAGGACTCCATGTGTCTACAGATGCCTAGGTGTCTGTGGTCAGGAATGAAAAAGATGTGTTTGTCTAGGGCTCCTTCCCTCCTCACTGGTACTGTGTGTCTCCCTCTGCATCTGATAACAGGAACCTTTATCTCTTTGTGAGAACGTCTGCATTCTCCATACAGGGCCTCCACATCTTCCAACTGTGGTACATTAAACTGTTTCGACAGTACCAGGCATTTCTTTCCTTGAAAGACCAGGGGGTAAAGGCAAAGAACCAACAATGGCATCAAGAAATTAACAGCCACCTCCACCATCTGAGGTTATGAGAAGGGGGTGAGGGTAGCTATGGGGGCAGGACTAGGGTGCCACTCCATTTGTGCCAGGCAAAGCACTCTAGACATGAGAAGCCCACGAGGAGAAGAAACCCTCTCTATACAGCTCTGGTCTGGCCAGAGTGCTGCCCTCTGATTGATTATCTAAGGACTTTGGAAGGTAGGGTTTAGGGTGACTGGGGTGGTGTTCTATGTGAAAAAACAGTAACTCATCCAAGACAGCACAGTGAGAAGGAGCCTGCAAGGGGCTCAGCTAATGATCTGGTTCCCAGATTTCTTTGAACAACAAAGAAGAAACTGTGGTCCTCTCATCTGTCTGTCCTCTAAACTTACACATCTCTTCTAGCTGTCTCTTAGAGAGCTGGAGTGGGCGAGACTAGGTCCCAGGCCCCTGCCAATGTCCAAAGGGTTTGTTATTCTTAGTCAGGAACCCCAGTCCCTTCTCAGCCATGACAAAGGAATCAGCTGATAACTTAGTGCAAGAATGTGGAGGGTGGGGGTGATTTCCACCCACCTGGGCTATGGCTGAACTGAGTGAGCCTGCAGGCAGCCAAAAGGCTCAGGTGTGGCCCGAAATGGAAAGCCAGACACTTTCAAAAATCATTTGGCCTCAAGAGTTAATGAATATCAGATCTATTACTCACACAGGTTAAACTACATGCAAACTAATTAGATTTCCTAATGCAGTCAATGACGGTTTTATATCTCCAGCAACATTCATATCCAGCCCAAGTTGGCACACACTACACTGTGGCTTGCTTGAAAATTGCCTTAAGTGTTTGCCTGAACAGGGGAAGCCAGAGGCCAGCCTTCAGCCCCCTGCAGACATTCTTGGAATTATGGTAGTCCTTCCGCCCTTTCTGACAGCACAGCCCTTCTCCTGGCAGTCTGCATTATTTTAATGAGAAGGCGATTTTGAAAACTGCTGCTCTCAGGTTAGGATTGCCTGGAGCCCCAACTCCTACTGAGTTCACAAGCAAACTTTCCCCCTGCAGGGACAAACTTTCTCCTACGGAGAAGATGCCAGGGCTGCAGTGTGCCCAGGGGCATCTCCTTGAGGTCTCAGACAGGGTGCCAAAAAAGAAAAAAAGAAGAAGAAGCAGCAGTAGGAGCTTGAGATTCCCTGGGGGCCAACTAGGCCCAGAGGGCCTGGACTTAGGGAGGAAGCAGGAGAGTGCCTACCAGGTTGGATACTGAAAGAGAGGAAGGGGCCTGAGAGACCTAAGGTCCCTCTGGGAGTCAGTGTGTGGAGCATCCTTCTGCCCACCAAGACCAGCCAGCAGTTCTAATAAGTTCCCACTTGAACATACACTCTGCAGTTTGACCTTTTAAAGGAGGAAATAGGGCTGGCCACTTTTCCAGGCCCTAACTCTGTCCTGGTAGTTCTTGGGTACCTGGGAAGAAGTCTTTATCTTACCTGAGGTGAACAGGACTATGGCCTTGAGGCAGCTGTACTCGGCTGAATCGACGTGCAGCGCCTTGAGCTTCTCTACTTGCTCTTGGAAGATCCGTATGTGGTCCATAAAGGCCACCACCCGGTCGGCCGACATGGGTGAAGCGTGCAGGCCAGCAGCGGCAAGGAGTGGGGCGACATGGAGGGGCATGGAGCACTGCGCCGCATTCAACACGAACAGCTCGCTCCAGGTGAGGCGAAGAAGGGCCACCTGGTCCGTGATCTGCAGGTCAGGGAAGAAGGGGATGTTCCGGGCCCACTCAACGGCGCTGAAGAGCATCCGCGCGGCCAGTTCGCAAATGTTCTCGATGCCCATGATGTTGTTAGGCTGCATGCACTGGCTGCCGAAGCGAGACGTGGGGTAGGGTTCTGCGCGCAGCAGCAGGGAAATATATCCGGACAGGTACGAGTGGCAGTTGAGGGGGTCCCCGTTGGTCAGCGCGAACTGCCCGTGGGTAGGCTGGGTGGGCGGCATCCTGCCCCTCTGTACAGCTGCAGGGAGGAAAGAGGACACTCCACAGTTAATGATCAGCCTTGGTCCTGCATCTTTCTACAAGACCCCAACCGGTCCCAGGCTTTAGAACAACGCCAAGAACCAGGCAGGCCTGCTACAGCCGGGCGCCCAGCAACCACTCCTCGCAAATCACCTCCCAGGCCGGATCTGACCGCCAGAGCTCGACACTTGCCTGCGAGGCCCTTCTGGGAGCTGGTCTGCCGAGGACCCAGAATTGGTCACTTTGCCTGGGGGTCCCCGGAGCGGGATGTAGCATTCTGGGGGCACCTTTCTTTCCCCCCCCCCCTTTTTCAGCTAAACAGCTGATATTTCTTATTGATTGGAGAAGAAACGGGAGCGGAGCATAGGGGGAGGGCGAGACGCTTTTTGCACAAGACATCAAGGTTTACCCCAAATGGCCAGTGGCCAACCCCCGAACGACTGTCCCCAAACCATGTAACCTCCACCCCAGTCCAGGAGGAAAACCCCGGCGAGAGACAGAGTCTAAGTCCCGCGTCTTTGCCTGATCAGTGAGCTCGGAGGAGGGGAGACAAGGGAGAAGAGGGCGGAGAGAGAAAGAGAGGCCGGCAGAGACGAAACGAGAGGAAGCCGGAGAGAGGCAGGGAGCCGGCGGCGGGCGCTGGCGGAGCCCGGGCAAGGCCCGTGACGGCCCGGGAAAGCCAGAGAGGCTGAGGCTCCTGCTGTTATCTGACTCTGAACCGAGAGAGTCGCTCTCGCAGAAACACAAAGAAACCCCGGCTTTGGCTCGCCCCAACCCGGAGCCCGCGCCCCGCGCGGAGCGCGCCATTGGTAGAGCACTGTTCCCGGCTCTGGGCGAATTTTATGTCACAAAGACCCAGCTGGTGCAGAGCGAAAGCAGCGGCCCAAGGCCCCTTGTCCACACTTTTTTACTCCCTACAGTGCTCTCTCTTCGTTTCAAAAGTGAAAGAAAAAAAAAAAGAAGAAAAGCAAGAGGTATTTTTTTAAAAGCAGAATGTTAATCCATAGAAGGGTCACATGAGTGCTGCCCAGGAGGCAGCGTTAATACGGCGAAGTGCATAAAATTGCCATTTGTAATTTGAACCTTCTGTACAAAAGTACAATCTCAGGTTGTTTTTTTTTTTTTTTTTGAGAAGGTGGGGGTTGGGGAGAGGGGTAAGGAGGAGGGACATATGTTGAACATGCAGGAAAAGCAAGGAAAGAGAGAGAGGACTTTAAAACAACAACAAACAACAATCCATCCCTTGCAGAAAGGTGAACTCAATGAACTCTCAATCAATGCCCAGGAAAGGAAATGCAGCCTGAAGAGAGAGTGGAGAAGGAAAGTCTGCTAAAGCCTGCGGACTGGAGGATGGGGGTTGGGGGTGGTCAGGGTTGCAGTGCAGACCCTGCTCCTAGTACCAAATCCCCTCTGGCTGCAACACGGAGGGCTTGGGGCTTCTGTGTCCTTACCCAGAGCAGGCTAGCCAAACGCACCCAGGGCCCAGGGACCGCGGGCGAAGGGGGGAGAAATGAGAGGCCGATACCTTCCCGTCTCATGCCCACTTTGAGGCACTTTTTGAGGCGGCAGTACTGGCACTGGTTGCGGTGGTGCTGGTCGATGGGACAGTTCCGGTTGGCGCGGCACGTGTAGCTCAGGTTCCTCCGCACGCTGCGCTTGAAGAAGCTCTTGCAGCCCTCGCACGTGAACTGGCCGTAGTGCTTGCCGCTCGACTTGTCCCCGCACACCACACACTCGATGTGCTGCTGCTGCTGCTGCTTGTCGCTGCCGGGGCCGCCAGGGCCGCCCTGGCCGCCAGCCGCTGTCTGGGCCGGCGTGCTGGCCGGGCCCCCTTGGCCCGGCGTCTGTGGCGTGTGCGGGGCGCCAGGCGGCGGGCCCGGCACGGGCGGCGCCTGCGAGGCCTGGCTGCCCTGAGAGCCGGGCACCTCGTCCTGGGGGTCGCGCCACGTGCTGACTACCATTGCCATATCTATGGGGGCCGCGTCCGGACTTCTGCTCCCCTGGCTGCGGGCGGCGGCGGGGTGGCGGTGGCTCCCGGGTCTCGGGCTCCTGCGCGCCGCCTTTTGTGTGTGCGAGGGTGCGAGAGGGCGCGGGAGGGCGCCCCGGGTGGCTCAGGGCTAGTTGATTGAGGTTGGTTAGTTTTTCCTTTTTTGTTTTTGCTTTTGCAAAGTTTTGTCGATTGCTTGTCTGGCCCGGTGTGTTTGTTTTGTTTGTTTCCCTCGGCTCAGCTTTGTTGGTTTCGGGGGGCTTTCCGTCAAGAGGGGAGGGCAAGAGGATAGGGGAGAGCGAGTGGGAGCAGAACGTGGAGAGAGGGAGGGGAGGGAGAGCTGCAAGTCGATTGTCTGGCTTCAAGACAGAAGTAGGAGGCCAAAAAAAAAAAAAATCTCTCCAAAGATCTCGCTCGCTCTCACTCTCCCTCCCTCTCTCCCTCTCTCGTTCACTCTCTCGCTCTCAGATCTAGTGTGCAGCGGAGGAGTTGGAAGAGGAGGAAGAGGAGGAGGAGGAAGAGGAGAAGGAGAGGCGACTGTCCGGGGGCCAAGTCCAGGGCAGCCCACAGTCAGCCATTCAGGAAAGCCATCGAAATCAGGAGGACTGGGAGAGCGGAGGCGCCGGGCGCGGGCGCGCCCTGGGGGCCAGGCAGGCCGGGGCGGAGACCGGCGGCCCGCAAAGTGGCCGGAGCTCTGCCCGGGTCCGGGGGAATCAGCATGAAAGTGGTCCGCGTCCGGCGCTGCGCGGCGTCGTCCTGGCGCTGGGCCGCCGCCGCCTCCTGCCCCGGGCGCCTGGCGCGCGCCGCGCTCGCTCCGGACGCCGCCGCCGCCGCCGCTCTTGGAGGCCGCTCGCTGCTCCCCGTGGGCCGCCCGGGCCGCCGCCGCCGCCGCCGCCGCCGAAGCCTCCGGGTCGGGCCCGGAGCCGCTGCGTCTAGCGCCGCCGCCGCCGGTGGAGTCGCTGCTGCCGCTGCTGCCGCCGCCGGAGCTGCTGCTGCTGCTGCTGCTGCCGCCGCCGCCTCACACACATAGGGAAAGAGTCAACTCGCCGGCGGCGGGGGAGAGATGATAAGAGAGAAAGGAGGGCAGATCAGCACCTAGAAGCGCATCCTTCGTGCGCAGAGGGGGGAGAAACGGAGAGAAAGAATGAAAGAGGGAAGAGCTGCGCGGCACCCGGAGAAAGGAGGCAACTCCGGCAGAGGAGGAGGAGAAGGAAACACACACGCGCGCACGCACGCACACACCGCGGAGAGAAAAGAGCAGAATCAAAGTGATCAAATATGCTAAAAAGGGGGGCGCGGGAGGGAATGCGATTTATAGGCGCCGGGGCTGGCAGAAGTGGCTTCTCCGCGATCAGCTCACTGAGCTCTCTATATAGTGAACTTTGACACGACTGCTGCAACTTAGCGCACGTTACCATGGCGACGGCGCGCCTTATAAGGCAGCCGCCGGGGTTGGCCTGGCCCGGCGCGCGCGCGCCGCCCCCTCGCCGTCATTGGCCGGAGCGCGGCGGCCCCGCCATGGCGGCAGCGGGAGCAGCTCGGTCCTAGTGCGAGCGGCGTCGCCAGTGCCGCGCGGGGCGCGCGGGGACGGAGGGGGGCGGGGACGGGTGGCCGCGCCGCCCCAGCCACCGAGCGGGGGGATGGGCCCGGGCGGGCCCCGGGAGCGTGGACCCCGATCGCCCCGCACCCGGCACCCGAGGTTACCGCCCCGGCGGGTAGGCGAGCGCGCAGCGCACACACTACGCCTCTTAAAGGCTCCGCGAGAGGTTGAGGATGGAGCCGAAGACTTAGTCTCCTGCAACTTGGCTTTGCAACTAAATGCGCGGCTCGCTCTCCACCCGGGACTCCCGGCGCATTATGTAGAGCCCACGATACCCAAGACGGATAGCGCTTCCTTCTTCTTTGTAGAGGGGTACGCAACGGAGGTGGCAAGGTGCCGGGATCTGAGCTTGCTAAAGAAATATTTGGCTAGATCCGTGTGGTGGCAAATCCTTTGCTTAATGAACTCTCATCACTTGCTCAGTTTAAGAGCTCCTTTTTGTTTGTTTGTTTTATAGGGGAAAGAAGCCGTTCAATATCTGCCTTTTTCTTTGGAGGGTTAATATTTTATAGATTTGTGGCCTGACATTTTAATTGCTCAAATGGAGCATCTCTGATGCTGAGAAGCACAAGTAGACTTCACCTCATTGTCATGACGCAATTAAAATAAATTCCCCTCAACTTTATCCTCTCTCATTGGTTTTAGCTAACTGGCCAGCCAGTGACCTGTCACACACCCGGTCATGAAAAGAGGGCAAAAGACCTTTCTGTCCGCTGATGGACAGGCGCAGGCAGCCGCTCAGCTTCGCCTGTGCACACCCTCCGTACACACATGTAAACGCACATGTATCAGATACACATTTGTCAATGTACACAGACAAAGACGTCCAAGACGATGCTTCTAGGTCACAGAACAGTTGAATACGGACTTCATTGTTCAAATTCTCTTTAAACATCCATATAGTCATCAAAACCGAGAGAGAGTGCTCTCTGTTGGAAATATCACCAACAGAACTCATAACAACCACACACAAACACCATAGTCTTCCTCCAGAGAGTCACCGTAGAAAAAAAAACAGTCCCACAGCCTATTTCACCCTGCTCAGGATGCTCAAACCATTGATATCGCTGTGTCTTTGAAAGTGTGCCTGAGTTTTAGACATCAAATATATAGAACCACTCCCAGGACACATTTGATTCTACTGACTAAACTTGCTGTTAGATTAGGACCAGTTAGTTGAATGTGAGGATTCCACATGTGTACGAGAAATTTGTGTTTAATAGGGAGTCCCTTGCACCAAGCCAAAACTTAATCCATAAGTCAAAATGGTTTATCAGCAATGAAATTATTTTCTCACAAAAGATGCTGAGCTACTGGGGGAAAAAAAGAGGACACCACAAAGAGCAAATTGAGAACTTCACAAGAGCATCCCTGACAGCATGAAGATTTGGCAATATAAAGTTACTTCAATAAAAATAAACCTGTCGTGTAATTGCCAAGGGCAGACTGCACTTTCGGGCAGTTTCTTTTACACGCACAGGCAGGGTGTGAGAGGAGCACAAGAAGATGTAGGTAGACAGAAGCTGGCTTTTCGGCGAGGGAAAATAATCCTATTTTTTAAAAAAGTCCTTCTTAGCCTTCTCTTTTTTTTTCCTACTGAAATCACATATTGCACTTAAGTGTTAGGTGCTGTAATTATTTGAATGTTTTAAGAAATAACAAGCTATAGCAGGTACTGGACTATCATAAACCTGGTGTGTTCAATAATGTGGCCACACAGTAAGGCCAGGCTGAGCGTTTGTGGCTGATTAGAGATACCACATAACTTTCTCCTACAGAGAATAAGAAAGAAAGAGGGAAAATAAATCAGAGAAGTCTGTTTTTTTCTTTCAATTTTTCTGATTTTGGGAATTATCTGATGCTAAAAAAAATCAGATTATAGAGGCGAGCTCAGCATATAGTGAGCCTGAGGTTGACACAGGAAATCTAATAGGTATTCCCATCTCGCCTTAATAGATGAGCATAATTGATTATAGAGAAATGTTAATCTTGCCTCTCCAGTGCAGCCATTTTCATGGCAAGATTACTTTTTGCACACAAACACGGAGATGATTTTTGAGGAGGAGAAATTTCATACATGTATTTATATATATGCATGTATATATATGTATATATATATAGCCTTCAATATATATAAGGCTATAATTTCATTAGGTAGAAAAATCAAGATTTTTCCCTTTTACAGACTATAGCCAGCTAGACACATGGCCACACAGCTACCATCAAGTCAGGGGTGCTTCACTTTGTATTTTTGGGCTCATTTAGCTATAGAAATGCTATTTAGAAGGGGAAGAAAAAAATCACCATATGAATTGTAGTTAATTTAATGAGTGGACGAAGAGACAGGACAGCCAGACTGAGGGATTTTAAAAAAAAAAAAAAGCAAAAAATATTTTTAAATGCCCTTTTCAAAGATGCCCAGTTGTCTTAACTCTAAGATTTAAAAATCCTGATTAAAAGATACGTATCTACATATTTTTATTTTTTAAAAACTTAACCAAGCTTTTTACTACAAATGTAAATTTATTTTAATGAGAATTGTGGCAAGCTTTATTTGACTGGTCAAAGTTAGGGGAAAAACCATTTGTCTTAATCTGAAAAAAAAAAAAAAGTCCCTAACTCCCAGGAATATGGTTTCCTTGCAGAAAGTGGTTGGCTGGTCTGTAATTCTTTACAGATTAAATCACAATATGAATACAGACCCCAGCAATGCCGAGTTTAACTCTGAGCTCAGTCGAATCCAGGATCCATTGAATTTCTCCTTTCCCTCAATCTAGTCGTGTGTGTGTTTTTCTCTTCCAGCACACTGGAGCTCCGTGAATAGGGAAGGGGCTTCCATTGTGTCCCTCTGAACTTCCAAGTCAATGCAATTTTTAACCACTGGCTTGTGGTACTTTGAAAATCACCAGGGGCTGTCAGAGTTGGGTCCTCTGAAAAATTTACAGTGCTAAATCAGAGCATATGCTGGGAGGGAAAAATTGCTTAAGATTGGAGCAAGTACAGTATCTGTCTGCCCCCTAGTGTAAGAGTCCTCGCTGCCTAAAACCCAACTTTATAAGAAAAGGAGCCCTTAAAGGGAAACGACTTGGGGCTCATGTAGGCATAGGAGAATGAAACTTCTGTACATTTTATCTGAATAATTCTTCAGGATTTAAAATTATTTGTCTGTGGCTTGGTTGGACTGCACTCGGATCTCGCCGGCTCTACGTTTCTCGAGTCACTGGTGAAGGGATGATTTTTTTTTTTTTTGAACTGGGTTTATGTGCGTCCCCCTCACCCCTCCTCTCTTTTTTCTTTCTGCCTCTGTCGTCTCTCTCGCTGGCTTTTTAAAAATGAAGAACCGTTCCATGATGATTTTGCACACAGCACAGAATTGCGTCTTAAGTCAGCCCGGCGCGGTTGCAATAGACAGCAAAAAGGTAAACCGTTTGCCTGAATTCAGCACGCCAGCACCACCACCCCGCCCGATGGTGAGTACCCTTCTCCTTGCGATTCTCCTAGCTTAACAGAGCTCGCCTTCAGGAACCGCAGCCGAGGGCGCCGGGAAGGGCTTTGGTCCCTGCCGCCCGCCCGCTCGCCCGCCCGCCTGCCTGCCTGCCTGCCTGCCTGCCTGTCAGCTGCACAAGGTTGCAAAATGAAGCGCAGAGGCAATTCGAACAGGAAATTCTGTTACCTAAAGCCAGCATAGCAGCAGCCCCTTTGCTAACAAACCCAGTCATTTGCTGCTTGGACAACCAGGCTTCTAGGACTGGGTTTCGGTCAATTCTATGGAAGGAAATGAGTTTAAGAAGACAGGATGAGGAGATGGGAGGCAACCGCAGTCTTTATGCTTCGGTTTAATCATATTTTGGCAGCTTTGCAATTGTATTTCCCCCCCTCTGCCACCTCTGCTACCACACACATGTAATAAAATATGGCAACGCACTGAATTGACTGCCCCCCCTTCAACCACAGTCCAAGGCAATGCATACACGTTAGCAAACCGATTTTCTGGAAAGCCCCAAGTCATCCCCAAACCCACATAGCACAAGGAGAAAAGTGAGAAAGAGGAGAAAGAGAAAGAGAAATACAGTAAGCAAACATACCAAAACCATATTTGCCTTGTTCAAGGTCCCAAACGGCTTGCATCTTCCTTCTAAACTGGAATAACTCTCCTTGAGTTTGGCGGGTGAAATAAACGCTTTGTTGGCCCCCTGAAAAGATGTGTCTTTGATAATTAAAGAGACTCTCCTCCACGGTGTTTATCTAAGCGATTGTGCAAACTGATAAAAAAGTAGGCATTAGTCTGCAGGGAAAAAAAGAGGAAAGGTGAAGGCAGAGCTCTTCCACCTCAAGGAAGTGCTTCCCTGTGTACCAGGCGCTCTCCGCCTTTGGAAAAGCCTGCACACTAACTTTAGAGAGAGACGCGGCTTCAGGGAGCTTTGTACATAGCTGCTGAGGAATGCGAGCCTCGCCTTTAAGAAAAAAACCCCCAAACCGTAGGTAGGAGATGTCTGGAGTGATCCTTGTCTCTCATCTGATGCCTTAGAAGGAAGAGTGCGTCGTTACACCTTGTTTGGGGCTGGAAAGAGGAGACTTTAAAAACACCCTTCCAATTGAAAAAAAAAAAAAATCTCCCAACTTAATGAGTTTAGTCGGAGGCTGGAGCAAACGGCTCAGCCTTAGCAGAAAACCGCAAACAACTATAAGCAATATTGCAAAGCAAGACAACTGGAGGCACAGCCAAATTCCACTGTTTGGGGTCGAGAAGGATGGAGGCTAATCCTAAAGCAAGTTGGAAAAAAAAAAAAAAAAACAGAGGTGGGAGAGGAGGGGGAAAAGCTGCAGCCTAGTAGACTGGCAGACAGGGTTCTCTCACCCTGGATCAAAGATAGAACTTGAAACAGGAGGCCAACATTTTTTCTTAGGAATCAGTTGGAATCTTCATTTTCTACTTCTAACTCAAGTCGCCCCCACCCAAATGATTTTTCTTCCTCTCCCCTGTGGATTAATGCCTCCCTCCCCTTTCTACTGTCCATTCTAGAACTTTCCTGAAGAGGAAATCTATTTCTTTTGGGGGAGGGGTTCCCCCATTTCATGCCTCCAAATAATGAATACTTAATTCATCCCTCCCTTTATCAGTTCCCCCCCCAAAACTAAAGGAAGCAGAGGTACAATAACTAGCAAAAATTGAGAATAGACAGAGCTCCTTCTTGCAGTTTAGTACAGTTTTAACTAATGGATTTTTGTTGTTGTTGTTGTTGTTTTGTTTTAAGAGAAGAATAATGGGGAAACATGGATCTTTTATTTTAGGAAACTGTTATGGTAAAATGAATGTCAGACTTGACAAATGGAACTAGCGCTCTTCACTGCTTCTTGTCCTTGTCTTAAACAGGAATTAACTTAAACACAGTGCTGAATGTTAATTACATGTTTACTGGCTAATGAAAATTACAAATGGTTTTGCCACCTCAAACAATGATGAAAACTCTGAAGACACTGTAATTATATACTTTGAGGGAAATAACTCAGAATATTGATCATAAGAAGTGTAAATCTTTTTTTAACTATTCATTAATACCATAAATATGGGCTACAGAAGTTTTTCCTTGCGGTTTGTCTCAGCAGTCACACCGAGTGGATGGCTGGTGGGACTCCTCCCGAGAGGAGGTGAACTCTGTCTCTCAGAAGGAGGCCACGTGTGTGACTCAGGAGTGCCCCCTCCCTTCCGCCCCGCCCCCTTCATCCTAGCGGAAGGTCCAGTGATCTCCCAGGGGGAGGCCCGGCTCAGGGCAGGTGAAGGTGATCTCAGTCCGGCCTCTCTCCTCTCCTTCTCTTGCCCTCTTCTTTCCTTCCCTCCCCCCTCCTTTTTCTTTTTATGCCAGGTCTGATCGATGACCACCTTACCCAGCCTGGGCGCCTCGGATAACCTAATGAAAGACCAATTAAACCTGGCAACTCATCGCCACCCAGAGATGCAGTCCTGACCATGTCAGCTCCAGAGGTGGCTAGGGCAGTTCATTGCCAGAGAAGGAGGGAAAATTAAGGATGGAGGTGGCCGTTGGCTAAGGTGACTTAGGCACTGAACCAGAACTGGGTTTTGGAGTAATTATTTTGTGGTCGTTTTCTTTCAACTTTAGTCAAATTTAGAACACTGGCAGCCACTCCAATCTTGAGGGTCAAAGGTGAGAGATGCACTAACCCTAAAAGGCAGGCCCGCCGTGTCCGAGAGGCCAGTCGGGCAGTGGCATGGGGGTGGTGGTGAAAAACCTGAGTGGCTCTTAAGGGGGTGGGGGCGAGAAACACACATGCAGGAGCCCAGCCCCAAGTGCACGTTTAAAGTGAAGTATTGAAGATTTTTAAAAAGAAGTGTTCAAGGCTTGTGGGACTGGAGTCGTCCTTTTCCCTGAGAATTCCCAAGGCTCTGGTCTTTGTCTTAGAAGGAATGGAGTTTCTGAATGGTGTGAAAGGGACAGAGAGGGTCGCTTCCAATCGATTTTACTTGTCCTTTCTGCCTTTTCGGATCAACGCCCTTCAATGGACACAGAGGTGCTCTTTCAACCAAAAACTTGTGCTACATTTTCTGCCTGTATTGGTGCTAAATACAATAAGCATCGGGTAGATTTTCTCCTCTTTGCTCCCCAAAGCTAAAAAAGAAAAAAAAAACCCACCCTAATTAAATTGTTTTTTTTTTTCTGGACAGTCAAGACGGACCAATTAAGTATGCATTAATATAAAGATAGACTGTGCAGATATAGCGTTTTAGAAAGCTATGGTGATGACAAAGGCAAGGGCATTAGGGTGTGGGGAGGAGTGACTGGATCCAGCCTGGTCGCACCTTCTTCTCTGGGCCATAGGGGAATTGCAAAGGCCCAGGCCTCAGGTGAGAGGAAATCTGGCCAGTTAACAACAGGTGGCCGGGGTTGTGGTGGAAGACTTGAAGACCCGAAACCCCAGGTCTCAGAGGAGAGGAGCCTCCTGAAGAGTGGCTGGATTATTCCTCACAGACGACAGTTCCCACAATTTAGCAGTCCCAAGTGGCAGGAATCATAGTACAAGGCCGTGCATTGCCCACTCTGCATCAGGCCCACTTCCTGGGGTCCCCGGGTCAAGGTGAGGCTATGTAATCGTGAAGTTGTGGGAGTACGCCCGGGGTAGGCGCTGACACCGCAGCCACCTGGACCACAGCCCTCTGGCTGCCAAGAGTAGTCCCCCTCCCCTCAACACTTTACAGCTAAGCGCCTTTTTGCTCCTACGGAAAGGGACATCTACGGAAAGTTCCCACCAGACGACCTGCGCGGTCCGACTGGGCGACAAGGACAAGATGTTGGAGGACAAGGTCAGGGGGTCACAGAAACGGTGGCGGAGAAGCAGGTCTCTAACTGTCGCTGCAGCTCTGAGCTCCTCCACCTCTTTTCCGCCCTAGGAGGCATGGGCGGGCGAAGAGCCTCGTGTCCCAAAGGGGACGACTGTCAAAGCAGGGGGCTGGGGCCTCCCTGCGTGGCCACGCAGTTCTCTGATAGGTGGTCCTGCGCCACGGGGACGCTAGCGCGTCTCACGGTCTCCGGAAGGGTTCTCGGGGTGCACAGAGCGCCCTGAGAAGGGAAGGGGGAGTGGAGGAGACAGTGGCAGCCTGCGGGAAGGGGCTGAATGTCAAAAGTAAAAAGGTTGAAAAGGCAATTTTCCAGATGCGCTTTGTCCCCCCCCCCCCCCACTTCTCTCTTACTTGGGCCTCCCGCCCGGGCTGTAAATCTACGGCCGGAGGCCAGGACACCAGGAGTTCCCTCGGCTGCGGGCCCGACGCGGCCCCGCCCGCAGAGCGCACACCTCCCGGTGGGCCCCGCATCGATCCAAAGCCTAGCTGAGGATGTCACCGCACTAAATATTTACTGATCACACACGAATAGCCAGGGCTCGAACGATTTTCCTCTGTGAGGAGAGCGCAGAGAGCAGGGTAAATCATTTTATTAGTGTGGATAAAGCCCAGAGCACACTCCGGGCTGGAGTGTTTTAAGATGTGTCTTCAACGGGATGAAAAGAGTTAGGGAAATCGATACGGAGTGATTAGAAGCCCCCGGGGTGACAAAGGGGGACCTGACTTGCGGGGATTTGGCGGGGTGGAGAGGGAGGAAGCCAGCCCCGAGGGGAATCGGCGGGACCACTGACTAGGAGCTCCAGCGCAGGCCTTGGTCCCTCTGTCCTCGACGGGAAAGGTGACAGCGCATCAACGGTAAGAGTAGGGCGGCCGGGCTTCACAGATAGGGCTGAGCCGGCCACTGCGGGGGGCCAAGGGCTTGGGAGTCACGGGCTCTACACTGGGAGTGGCAGAGGCCAGGTGGCCACCGGAGTTGACGACTCGCGTGGACCATGGACAGGTTTCATCGCTTGTAGTGTCTCCAGGAAGCCTGGGTAGCCAAGGTGTGGCCCCAGTTGATTGTATTCTTATCCTGGCATTTTGAGGACGACTTTTAAATATCACGTCAAGCTTCCCCAACTTTCTCCTTGATCAGCCTCCCTCTTTGATCTTATTTAGCATCCCTAAAGTAGCTCAGTCTCACCGACTGCTTTCCCTGCTACTCACCCAATGGCCGGGAGGGCCACCGGGTGGCAAGACGCGCCCTCCCCCCTCCGCCGCTCGGAATTTGCTAGACCAGCGGATTCCAGGTTCGCTTCTGGGCAGGTGAGGTGAAGAGTAAGACCAGCGAGGATTAAGGCAGGAGCTCCTAAGGAAGCAGCAGGACTGTGGGCTCTCGCTCTGGGTCACAGGGAAATCAGTTTTCGCAGGATCAGGCCCCACCCAAGCCGTTGGGGACCTGTCTGGGGTCCCCAGATTGGATTATGGGAGCTAAACTGGCCGAGGTATAAAGTCTTGCAGTTCATGAGGCTTTGGGTAAAATTTCCTGGTAGGAAGTAGAAAACCTTCTCTGTAAAGCCACCAGCGATGCCTGGCTCGAAAATGGATTTTTCACTTCTTCAAGCGCGAGTCTCGCTACTGTGAACAAACGTAGACCTTCGAGACAGCTGTAAACAACCCAGAAGGCGCTTATTTTTGGAGGTGGAGGGTTGGGGCAGAAGGTGAGGAAAGAGAACAATTCTTTGCCTTTTTCCTCCTTCTGATCTTTTCCTCAAAAAGGCAAGGAAAAAAAATCTTTCAAAAGAAACCGATAGCTGCCTACTGTGTGTATGTGTGCACACACGTTTTCATGTCTTTCCAATTGCTCGATTTGCTTAGCAGCTTGGACTATTCAGGTCAGGCTACCCTGCGTGTGCTTCGGTGCAACAGGAAGCAAGCTGAAAACTCAATTCACCACTTTCCAGAAGGGAGATTTTTTTTATTAAAAAAATGAATCTCAGTGGATTAGAATGCTGTGTTCAGGTGTGAGGCAATCAGCCTCCCGCTCCCTCCTTGGTAAGCCTGATTCCTGCTTTGGAAGCTAGTAGCCCCGCTGACCTAGAGAAGAGTCAGCTTGGTCTCCTCCATTAACCCTTATTGGTCCTGACTACAGAATCACAGTTAACTACACTATCTGCCCAGAGATTGATTTTAAATGGGATGTAAGGAAGGACATAAAGAAAAAAAGGAAGGGAGGGGAGGGAAGAGGAGAGGGGGGAGGAGTGGGAACACTTTATGCACTTTGGCTGGAAGGATTTTAGAACACTTTGCCCTTCCCTTACGCCCCACCCTATCTTCACCCTACCCTACTCCCCTGCAAGCAGGGGTTTCATTCAGAGACAAGAATCCCATCCATCAAGGCGGCATTCTTCAGGGGGATGGACTTTAGGAAATAAGAAAATAGGATGCAGTAAATTCCCCCTCCCCTGTTTAACTGACCACCCAAATCTCTCTCTCTCTCTCTCTCTCTCTCTCTCTCTCTCTCTCTCTCTCTCTCTCTCTCTCTCTCTCTCTCACACACACACACACACACACACACACACACACACACACACACGATTATATTCTGTAAGAGAAACAAATCTCAAGACATGGTTTACCTTCTCTCATTGAAGTAAAAGAGAATTTAAAATCGTGTCAGCAGCCGAATTATAGCCATAAAATCTGAATGAGATGAGGAACATCCATTCAGCTGGCTTCAAATGTGGTGGCATTTCTGTGGGTCCCAAGATGATGGGCTTGTACAGGAAGGTGCAAGCCCATGGTAGAGGTTCTCTCTCAGTTTTAGAAGTGCCTTGATGGATTAAAGGTTCATATACTCAAACATTAAATAGAGGCTGTCACTCATGTGGACATTCCTGGAGGCTGGCATAAGGCAGTGCAGAAAGACTTCTGAATAAGCCCACTGGAACCATCAGTGCTAGGAGAGAAGCTGGAGCAGCCCAGCAAGGGTACTACCTTTATGACTTGCAAAACCACAAAAAGGCACCTTAAAGTGCCAGCTTCAGACTTTCAGTTGGTATTTTTGGGAGGATATTTAAGCACACAGTGAACATCTTCTGCCTGATATATTTATTCAAAAATGCAAGACTCTCTGTCTGTCTCTGTCTCTGTCTCTGTGTGTGTGTGTGTGTGTATGTGTGTGTGTGTATGTGTGTGTGTGTGTGTGTGTGTGTGTGTATGCATTCCAGCAACTGGTGATTTAATCTTAAATACTGGACTATAGATGATAGCATCAGAAAACTTTCTGCCTGTTTTACCAAGCCTGGTATGGGCTATCCATGATTTCAGTATTAACATTGCATTTCAACTTACTTCCTGCTGAGGAAGTTCCAACGTCATCTGAAACCATGTGAACAGCAGTTCGCACTTAGACATGGACAAAGTCAAGGATGATGGTGGGTCTCTACATATTTTCATTATCAATCGCCTGTAATGAAATCTTTTAAAAATGACAGTTAATTTTTACAATGTAAGAAAAAAGGGAAAAAAATTAACTGATGGTATCTAGTGCTACATGTGAAGGTATTAGGAAGGAAAATATCCAGGAAAATTAATATTGTTAATTAGCTGCATGAACGAACTTCAGGCAAACACCAGCAGCACAACAAATGAGGGTTCATTTGATTTAAATTCCTTAAACTGCGCACTCAAGTAAACCTCAGAGGGAGCAATAGAATTTAAGTATTCACTTTTTCTTTAGGACCAAGCACCAGTTTCAATATAAAGATAAAACTTGAGAATAAGTTGATGGCCAGAAATTGATATACTGCTACATAGAGGGACACTCTATAGTAATCTAGAGAACATTTAGATACTTATATCACCAGCTTTACTTCTCTTCTTCAAAGGCTGCTTCTTGGAAACGTGCAGGTACTTATTAAAAAATAAAGAAATTCCATGCAGAATGCAAGAAGAATTTCTAATATCACGTTTCATTTCTGGGTAATAGAAAATATTATCTTCAAGCTGTACGTTTGAAAACAAATGACATTGACCCTGTTATTTTGAGTCTAAGGTAGAAAACAGTAAATTTCCTATCCATCTATTGGAATTCACTATACACTGATAAATTTTATCTAAGAGATCTCTATATACACGACGATGGCGAATCAATGGAGACGATGCCCTTTCAACGTTCAAAGTAAACATGAAACCATGGAAGGAAAAAAACTCTTGATTTCAGTGACAGGTGTCACACTGGCTATTTCTTGACAGGACCACATCACATCAAACGTCAAATGTCAAAGACAAGAAGTTAAAAGTTAAGGAAGACTATATGTCTTTGCTTGTTGTGTGTTAACCTATTTACTCCCAAACATGCGCAGTTTTCTGGTGCATATTTCCTTGTCGTTGTTGGTTATGCTTTCAAACACTAAAAAGAATTTAGTGGGCCGGGCAGTGGTGGCGCACGCCTTTAATCCCAGCACTCGGGAGGCAGAGGCAGGTGGATCTCTGTGAGTTCGAGGCCAGCCTGGTCTACAAGAGCTAGCTCCAGGACAGGCTCTAGAAACTACAGGGAAACCCTGTCTCGAAAAAAAAAAAAAAGAATTTAGTGTCACGAGATTTCAGCGCTGAGCCGTCTCAAAAGTTATTTTTTTTCCTTGATAGACTTGTGTGAGTGGTAAAGACTCAGCTTATTTACTCATTGGTTTTTTTTTTCCCAAGTGATTTTGGTTAATTTAATGGCCTTCAAAATTATGTATTATTTTACAAAAATCTATTTTTTTCTGTATACATTAGAGTCAAATAAAAGATGTCTAATCTTTTTAAGGATGTATAGTTCAGTGGCCTTCAATTATTGAAGAACTACTATTTCAACCTCCAGGGTTTTATTAAAAAAAAGAACTCCCAAATAGGTACTTTTTTTTTTTTGTATTTACGTGTATATGCCTGTAGGTACCTGCTGAGGCTATAAGAGGGGTCTGGTCCCCTGGAACTAGAATTACAGGAAGTCGTAAGCAACCCAACATGGGTGCTAGGAATCAAACTCTGGTCCTCAGCAGGAGCAGCAAGTGCTTTTAATGATGGAGATCTCTCTCTCTCTCTCTCTCTCTCTCTCTCTCTCTCTCACACACACACACACACACACTCTCTCTCTCTCACACACACATACTCACATCCCACTTCTTAACAAGTCTTAAAATGGACACTGTTATAGTGTGATATAACATGTAGTAGAAAAAGACTCTGACTTTCCCTATTTATTCTGGAAATTCCTGTTATACTTAAGTACTTGGATGATCTTGGGTCAGAATTATCCAGCCTCTTTAAAGATCAGCGAATCAAATTTCTAACGATAGACAAGCAGTGTGATGTTTACTTTGAAGTTTCAGTTACACAAAGTTTTATTAATAAATTAGAAGCAATTCTATCCTAGACAAATTAAAGCGGGGCATCTTTTAGCCACCATTTGAGTTTATGCCCTTCTGCCCTATAGTCTCTGATTATAAAGTAGGTAGCCTCTGTCTTCAGTTACTGTCTCAGTGTTAACAGGGTAAATCTTTAAAATTAAAAATGTTTCCAACAGTCTTGCTTATAGAGCTAGAAATATTATTAAATATCATTTAGATTTCTGTTTAGATTTGTATGTCCAGTCAGGAATGAGCAGTTTATAGTCCCCCCCCCCACCATCTCCTTCCTTTAAACAAACAAATAAAACAATACCACATATGTTAGCTAAAGAGAACCCCTCCCTAGACAAACAAATAATAACCCTTAGAATTCAATGTCTTGGAAATACAGGCACGTTGTTTTTATAATAGAATTCTTAATAAGGTTTTATTTCATCTCGTCTACCTACTAATATGGAACACTTCTGTATTATACAATTTATGACTTTAAAATCAAATGTTAACATCATGCCACCATAGGCCTTTCTAAAGGGGAGAGAACTTTGAAAGCTAAATCCCTCTCTAAAAAAGGCGACAAGTGGCAGAGCAGGATGGCGTGCCCCTCTTTTTTTGTGATGTCAGAAAAGTTTTCTTTGTAAAATTACTATTTTTATCTTTTTAACCAAGGGCAGAAGTGCAATGACAGGGGGAGGAAAACAAAAAGATTCTCTTCCATTCTTTGCCTTCTCAAACCCCAAACAATAAACAAAGCAAAATCCACTTCCCACCTACCTCCCAAAGCAGCCCCTAGCACTAGGGAAGAGTTTCTGCTGAACTAACTGGGCAGCTTTCAGCACTCCGAGCTACCTAGCTTTTCAAAGGGACCAGGCAATGGACAGCCTGGTAGAGCCGGAAGCAAGGACCCATCACTGAGAGGCAAACTTAGGAAAGTAGCTGTTGAAAGTCTCCAAAGGAGATTTGAAGAGGCAGGACAGCAGAAGCTGATAGAACCAATTTTATTTTTTTTCCAAGGCATTTCTAATTTTTACGATTATCTCTCCCCCCCCACACACACACACTTCTTTTACTATCTGTCTTTGTGCCTCCAGGGCCAGGGAGAGAGTGGGGCAGATCCAAGATTGCTTTCAGAGTTTCCTTCCTCTGATGATGGATTACCATGTCAATTTAAACGGCATAGGATTAATTTGTTTCAATGATTTCTCTTTAGGCTGAATGCCAGGCATTTTCTATCTCTCCCCCTTGCTCTTCAGAACAACAACAACGAGAGAGAGAGAGAGAGAGAGAGAGAGAGAGAGAGAGAGAGAGAGAGAGAGAGAGAGAGAGAGAGGCAGAGAGAGACAGAGAGTCTTTCCATATTTTAAGTTGAGAGACAGTAATGGAAATAGACAAGTTGGGTGTACTGTGGCAACACAGTTACAGGTTTGAGTCTTTTTATCTCTGAAACATACAGTCAGTCACATTAAAATGAAATTGGTCCCAGCATTTATTCAATAAGTACTTGTCTTGTAGATAATCCAGTGTAGAGTGCTTCTGACATATAAGGATTTAATTTCTCTTGAACAAGTTATTAGTGCAACACATTTAAACTCACCACTGCCATGAGGTGATTGAGATCTCTAACAACCTTAAATGCTCACTGTGCAAAAGGAGTTTGTGGGAGGGAGGTTACTCTTGGGAGAATGCACATTTCACGTATGCATCCATGCACACATGCAAGCAACACGGGCACCCGTGCATGTTTGTGCCTGCAGCCACACATCTCCCAAGTTCCCATGTCCCCATTCTTCAGTGATGCTAAAAAAAAATTCCATCCATTATGCAGGTGTATCTAACCTTTCCAAAAATGAAAATATACAGTTTTCATTCTTTGAAGGATGTCTAAAGTACACAAGGAAAAAAAATGCTGTCCAAATTCGCTTCCTCTGCGAGACCAGACCTATTATGAGGTAGAAGGTGGTACGAGAAAGCACTTAGGTGCCATCCAAAATCAAGCACCGCCCTCCCACCGCCTACCTCCCCCCACTCTTTTCACTTACACTAAACTAGCTAGAGGATGCTGCTGAGAGGGGAAAAAAGGCAATTTAAGTGAAATGGTGTATCCTAAAGTGATTCTTTTATTTCCCAGTTTAAAGGGCATTCCTTCAGCAGTCTCAGAAAGATAGGAGAGGGATTCCAATCTAAGTACGGATCATCTTAAGAAAACATGATGATTTCCACTCTTTCTTCCTTATGGTCTCTCGTTATTCCAGGACCAAACCCCCCATGAAAATTTAGCATCATAGTTCAGAATAATAAATTGCCTTCGAAATCTGAATATAAATAGTGTGCCCAGCCTTCCCCCTTTCTCTCAGCCCTCCAAATGCTTGGCCGCTCTTTATTTATGTAGCTTCCAGTTTGTAAGGACAGACACAATCAGAGGCCAATCAATGGCTGTCAGAACTGAATCTATGCAATTTTAATTTGTTAAAAAATATAGTTGTTGGTTGCTAACCTCGGAGGGGGGGGGGGAGGGAGGGTGTGGAGACCGTGTATCTCTGAGAAAAACGAAATCTGGGCGAGTTCTCCCTGGGAAATGGTGTTACATGTGAGCAGAAAATCCAGGCAAGAAAGGCTAATTGAATGGAAAGAGAGAATTAGGTTAAAAAATAGAGTACAATCACATTTTCACTGGTGTAACTTGAAATGAAGGCGTCTTCGAGTCTCCAGTGATGCCAGAGCGTTTAGATGTTGGCCACAGATGGGAACACCTATTGAAATGTGTCTGAAGAAGATTAATAGGGCTTGTCACTGTTGGGAAAGCACTGCTTGGCTGTAACTTTCTACCAGCCCAAGATGAATTACCGATGAATGCTCACTTATCAACCCCATCGCTATCGTTCGACACTAAATCAAATTGAGAAGTTATCTGCAATCAGAAAATTTCTTTTTTTAGAATAGACATCTACCTTTAGGCCCAAACTCCTTAATAATCCTACTCACAAAACAATCCCCAGCCCTAGATGCTTCTTCGGCGTAAGCCGAATTATAGCTCCATAATGAATATATTTTTAAAGTTCACACGCAAACGGACAGCTGGTCAGGCTGAGAAGTTTGACAGTATTTTAATGAGTATGAAGGCTTCTTGGAAGTCACCGTTTAATATTTCAGCAAATGCATTCATTTTTCCTTTTAGATCCACTACTCCCTTAATGGAAAAACAAAAAGAGAGAGTGGATTTGCTGTCCCAACTTGGGGACCTCACAGCTATCTAATGCCCTGGTAATATAAAATTATGAGAATTTTTAGTTCAGGTAGAGAAGAGAAGAACAAAGTTAAATGGATGGTTGAGAAAGGTACCCATGTGGAGTTTTTAATGTTTTGGGTTTTTTTTTTTTTTTTTTGGTTTTTCGAGACAGGGTTTCTCTGTGGCTTTGGAGCCTGTCCTGGAACTAGCTCTTGTAGACCAGGCTGGTCTCTAACTCACAGAGATCCGCCTGCCTCTGCCTCCCCAGTGCTGGGATTAAAGGCGTGCACCACCACCGCCCGGCGAGTTTTTAATGTTTTAATGCTGCTGCGTATGTCTCATTTTGGGGATGTGTTGAGACTTCTATTGGACCAGGTATTTAGTCGATGACTGAGGTAGACTCAGCCTCCCCACCCCCAGTCTTCTCTTTTAAAAATTTTATTTATATTTATTTATTTATTTTTGAGACAGGATTTCTCAGTAGTTATGGAGACTGTCCTGGAACTCACTCTGTAGACCAGGCTGGCCTTAAATTCACAGAGATCCACCTGCCTCTGCCTCCCCAGTGCTGCGTTCTCTCTCTCTCTCTCTCTCTCTCTCTCTCTCTCTCTCTCTCTCTCTCTCTCTCTCTCTCTTTTAAAAAGTAGCACCTCACTATGGAGCCTTGACCTGGAACTTTGAGAGCTTCTGGTCTCTGTCTCTCCAATGCCATGTTTAAGGGCCTAGACCACCGTGCCCAGCCTTCATATCTCATTTGGATGGTGATTTATTTGAGAACCAGGACAAAGTCTTTATCGCTTTTTATTATTTACTAACCAACTCTGAGCAGCTAGTATCTTTCCAAACTTGGGTTCATTTTGTTTCAACAGAACCACCAACTGCTGTGTTTTGTAGTGCCCTTCCTACTCGTGGAGTTTTTTCGCATGCAGGACTCATTTGACTTCTACTGAAGTTCTGTACAGGCAGATTTTTGTTTTGAATTTCCATTTTGCTGGTGAATAAACTGAGGCTGGGATGTCTGAAGTCAGGGAGTCCATGGAGACATAGAAAGAACTGGAAACTGTGTCCCTACGTCTTGTAGTTTCCATGGGGGATTTTTTTCTTACACCCCGAGTCATGACACAAATGGAGACTTTAGTCCTTTAGGACTATGGCAATGCTGATTATAGCTGGCATCTAACACATGCTAGAATGTGAACACTAACACGTTAATTAACCTCTGCTCATCTCTTCAGTAGATCAGACAACACAACCAAGTTTCTAGATGCTAGGGACTTGTCTAATACACACATCGCTGGGAAACGGGGGACACTCAGGAAGTTTCTAGATGCTAGGGACTTGTCTAATACACACATCGCTGGGAAACGGGGGACACACTCAGGAAGTTTGAATGAAAAGCCCAGTGATGATGGTAGCTGATTCTAGGTCCCAGTCTGTAATGGCAAGAAGCTTTGCATTGCACTGAGTGGGCCCAAGATATCTCTCTTATTTTCTGAATATGAAAATTTTTCAGACTCTGAGGCAGCGTGGAATAGCTCATGGCTCAGTTTCTTTGTATTTACTTATTATTTATGTATCTAATTCGCGGTGCTTGTGACCAAACCCTAGGGTCTCACACCTGCAGAAAAAAAAAGTCATGTACCACTGAGCTCCATTGCCCAGCCCTGTACCCTGACTAAGTCCCAGCTTTGCCAGTTATATGACCTCCATTGCACTGGCCTTTATTTTCCTCCTCTCAAAAAATGGGTTGATGCCATTCAATGTACCGAACTATGATGTTTGGAGATACTTTTCTCACTTCTGAGAACGAGGAGCGGAACCAAGAAGCAATTGCCATGTCCGAGTCGAGGGTCTATAGGACTGGTTCACAGGCAAAGGAGGGTAGCTCCCCCCCTTCTAGAGGCTGCCAATAAGAATGCTCAGCTCTATAAGAAATTATTTTATTTGCTTTGCCTCTAGAGAACCTGGAACTGTCATCTCTAATGGACCTGGACCAAGACCCATGTCGGCTCAGGTCTCTTCTCCCAAGTAGCATCGTATTTGTCTGCAATTTATACACAGCATCATCAGATTTGAGATCAGCACCAACTTCCTCATGATGCTTAATACAATTCAAATGCTCTGTAGATAGTTTTACTGCATATAGTTACACTATACATAATATATATATAGTATAGAGAATATATATATATATAATATATATTATATATATTAGAAAATATATATATATATATATATTAGAAAATAAACAAGAAGCTGTAGCCATTTGGTAAAGGGGCAATGTCCTTCCTTCCTTCTTTTCCTCCTTCCCTCCTTTCCTTCCCTCTCATTCCCCTCTTCCTGCTTGTCTATCTTGATTTTCATGTTCAGAATGGCCTCAGATTCATGACCCTCCACACCAGGCCTCCTAAAGATACCAGGTTGAATATGGTAAAGTTACATATTGAACATCAGTTGTTTGAAATCTCTGCTGGAGTGGGCTGACTGGACTTGAAGCAGGGAAGGTTGCTTAGAGCATCCTATAATTTAAAATTGTGTGGGAAATTTCGGCTGCTTTCCAGGCAGAATTAAGAAGACTCGAGGTCTGTAGCGGCATGGGAGACTGACATCACTGAGACGGAACACCTTTTCTCTTGGTCCCCAAACTGTGAATCAATGCCACTTTGACAACATGGTATTGTTGTCCCTCCATGCCTCTTGTTCAACCAGTATATTTATTTGGTCCTCTGGTTATTTCTGCATTATAACTTTTTTTATTTTCAGTGGTGGTAGGATTTGAGACAGGGTTTCTCTGTGTAGTCCTGGAACTCACTCTGTAGACCAGGGTGGCCTTGAAATCACAGAGATCCTCCTGCCTCTGCCTCTGCCTCCCTCCCAAGTGCTGGGATTTTGTTTCTGTCTCTGTGATATGATACTTTGTGTTAGTTGTTACTGATTGTAACATGGAAATTTTTCTAAGTCTCTATCACAATTATCTCGTGTGACACTTATAAAGCTAACCAGTTAGATAGCCAGAACTAATAATAATCAATCCTACAGTAAAAATGTACTCGGTACTACACACCTGCAATCCCAGTCCTCAGAAGGTGGAGACAGACAAATCAGCAGTTCAAGGTCATGCTCAGCTACATAGCAAGCTCCAAGCCAGCCTGGGCTACGTGAGACCCTGTGTGCAAAAATAAAAAAGTAAAAATAAGTCTTTAATTTCTATTAGATCACAGCAGTACTCTGCCCAATTGCTATTTATTTCAGCTCTCTTCTGATGGTTTCCAGCAAAAAAAAAAGTCTGTCTCTTAAACCTTCCCTTTCCTTCCCGACCCAAATTGTCTTTGCTTGGTCATTGCCTGCTTGGGGAATGCCCGTCTGGGTTTAATCAGAAGTTACAAGACAAAATGTGCATTATTAAGAAATATAAATATTTTCAGAAGCAATTAAAGGGATGAAAGATTGATTCATCGTGTAGATTAGATGTAATTTGAAGCGGCTTGTTCTAATGAGAGCTACTGGGACCTAAAGTCAGGAGCTGGCTTGGCCACCAGTTAGAAATCCCAAGCATTCACGGTAACCTGTAAGCAGTTCTCATTTCTGATATGCCCAGACACTTTTTTTTTGTTCTTGCCAATGTCTTGGCTAAAACTCCTTCCTTATCCACTACTGTACTTGTTAACAGTCACCTTTGAGAAATCGTGACTAATTCTTTCTTCTCTTTAGCGTATGTATAGAAGGGAGCACCTTCCATTTTACAACCCCGGAAGTTGGCTCAGCATTAACTTTCATAAGAACATTTTGGCCTGGAGGCATCTGTATTACAATTTCTTCCTTGGCTTTAATGAAAGGTATCACATCTACCTGGCCAATCTCTATTGGCTTTTAAAACTGAGACATGGAAAAACCCAATAAGCCTCATTAGGATATCTGCTTTAAAACAAAACAACAAAAAACCACAACACACACATATGCACACACACACACACACACACACACACACACACACACTTACATACATAAAACCAACAACAAAAACCCAGACTGCCTCATTTAGCACATCGCTTTGAAACATCCCAGCAGAGCTGGGTGGCCACGACTTGAACACAGGTATCCTAATTTGAAATCTTTGTTTGTCTGGTAGTTCTGGGGAAAAAAAAAAAAGAGGGTCTCTGCCTAATATGTAGGTGGAATTTTAATACACAGGGGATCAAAACCTGATTGTTGTATTTTGTTTTTATTTTCTTTCTTTCTTCCCTTTAATCCCACCTTTTGTCCCCATGGCTGCATGTGAGAGATCGCTTGCTTTTCTAGAGAAGCTTCACCCATCCACAGCTGGAAGTCCAAAGAGGACCGAAAATGTCTTTAAATCAACACAAGTCCAGGAGCCTGAGAGAACAAGTTTTCCTTTGTCATAGGGGACAGTATTATTTGCTGTAGGTTTTTTGATATACATTCTAAATTAGGCCTGCAAAGGCATGCTTCATCTTTAATTCATCATTCTCAGCTGAAAGAGATTAGCAATGTCTAGCACGCACCCCTCGTATGGTGCTGACCTCATCAAGTATGGCCTGAAATTAATTAGCCTCATTCATTCCAAATGGAAAAGGATAATGGAGCAGCAGCGTCTTAGCGATGACCATCGCGCATTGTATGCAGCATATTTAAAAGGCCTTGATTTTCAAGCCATGTAGATTAAAATTCTTTCCAGAGCTCACAACATGCCTGGGTTATCAAGGACCCAGAGCAGAGCCCTGTCAATTTTGTACATGTGTGGTAGTGCATGTGGCTTGTATGTTTCATGGGTCTTTTCCCCGTGTCTGTTAGCTATGTCTGCTTTCAGCTGGTTTGCTCCCGAGAATCACACCTGGAGTACTTGACCAGCAAAAAAACCTGACACTCAGTCCTGTGTGAAAAGATCCTGTAGCCCTGTTAGCATGCTGAGTGCATGTTTTTGATTGCCAGAGAGAAGACAAGGACAGAGGAAACGCTGCAGCTATTTTCCACCAAAATCCTTGTCGGTCTCTAATGTGGACACAGAAAAGTTCCTTAAAGGAAGACTCAACTTTTCTATTTTGAGTTATTTTTGAAACTTTCAATGTCTTTTCCCAGTCTTTACTGTTTTGATCATATTTTAAAACATGACCGAGGATCAAGTTAGAAGACCAAATCCCTTCAATTTACCATCTTACTAAGATTAGCTTATTTTTTTCCCCTTCTGGGGATTGACTAAGAGAGGCCAAATTTTTGAATATCAAAACTGCTTTCTTTTTGAGCCAAAAAAATCTTGACTTGAGTTCTTTGGGATCCTCAAAGACATTGTAAAATTTATTTTTATGGACAGTAATTTGGGATTATAGATCAGAAGAAAGAACCCATGACTTCTGTGTTTTCAGGTTTTAATTTTTAAATGGTAAGAAATATAGTTAGTAGGTTTCTGAAAAAAGGCACCAGAAGCATTTTGGTGGCCGGGATCTTTATATGGTGTACATTTCTTAAGAAAAGAATTAACCCAGAATAACTTTGGTGAAATAAATAAATAGATTTTCAGTGTAATATAACAGCAAAGCTTTCATTTAATCAAACTTGCAGTTTTAGGGAAGTAATCTTTTCAGAGATCTTTGATTACTAAGCTGCACGTGTGTTATTTAAGATTATTTTGTCTTATGATACAACAAAAATTGGAAGTATGCGTTCCCTCTTCCTATAGACAGAAGAGGTACCCTTTTCTCCAGGCTTGTTCTTGCTCATTGTTTATGGCAGAAGCCATTTCTTTCTAATGGCCAGTGATCACCTATGTGCAGAAGCTTATCAATCAGTAATGGTGAACCTATCATTTGGATGTCAAAGATTTGCCTTTGGATCTTCCCAAACCTCTAGCATATGATTGGAGGAAATTAGCTTAAAGTCTGGGCTTCTGCTCTCTAGAGGAATAAGAAGTGAAAGATGAAGAAAGATTAACTTATACAAGTTTGATTTTACAGTCACAGTTTAGCAGAACCTGGGATAAGCAATGACATACTGAAGAACTTCAAAGGTCACGAGAAATAGGTAAATTGCAAATTATCATCTAGTGAACTTGGAATGTCTTGACAAATAAATGCAACTGTAAATAATGAGAGATATTTGGCAGCAGTACTCACTGAAACACGTGCTATAAAACATATTTTCCTAATAGTAAAAGCGATATTATTTTTACTATTGAGACATGGGGATGCAAGCATTCTGCACACTGTGGTTTGTTTAAATAAAGCACCTCTCACATTTTACTTAAGCTATTATATTTTTTAATCAACAGAAGTGAAGATAGCAGACATGCTCTAAACGCAAGGGTTAGCATTATGAAATGTGAGTTCATTCAAATGACAAACTCAAAGTAAGATTCAGATTAACTTACCAAATCTCAATTGGTACCCAGTAAAACCACAAATCTTTAATCTTTCGGCATTTGAAAGTGGAAAAGGGAGGCATTAAAATTTAAACACGCTTGGGAATACCCATACCTCAACTTACTGCCAGTGGGGTAAGCTGCAGTTCCTGTTTTTGGTTCACAAGGAAACCTCGAGGCTGCTTTAGCCAGTGATGACTAGAAGTTGGCTTAGGCTAGATGGAACTGAAAGCTGGTTTTGGAATGTCTTTGTCTTAGTTTTTATTTCCTAAAATTCCTCTGGAGATGAAGAGAAGGGTGGTCTATGAAGAGAACTTTCAGTGATGCGCGTGGAAACAGCCAAAGGGGAAGAACAGGAGAGGAAGTCCTAGCCTTTGAGTTGGTAAATATTCTTGTCGTTTTTGTTTCTGAGATACGAGGACTGGAACCCAGGACTTTGCACACCTCAGGTGATCTTTCTGCCATCAAGCAAAACCTTCGGTCCACAGAGCAGTTTTCAGCAAAGAGAACATGAACGAAAAATTATCAGCTAACGTCTCAAGGACACTTCATGAGCCCAGGCCCTGCCCTGTGCTAAGCTGTGCATTAAGGTAACTTGTTGTTTTTTTTTTTTTTTTTACCTCGGATGTCAGGAAAGCGTCACTACTTCCACTCTTCAGGTGACGATGATAAAGCTCAGGGATGCTATACAAGCTGCTCAAGGTCACACTGTTTGTAAAAATGACCTGATCCAGCATGTCCTATTCTGTGTCTCAGTGCGTAGGTCCAATATGTCTAGTGCTAGACTGCTTGTCAAGAGAAAATGTAATCATATTGTTGGAGAAATGAATGGCTATAGACTATGCATGGGAGTGAACTTCTAATTTCTGGACAACTAAAGGCAATAAGAAGCACCGACAGCATTTTCTGGGGGGGGGGGGACACCAAAGAGAGGAGAGTATGTTCTGTCTCATATTCTGGTATCTCAGGTTAGAAGGTAGGGGTTTCCCAGTCCTCCCACAAATCTCTGGTTTTCTATCTGACAAGTTGAATTAGATATAGGGGAAGAGAGAGAGAGAGGGAGAGAGAGAAAGAGAGAGAGGGGGGAGGGAGAAGGAGAGAGAGAGAGGATTGAGAAATAGAATGGAATTTAAAGAAAAAGTCTTGGCAAGACATTAACTTGGAATCAAAGATCAAGAGAAGAGAAAGAGCAGTCTCCTCCTAAGCAATGATTAGCAGAGACTTTGACTACATATTCTGGAGACAGTCAACAGAAAAATGTGACAAGGGAAGTTTTGAAGAAGCAAAAAGGAAGGCATGAGAGGAAAAGAAAAAGAAAGTAAGAAAGAAAATAAAGAAAAAGAAAAATTAAAGGTACTCTGAGATTTTGTTACTGCCTTGAAAGATACAAATAAAGCTGTGCTTTTTTATTTTATTTTATTGCTTTTTCCTATTGAATTCTAAACTAAAGATTTCCCAGCATAAAGAAAATTTCATTCCTTGTGTTGCAAAGGAAGCATCACGAAGCTGGGTTACCAAATCTGCTATGCGAATGCTTTGTATCGTATGATAATATCTGAAGTGTCCTTATATCTCTTATGGACCATAACTTTTATCTCTTTTAATATCACACTGAATGGGCAAGGTATATGTAATTGTCTCTGCTTTGTAGAGGGCTCTGTGAGGTTCTGCAGCCTGCCCTACAGGAGACAGCTTAAATCACCTAATCTTTTCTCAAACCTTCCCAGTCTTTTTCCAGAACACCTCACTGCTGTCCTCACGGAACACGAGAGGCATAATTTTAGCCTGAAAATGACGTCAGAGAACAGCTGGTTTAGGCTAGCCTCATGATGGTGCACACTGGTAACAATATATTATGCTGGGTTGAAGTTCTGTCTTGCTCGGAAACCTGCCTGTTGTCTTGCAGGTGGTGTTCGGTCTGTGAGACTCAGCCAACACTTTTCATGTAGTTTAAACACGCTTCCACTCGTGAGGATGGGTGACCAAGAGAGAGGTGATGAACATAAAAAAAAATACGGTGGAACTCTGCAAAGAGGCTTCTGTGTTTCCCGTGTGTCTACCTGGCTGTTTCCAGGGACCTTAGAATTGAGGAGCAGACTGAATTAACACTCCAAACTGTTCTCTGTCAATTGAGAAAAGTTCCAGATTTCTTAAAAAAGCATGCAAAGCTTCTATCTGGAAAGGGGTAATGGCATTTGGGACCAATTACCTAGATTAGGAGGCCACAGAAATCTGTTTACACTTTGTAGCCCAGGGCCCTCTGGCTCTGGTCCACAGGCTGGAGAGTGTAACTGGCAGGAACTCCAGACTGACGTTGTCTTCCTTCTTAACCTCTGTGTCTGACCAGAGAAAGGCAGGTAGAAGAAGCCCTCTCTCTTGTCCCTTGCCTGAGATATTCAGCAAGTAGGTCATAAACTATTGTCTCCTAGGTAAAGGAGTTGACACAGAGGTCCCCTGCAGGGATGACATGGGGTTCATCACTCAGTGCAGTGAGTATTGTGTCAAGGTGTGGAGTTTTGGCTTGATGCTCCTCAAAACTGATCGTGGCAAAAGAAATTAGGTATAGCAGTCTCCTGCCATCTTTTGCTTAATTACTGCAACACTTTGATTTAACTTTGATTGTGAATATGTTACAGGTTAGTCAGTGGCCAAGGGTAGACAGTAATATTATCACCATGAAGACTATGCCAAAGAGAGTGTGCCTAGAAAGAAATTTTAGCAAATTGGAGTTGTTGTTGTTGTTGTTATTATTATTATTATTATTATTACTATTATTATTGAGACAAGGTCTCATTATGTGGCACTGGCTGGCAAGGCAATTCCTATGCAGACCAGGTAGACTATGAACTCACAGAGATCTAACTGCCTTTGCCTCCCAAGTGCTCAGAACATGATCACCACTATGCTTAGCAAATATAGATATCTTGACCAAAATAGAATCTTCTAGAACATTTGGTCTAAACTCTTCAGAGGACAAAATGTACTTATTTTTCAGAACTCTGGTAGTTTCAAAATCGTTTGAAGTTACTTATCTTCCCTTGACATAATCCTGGGGCTAGTGGCTTGCCCTTGCCTTTTGAAATGTCCACAGAAGTGAAGAAGTGTGAAGAATGAGGGGTACCCATCCCACAAGAGCCAGCCTGCCAACTTTAGCAGGGCTGAGGAGACAGGCACAGTTTCACCTGTGGTCAGAATGGCTGTGTGCATCATTTAAGCCAGACCACACTAAATCCTACTGGTAGGCTGGTAAATTGGAAATAACCACAGGTAGGGGGCTGGGCTCTTTTTTCTAAAGTCCCCCCCCCCTCTTATCTATCCCTCTAAAAGCCAGCAACTTTTCTATTATCTTAAGCATTTATTTTGTGTTCCAGGAATGGTGGTGCACAGCTTCAATCCCAGCATTTGGAGGCAGAGGCAGGCACATCTCAGTGATTTCCCAGCCTGTCTCGTATACCCAGCAAGTTCCAGGCTAGCCATTGTTACATAGTGTGACTCTGTCTCAATATTGTGTGTGGCGGGAAGAGGAGAGATAGAGAGAGAGAGAGAGAGAGAGAGAGAGAGAGAGAGAGAGAGAGAGAGAGAGAGAGAATGGGAAAAACTTTTGGGATAGACTGTCATTGATTCAGGGTCTCTCTTCTTGTTTTTGTACTACATGGTGTACTGCTGGCTAGATGTCTGGGTGATTCTTCTACCCATCTTCCTGTAAGAGTGCACCCACCTTTTTTACATGGGAATTAGTCAAGCATGCTATCTGCTGAGTCACCTCCCCAATCCTCTGAAATCCTTTAGAAGGACTTAGACAAGGACCTGGAGGGATGGGTTATAGCAAGGAAGAGAGCTTTTTGCTCAGTGAGGGAACCCAGCACGCATGTGGGATAGTAGTTCACAACTGCCTGTAAACCCAGCTCCAGGAGGGGTCTCCAAAGCCTTTGCCCTCTGCGGGCATGTGCACACAGGTGCACATGTCCTCTCACAGATGCACATGCACGTACATAATTAAATATAATAAAAATAAATCCCGGTATAAAGAACTTAGATTGACCCTGCGGCATGGACTCTTAGAGGCATTCTGGTCCCATCATCGAGTGACACTGAAGGCAATTAAGAGACAGCGCCACTCCACCCCTTCACACTTTTAACACGAAACTGGCTACAAGACCCCATCTTCTTCTATGTTGAATTTCCCTGATCCTGGCTTATCTCAACAATTTACCAATTTCAACAATGTCAGAGCCTCTGACATTCACAATTAGCTCCCAAATTAACTTAGAAATGATAGTAAGCACTCAGCTAAATGATAGGGTGGCCACTGGGGACCAGACCAATTTCCTAGAATAAGGTTAGGACCAAGTTGCCGTGGAGCGGTGCTAAGGTGGATCCTGCCGACGTGCCTGTTCTGATGGCAGCAGGGATTCCGTGTGACATTAGAGATAACATCTATAGCTAGATAGCATCTATAGTTCTACATGGTTAGTTGGCATGCTGATATTCCCTTACCTGGAGGACAATCTTTAAGTAACGCTTTTGTTTGGATTTAAAGGTTCTATAACAGAATGAAGAAGGTGGGGACACTTACCTGTGGGCTGAGGCTCGGAGGACATTGTTCAGGTTCCCGCTGAAGCCAGAGTTCTGGAGATAGACGGCTGGTCAAGGAAATGAAGGTAGATTTTGTGAATTGCAGATTCCAAGCAGGTGACATACCTGCATGAAGGCCTGGACCACGGCCACTAGGGAGACAGAGGGGAAGGTTTACTGTCCTGCAGTCCCCATTCTTACAATGGCTTGGGTTTTGAAGGCTTTGATTGTATGTGGGAGCAGAAGTCACACTGGGTTGGATTCTATCCTCAGAGCCATCAGAGTTGCTTTTCCCTAGGAGAAAAGTTCCAGTATTTAAGAATAACAGACACACCCCTCACCCCACTATTTAAGTTTCACTGGGTCCACTCCCTAACTCCCCAAGAGCTAGACCTCCGCCTTCCCTGAGTTGCCAGGGTACCTTAAGAGGGCTCGTGAAAAAGACAAAATACTCAAGAACTTCCGTGACTGTCACAGACAGTGTCCCATTACTGGCTTTAAACAGAGCCTCTCATGGGGAAGAACCCCCGCATCCTGGAGTCAGATGCCAATCAACTTGAGCATGTACAGGGGATTTAATGCTTTTAAGAGTGTTTCATGTTTATCCCCATTAAATTTCGGTTTGCTTTGGCCTTTTGAGGGCTTCTAGAATCTATCACTCTCATCTTTTGCTGCTTTGCAGACTGACTAACACTAATTTCCCCCCATAGTTTTGCTCAATTACTGAACTAAATTTGGAGCCTATCAGGGTTTCTGGCATTTCCAGTGCTTTTATGGTAAAAAAAAAAAAAAATAAGTACACATTGATTCTGTTTGCTCTTAAGTGGTGCTTAACAGAGTATTTTCCAAAGTGAGATTTGCTTGGATCTAAATCCTGGCCTTGCCAATACACCATGCATGTGAGCATTTTACTTTATGTGACTCAGTTTCTTCATTTGTTAAATGGAGATACTGGTAGAAGTAGTGTCTACAGTTATTTTAATAATGAATTGACACACACGAAGCACGTACATTAGAACCTGGGACATGATGTGCATTATTTATTTATATTTATTTAAATATTTATTTATTATGTATACAATATTCTGTCTGTATGTCTGCAGGCCAGAAGAGGGCACCAGACCTCATTACAGATGGTTGTGAGCCACCATGTGGTTGCTGGGAATTGAACTCAGGACCTTTGGAAGAGCAGGCAGTGCTCTTAACCACTGAGCCATCTCTCCAGCCCCAATGTGCATTATTTATCATAAGGGTAAGATGAATTGAGACTGGATCCTAAGAGTGAGGTCACCGTCTTGTTTACAGCTATCTTCTGAAAGCTGCAGAAATGTATTTGCTGTCAATATGCTGAGCTTTTGAACAAATAATTTCCATAATGTTAGCAGCAGGTAATCTACTCAGCTCAGTAGTTTCTAACGCTAACAGACATTCAATGTGCTAATAAACAAACAAATACACCAACCAACCAATCAATCAATGAATCAATCATTCTTGGGCCAGAGAGACAACTCAGCAGGTAATGGTGTTTACTGCCAGCTCAGCTTGGGACCAACATGGTACAAGGAGAGAACAGACTCCCATGGGTTATTTTTGGATGTCCACACATACACTATGGCTCATGTGCAAGGACACACACACACGCGAAAGAAAATTTTAAAAAGTTATAACAAAGAGTTAATCTTGGCCATGGAAAGAGCAGTGTATATACTGAATATTGGGCCACCTCCATGGTAATTTTTTTTTTCCTGTGAGATAGCACCAGTAGGGCCTCTACTAGCTAGACAAGTGCTCTATCGTTGAGCTATGTTCCCAGCCCCAAACCGAGGATCTTCATCAAGGCTACAATATTGTGTTTCTGTTCGGCTAATGAAACCAGAAAAGTCCTGCTTGCAAGTCCAGTCTGAATTCAGAGAGGGAGAAACGCATTCCGCTCAGTCTGTGCCTGGAGCGGGCTGAACAAAAATGCTAGGTCCTTTTAACATGAAAAAGACCTGAACGAGAACGCCAGTCTTTTGCAGATCTTCATTTTGCTTAAATGTTGTACATTTCTAGGCCATAGGAAGACTCACTTTAAAAAAAAAAATTCTTGGAAGAAAACTTCAAAGTGCCATCTACCACGTGGGCGGCTCTGCTCTGTCCTCTCCATAAACACCACCAGCCAAGCGGCGACACGGGGAGTTCCTGAGTAAGTCCAGGGCAGTACAATGCTCCCCTTGCATCACCGCTGCAAGCTAAATCAAGTTCTCTTCCCAGGCGGATCTCGTTGAATTCCCGTCCTTGCTAATTTAGGAACAGGTTGGGTATTTCTCCATTAATACAGCGGAGCTCAAAGAATGAATCCCCCTTGTATGTGTTTAGTAGGCCCCCCCCCCCACCCTCCTCCACGTTCTCACCTGCTGCGCGGACTGGGAGGAGCTTTGCTGTGGAAGCGGAGGCCACAGGGAACACGATACACAGTTGTGTGTGGAACGCGCTAATACTTTTGACAGCAGCCACCTGAAAGGGGCGTAGCAAGTCATTTAAACATTTGTACACAGACTGCCCTATTCATTACACTCACCCATATCATACCCATAATCTCCGAGGGCAGAGATGCTATTACACTCGGCAGGCCAAGATCTGCGCTTACACACACCCAGCTCCCACCGACTTGGCCGTGGAGGGGCTTCAGTGGGAGCTTTCGGCAGAATTCATTCAGTCGCCACCACAGCAGGCCCAGCTAAACAGAGAGACCTGGCCGCGAGTTAAAAAGGCTGAAGGAGAACCAAAAAAGCGGCCGGTTTTCATAAACAACCTTCTCCCTGGAGCGTTAAGAACTGTAGTTGGATATTCACCACCCTCTTAATCCTTGTCCCGCCACCTGTGGACCCCAGGCCTCGACCGGAAACAGCTGAAACAGTCACATTTTTTAAAAAACGCTGGGTTCTTGACTCTAAAAAGGACAATGGGTTTATTTGAAAAAAAAAAAAAAACAAATGAAATGAATAATCCAACACAGAACCATAAGCTTTTTGCATAGTTCCCGGTAGGAAAGTTCTGCTTGATCATTGCTTAGGGAAACCGGCACAAGCAACTCCAGGCGAGCTCTCTTCACAGATGCAACCATGTATTTCTTTCTTCTTTTTTTCCCCTGTGGGTCAGGTTTATTTTTTTAAATAAACAGATTTTTAAGACAGTCACACATTGATTTTCACAAAGCGGCTAATGTGAAACATTTGCCACAGTTATCACAGGTAATCAATAGGGCTGTACTTTAGTACCCGGGACTCCATCACTGATAGAAATCATCTGGACTCGTACACCACACTCCGGTGGCAAGTCAAACTATTTTCAAGAGGCTGCAGAGATGCCTGAGAGGTTAGAGTACCCGCTGCTCTTGCAGAGGACCTAGGTTTGATTCCCAGCACCCACGTGGCAGCTCACAACCATCTTCCAGGGGTTCCAATGCCCTTTCCTGACCTCCGTGGGCACTGCACATACATAGCACATATACATTTATCCCACACACATACAAATAAAATAGAAATAAATCTTTAAAGCCTTACCTCAAAATGAAAAGAGTTATCAAATATGCTATTATATTTTGGTATTAGATATACAAATAAGAAGCAGATATACTTCATCACAGTTGTCTGAAATTTTGACAAAGGTGCTTTACATTTCTAAATCTTAAAGATGTTATCTGTTTGTCTAAAACCAAAGTCATATGCATTTTACTTTGCATGTTGACAAGATTGTACTGAGAAGGGCCCATAAAGTTCAATGGAATCCTCCAGGGCTCTGTGAGACTAGGAAGTTAAGCTTCTCCACTTAGAATATACGGTTTCCATGTACACATTCATAGGCTATTTTATTTCATAGCCCCGACCAATGGTTGATTTAGGATGCTGGTTCTACGGGTAATGGTATGTCTGAAAAGACTGGGGGTGGACACTGTCGCTGTTGTCAACAAAATTGGCTGCACTGTTCATCCTTTAGTTGGTCGGTTAACAGCCATGCAGACATGCATTTCTTTTAAAGATGAAAGTAATCACTCAAATTAGTGTGCTTGCAGAGGGCACGTTCAGTGTGATTCTCTCTCTCTCTCTCTCTCTCTCTCTCTCTCTGTGTGTGTGTGTGTGTGTGTGTGTGTGTGAGAGAGAGAGAGAGAGAGAGAGAGACAGACAGAGAGAGACAGAGAGACAGAGAGATTGGTGATCGTAATGTGGCCATTTCTATTTGTATAATAAAGTCAGCAGGAATAGAACCCACGGGCCAGCATGATGGCTCAGCAAGTAAAGTCGCCAAACCTAATGACAGGATTTCAATCCCCAGGATCCACAAACCGGAAATAGAGAACTGACTTCTCCACATTGTCCTTTAGCCTTCCCGTGCATGTGCTTGACATGAGTGCCCCTCACAACCCACACTCACAAGCTAAATAAATAAAATGAATAAAATGTACTTAATACTTTTTTAAAAAGAAAGAGCAGGTTTACTCTGACCATCAATTCAGGAGATCACCCTCTAAATGAGAGGTAAAGTTGATGAACGTATATCCACATTTTTAAGACTATCCATGCAATGCTAACGACGCCAAGTTCACAAGTGATGCTAAGTTTGTTAATTATATCTTATCCACCAAGCAGAAAAATATTAAAGAAATCTGTACTCCACTTCTCACCTCACATCCATACATGTTTACTTAGACTCTCAAATTCTGCCTGACTTTTTGTGCATCTAGCCTAAGAGAAATCCTTGAGAAAAACAAGGTACCCCCCCCTGCTTTTTGTTCATATTTTGCCCCTATTTTTGATGTCCCTTCATTCTCCCTGGCTTGTGATATCACAGGAATGTACTAGCTGCAGCAAATTGATTTAGGACATCAAGCCTTTTCTTAAAAATTAAATTCTCCCTGAAAGCATAGCAGGACAAGCAGCATCCCAAAAGCATAATGGGGAAAAATGCCAAAGGTTGAGCTAAAATAAAAAAGGCCGAATGCTTTATGTCAGGGAGGAGGGGAAAGGGATCAGACAAGAGAAACGAAAGGAAAAGCGGGACAGCAAGGGAAGCATGGCGGACAGGAGGGACCAAAATTAGAACAAGAGGCACTGTTTATTAATAACCTTACTGACCCACAGGCCCCTGACACAAAATACATTAAGGATTCTTGGGACACTCTGGCCCGTCAGTCACAGGAGGAGCCAATAAAATAGTGCTGGAGTCTGCAAACATTCTAATAAGAGATGAGGAAGGACAAGGTAATCAGAGTAAGGAGTGGCATAGAGTCGGAACATTTAAACACCTTGTGGTCCATGGTCCCCTTTCTTCCTATTCTGCACCCTATCCAGAATGTTACCTACTATTGATAACTGCAGACAAGCCAGGAGGAGAAAGTACTATGCTCTGGGTTGCTTGAAGATATGCAACTAGGGAAGGATATTTAGAAATGATACACACCATGATGAAATAACCCCAAGTCACCTCTGATTCTGCCTCTTTGGTGTATTTATAGCTAACACGTTGGTATATACAGCCTGACCTTCTTCCATCTGCTTTTTTCTTTCTTTTTACTTTTTCTTAAGACCAGGTCACATAAGCCAGGATGGCCTTGAACTCACTATATAGCTGGGAGTGACCTTGAACTTCCCAATCCTCCAACCTCCACTTCCCAAATGCTAGGAGTATCAGTGTGCGCCACCAACATCTAGTTTCCTTTTTGTAAAAGTAAATTTGAATGTTTTTAAAACATAAGATCATTGCGGCTCTACTAAATAGTCCATTGATCTATAAATGCTTTTTTCTTTTTGTAAGCTGTAATAAATATTTGTCCCTATTGTTAAGATGATTTTAAACATGTTTTATGCTGCTATTATATCCTTCCAGGTAGGTCCTGGAATTCTTTGGGCATATGGTATTTGACTGGTGATAGGACTTATGGATGTTAGGAAAGCACTCTGTCACTACATCCCACCCCTATCATGCCATTTGTAATTGTGGCTTTTGTAAAATTTTGTGTCTCCAGTTTTTTCGGGATACATTGTTGCAAGTGAGACTCTTGGGTGAAAGTTTATCTTCCTTCCTTCCTTCCTTCCTTCCTTCCTTCCTTCCTTCCTTCCTTCCTTCCTTCCTTCTTCTCTCCCTCCCTCCCTCCCTTCCTCCCTCCCTCCGTTTCCTTCTTCCTTTCTTAATATTTGCAGAGTTGCCCTCTGGAGTCGTATACCATCTTATCATTTCAGAGTTAACAGGGATGCAGAAACCTCCAGGTAGTGGTGGTAGCCCAGGCTGGCTTGAAATCCGTAGGTAGCTGAGGCTGGCCTTGAGCTTTCAGCACCCCTCCTCCATCAGCATTTCATTGCTAGAGTTAAAATTGTGGACTGCCACGCCCAGCATTCTTTATATTTCTTGGTTATCTGCCTTGTTTTATATGCATGTAGTGATTTCCATGCTCTAACACATTTTTATTTACTTAACTTTTGCCTGTCAATTCTATGGAGTCATTTGCTGATTTTTAAACTACACATTTTAAAAGATGCAATATTGCATTTATTATTAATATCTGACATTAATATGTAATCTCAGTGCTCAGACGGCTGAGGTAGGAAGATTGCTCAGGGTTCAAGACCAGCCTGGCAGACAGTCAGCTCCAGGTCTAACCAATGGATCATTTCAACCATTCAATCTTAAATTTATTAACCCCTTCACTGTCCATTATTAGGGACACTCTGTTCTGTCTAAGTTTTTTAGCTGTTGACACATCTATGTGCATTTGTGAATGCAGATGTCAGCTGCTCTTCTTTCTTCTTTGCTGTTGGGGCTGACTAGACTCTGTAAGTGGCAGGGTGAGGTTGTGTGGACCTGCTTTTTCTTCTAGTGCTTTCATAATGGACCCCCTGTTTCTTTTTTTTTTTCCTTTTTTTTTTTTTTTTGTAACCTTGGAGATCATTTAAGTCTCTCAGTTCTCTGGAGTCTGTTTTGGTCCTTGCAGTGAAAATTGACTTAATAAAACTACTTCTCTATTCTGATCTAAGAGCTTTATGCTAGTGGCCTTCTTTCTGTGTCTCTGTATTTTATTTCTTTATCTTTTCATCTTCACTTTGCTCCAATCCCTCTCTTTTCATTATTTTAAGTATCTTCCCTATCTGGTAAACTCTCCCTCAATGAGCAGTTACTCTTACACCTTACTGAGCTCTCCAGGTGATGGGGGTGCTCTTCTTTATTCCCAGCACTTAGGAGGCAGAGGCAGGTGGACCTCTTGAGTTGGAGGTCAACCTGGTCTACAGAGCTGGTTCCAAGACAGCCAGGGCTATGCAGAGAAACCCTGTCTCAAAAAAACCAAAAACCAAAACCAAGCAACCAACCAAACAAACAAACAAAAAAGACATTCCTAAATTCAAAACATGAGAGGATACATTTGTATTAATTAATGTTGGGAATCTAAGGTTTCTAATTTTGAGTTACCTCATGCATTCTCATTTATCTTTTTATATGACCTTTTTTACATTTGGAGTCTTCTTCTTCTTCTTCTTCTTCTTCTTCTTCTTCTTCCTCTTCCTCTTCCTCTTCCTCTTCTTTTTTTCCTCTTCCTCTTCCTCTTCTTTTTTTCCTCTTCCTCTTCCTCTTCTTTTTCTCTTCTTCTTCCTTTTCCTCTCACTCTCCATATCCTTCTCCTTCTTCCTCTTCCTCTTTTTCTCCCTCTCCTTCCTCTTCCTCTTCCTCTTCTTCTCCTACAGTCTCACATTCAGTACTTTTCTGCATGTAATTTTTCTATGATATTTTCTTAATGTTTTCTGGAAAAAGTTATTTGTTTATACTTTTTTCTGTCATATTTGCAGTTTGACTGGTTTCTTACTCAAATAATTAGCTAATTTTGGTTCTTTGTGAGTTATCTAGACGGATGATATCATCACTCATAGACAACATTTTTTTCTGTGCCGCAGACTGCCTGAAAATGTAATTTCTATATTTTTTCTGTTTTAATTTAAGGCAAGAACCTCCACGTTATTTAAAGTATTACGCATTGGAAGTGTCTCTAAGATTTTGCTAGCAAGAATGCAGACCCCAACACATCATGCTTTTGGTCAGCTCTTGTGTTTGGATCCCCTCCTGCCCTCCGTTTAACTGTACATCTCCCTTTTTGAGCCTTCTGTTTGCTGGCTGTCACATCAGATGCCTCCTGGGCCATTTTTCCAAATATTGAATAAGTGTGACCCTTTTTTATGCTTGAACATTCTCTGTGTATGCAGACACCTCCTGCACATATCATTGATTCTTCTTTTCATGCCCAACTACCCATTGTTCCCTGGCAGTCGAGCTCCCCTTTAATTCTCAGACAGTAAAGATCTGAGCTGCCCTTGTTTTATTTTATGTGAAACCACCAGGCTATTTTCTGCCAACTGAAAAGTTAGTGTCTTGCATAAGATTTTTATATTTTTCACATTTTTAAGGAAATGCTAAACTATTTTCTCACATAGAAATTATCATTTCATTTGAATTTGCTGACTTTTTGCCAGTGGGAAGTAAAAATAACGCAGAGTTCTGCATATGCCATGCGAGAAGAATTGGTTCCGTGGGTTTAGCCTGGTTAAAACAATAAGTGAGAAGAGACTGAGGGAGAAAAGTAAAAGACTCCTACACCAACAATCTCTGATGAAGTTTGGGGTACCTGTGTTGGGGCAGACTGGCAGATGCCTCTGGAGTAGGCTAGGGCTAATGATGGTGTGGCCTTGAGCCTGTCATATTGTCACCCTCTGCCTGCATGTCTTCACCTCCAAATTGTGAGATAATGCCAGAATTAGCGACAACTCGCATTAAGCGTTTAGTTTGACACATGTCACCCAGCACACACTTAGTGAAGATACTGTTGCGACTATCAGATTGGACGGCAGTATGTGGATACTATGTAAGAAAACAAATGGAAACTACAGACCCTTCTCTCCCTAGAGCCAATCCCACATATATACTTAAGAGTTTTAGGACTTAGGCAACAGAAAGAGATGTAGTGGGGACGGACTTAAATTTCCGCCCAGCACAGGGGGAACTGTTAGTTTTCCTTCCCCTCTTCTGCCTATAGGTTTTCCTTGGACCTGACTTCTTGTCGCACACTGTTGGGGCAAGCCTTTTGCGTGCGGAGACCCTGCTTTTTCTCAGGAAATGTTGTATATTAAATCACTGTGCCCATGTGCCTGTCATTTAAGAAACTTGTCAAGACTCCTTAATCTCGCCAATTTGCTAGCCCAGGCAAACATCCCTCTAGTACGGAACTTGGATATTAAAGAGAAAGGATACTCACAACTTTCTTCTATCTTTCCCCACACAGATTGAAATCTGTATATTTTTTAAAACATGGCAGGAGGTAACCGCATTATTATTGTTTAAAATCAATTATCCTTTACTCATATGTATTTTACCTTGTTTATTTGATCTGTCCTCCTTTCCCACAGGGGTAGACTGGAGGCCCCCATTTGGTTTTTATTAGTGTAATCAGTTAATAGCTGTTGTATAATGCTTTACTTATTGTGTTAATTTTCTGTAGTTATGTCCAGAGGCAGCTTCCTGGAAGACCACATAACCCCTCCCCCCCCCCCCCCCCCCCCCGGACCAAAAAAAGCCTAACCTCTTCTTTAACGGGTTTGGTTACCACTTAGAGCTTCAGATCAGATTATTGAGCACCATTGGTCTACGAGGGTATTGAAAATACAGATAGACTGTAGCTAATATTCTAAATATATATCTGTGGTAAACCTGAATGCTCTAGTCGCATGACAGAGCTCAAAGGCAAACCCTAATGGCTGCAGTGACGTCAGTGCATCACATCAGCTCCTTGAAGTCACTCAGTCACAGGCACATGTGTCTTATTTCTGGGGCCCAGGACACCAGTGTCCACTGCTGTTAGAAGTTTTCATGGGAAAGTACCCTGCGTGAGTTTTGGTATTTACAGGGCTAGTCTTCAAATGTAAATGGAGCATCAAAGAAGACCATGGTGACAATGAACTTGTCTGAAGGATAGCTCAGGAAGTATTTGTCCTGTAAGCAGTAGATCGGACCTTCCCATCACTTGACTTCTGAATTAAATAAATCATCTCTGAAGTTAATGCCATGGGTTCTAGGTCTACCTGATGTGGGAGCTAGCTGGACTGACTCTCCCAATGACACTGAGCTCAAATGAGTACATCTGGCTGTGGTTGCTCTGCGGAGTGGTCCATGGAAAAGAACCCTTGGCAGGTGATGGGATCTGTATCAGATGCTACTTGCTCACTGTTCAGTCCCTGGAGATGGTTAGGCATTCACACAAAACAAGCTTTCACTAAGTCTTCAGAGTGGTCGAGCAGTCTTGATGTGATCTGCTGGGTTCTAAAACTGTCCCATGCTTTCTTTTTATTTTAGAACATTTGTGCGCACATAATGAGCTGCTTTGGGGTTGGGACTCAAGTCTAAAGGGGAGCTTTGTTTTCTGTATACTTTGCAATCAATATTTACTGCAGCTGCATTTTGTTTGTGACTTGTCACATAAAATCAAGCGTAGCATTTTCCACTTGTGGCATCATGACAGTGCTCAGAAAGGTTTGAGCTTTGGAGCTAAAGTGCAGACTTTAGATGTTGAGTTACAGTGATCTAACATGAAGTAAATCTGTGTTGAAGATAAAGCCGAAGTAAAGTTCTAATTAAAAAACCATGCTGATTACATATTTGTCAACTTGACACAAACTAGGGTCAATGTGTGAAGAATGAACTTCAGTTGGAAAAATGCTTCCATCGTATGGGCTTGTAGACAAGTCTGTAGAGCATTTTCTTGATTCATGATTGATGTGAGAGGGCCCAGCTCAACTGTCAGAGTTGGCAACTCTAGGCAAATGGTCCCGGGCTGTATAAAAATGGAAGCTGAGGGGCTGGAGAGGTGGTCTATCAGTTTAGTGAATTGTTGCTCTTGCAGAAGACCCAGGTTCAACTTCTGTCACTCATGTGGTGCCTTAGTCATCTGTAACTCCAGTCCCAGGGCAATCAGGGCACTCTCCTGACCTTCAGAAATAACAGACACATCCACGGTGTACATACATACCTGCAGGTAAAGCAGCAAGTCCGTAAACAGCACTTCTCAATGACCTCTCTTTCAATTCCTGCCTCTAGGTTCCTGCCCCGAGTTCCTGTTTAGATTTCTCTCAGTGATGGGTTGTATCTAGGACGTGAGGAACAAATGAAAGTTTTCATTCCCAGGTTGCTTTTAGTCATGGTGTTTTTATCACAACCACAGAAAGCAAACCAAGATAAGCACCGTTGTAAGTAATGTCTACAAGAGCAAAAGAGGGACCAGGTACTGCAAACCACAGGGAAGAACTGTAGACCTTGGCAAGTTAGTCCTCTCTCAATCTCTTTTTTTTTCTTCTTTATTCACATGAAGGCCCTGGAGAAGATCTGCCAAAGAAACTTACTTCTAAGGAAGCCAGTGATCTCATGAAAATGATCAGCAGTATAAATCAAGTCAACAGATTCAGATGCTCTACAGTCTCCAGCGTCCAGAGCAGGTAGAGTAGATAACTGAGGTCTGAATGAACGTCCCTGGGGGGGGAGGGGAAGTTCTCAAGTTTGCTATGGGGATGGGTAGCAGGAAGAGGAAGGATGAGGAGATAACGTGCCAAGGCATGGCTGGAATGTTATGTGAGGAGGGAAATAAGACCTTCGGCCATTGACTATTGTTAAGGGAGACAATGAATGAAAGTTTGTGTTCAGCTCTGCCCAGCAGAGCATGCCACCCACCATGGTCCTTTCCAACTTCTGTACATGGTGGTGATGTTTGAGAGCTTTGCCTTTAGGTAATACCCTCAGATGAGGTAAAGAAAGATTTGTAAGGGAGAAAAGGGAGCACATATGAAACGAAAAGGAAGTCCTTTCGAATATTCCAAGGAAGAGTTTGAGAAGTTCAACGAGAGGGAATCTTAACTGTGATATATTTTCTTTCAAGGAGCAATTTTGGATACATTACTTCAAGTGCTAAGCTACAAACTCAGTGGCTAGACCCTGAATGCTTGCGTTTGTGTCTTGGGGCTTCTCTTCCTTCAATGAAAAAAATTATTAAGATGATTTTCCAGGTAGTCAGTGGTGGTGCATGCCTTTAATCCCAACACTTGGGGGGCAGAGGCAGGCGGATCTCTGTGAGTTCGAGGCCAGCCTGGTTTACAAGAGCTAGTTTCAGGACAGGCACCAAAGCTACAGAGAAACCTTGTCTAAAAAATGATTTTCTAGAAAGATGAATGGGTACAGCATTGGCTGGCCAGCTCTCATAAAAACTATTGCAGCAGAGAATCACTGAGATTAAGAACTAGGCTTAAAACATGGGGACACCTAGTAATATCAGTACCCAATTAAGAAATCTGTAGCATTGATTTGATGAAGAATAGCTATCATGGTGCGACTGGAATTTTCCTTTCCAATCGTTGCTGGAGACGTTAATGGAAGGGTGTCCTACACAGACTTTGAAGTCACAGGACCAGTTCTCAAATTAAAATGGAGTTTCAAATCAGAGCATAGGAACAAACTAATTTATTTGAAGGGTAACAAAGGAGGTTCTTACTGAAAAATAAACGCGATAGAGTGGGCTTCCATGTTAGGTGGCACTTCTTTCTAATTTTTTGAATCCTGAAATTGTTCATAATTCATATAGATATGAATGCCAGCCCCTTGAAGGTGAAAAATGGGTTTCGTATTTTATTTTACATGCTCAATGTCTAACACCTGTTTCTTGGTGTGGAACAGATCCTTAACTGTTTTTTAAACAGCAGACTAAGTATACTTTGTTAGTGTGTGTGTGTGTGTGTGTGTGTGTGTGTGTGTGTGGTGTATGTGCACATGCGCGTGCTGGAGAAAAGGGCAAAGGAAAACACTGGACCCATGCTCTATCTCTTGAGACAGGGTCTCTCACTGAACATGGAGTTAGGCTGACAGTCATCAAGCCCTGTCCATTCCCTCTCTGTCCCCCACAGCCCTGGGGCTACAGGTCCTCAGGCTTGGGGAGCAAGTCTCATCCTTACTGAGCTCTTGCTCCAGCTTCAAGCTGTCAGTTTTTGATGGAGTTAGAACAAGGTGTGATGTCTTGCTATGCGTATCCTTCCAATAACTGGATGGTCTGGCCATTTGTGCACCAATAAGGAAGCCCTCCAGGGCCAGGGCCAGGCTGCGTCTGACCGATGTGAGGCTAATGCCGAGAAACAGAGAGGCTTTAACTTGACATCACACTGTGAATTTCTTGTTCTGTTCGAGCTGTGTAAAGGTGTGGCCCTGTGATTCACAGATAACTGTGATAACAATTGCCTGGGACACGGGAGTAGCTGCTCTCAGCAGACATCCCTTCTTCACTGGTTGACACCTTCAGGAACAGTGAAAGGTGAGCTAGGAATAATGGTGCATGCCTGTAACCGAAGCACGAGGAAGCCTGAGGCAGGAGGATTGGGAGATTGAGGACAGCCTAGGTTAATAGTTTGAGGCTAGTCTGGGCTATACAGTGAGAATCTGTCTTTAAAAAATGTTTTTATTCTAGGGGTTAAGGTCAGATCCCAGGTCCTAGAAACCCTAACAAACCAAGACCAACTATTTGTCCTCAATAGGCCGATTAGACAGACAATCAATTTGGTAGTGAAATGCATTCAAAGCAGATTTGCTCCTTGTCACACATTGAGCAAATGTGTGGAGAATAACAAAGAGATGATCTCCCTGACTCCATCTTTGAGGTCCTTCCTGCCATGAGGTTTAGGCTTAGATAGAAGGCAGAAAGTGTGCTTGACCGGTTCTGGACAAGATGTGGCTCTGCCCGTGATCATCACTTTGGCTCCAGGTTCTCCTATAAGGAGGTCTACAAAACAGTCCAAAACACGTGAAACCTCTTAGGGGGAGACACTCCTTGTCTGCGTGACACCATGCTCCTAGCCTGCATGAGACTCCTGGAGAAGTTTCAGTTATTTGGGATGCATTGTCTCAAGAACGTGATAGCCAGAGAAGTGGCAAGGGTGTGCTTAGCTTGCCTTCATCATAGCCCCTCCATTAGGTCACAGGCTGCATTGATGCTTGGGGACATATTTCCTTGTTCGTGGCTCCAGGCTGACATTAGGTTCTTACTTACCTGCCTCATCTATGGGACCACACTGTGCTACTGTTTGAATCTGGAGTGTCCTCCAAAGGCCCGTGTTGTAGAGGGCTTGTCCTTCAGCTGATGTAGTTTTCACGATGTCGTGGGGCAGGTAAGAGGTGGAATGTACCAGAAGGAAGTTAGGTCATTTAGAGGCTTGCCTTGGAAGGGGATACTCGGACCCCGTATTTCTTGTGTTTTGAGGTGCCATATGTGTTTTTCCTCTGCCACGTCTTCCCACCATGATGTTCTCTGGCATCAAAAGCCCAGAACAACAAGATTCCTCCTGATGGACAGAAGCCACTGTCACTGTAAGCCAGAAGAAAACAGTCTTTCTCCAAAGCTAATTTTCTCAATATTTAAAATATTCACTTATTAATTTTTTAGAGTGGGAAAACAGCGAGTAATGGGGGCCCTCAGGGTTAGAAGACAAGGTCGGGTGTGTTCCGTTGACCTCAACAAGCTAAAAATCTAAACACGAGCTGAAGCATCTCTTCCAGCCCAGCATAAAGAGAAAGCACGGCCCTAGACGTGGAGGGAACGGAGTGTGCTCATTCCTCCGAGTTCCCTGTGGCTCCAGTGGGGATTGAGCAGGCTCCGAGCACTAAATAACCCTAATGATATCAGGTAGGGGCTCACCGGGGAGCTGTTTGAGAGTTTGTCAGAGCATATTAAAATACAATCCATCCCTATAATCCAAAATGGAACATCAGTCCATCTGCCTGAACATTCCTTTCTGATATTAAATTAGTCTGGTGGCTTTTCAAAATTCCATCATCTACTCAGGCCCCCTTCTTTAGTGACTAACACTGCGGTGGGAATGGAGAGAAAAATCAGAATAGTGCACACTGGTGGAAGTTTCCTAATTGAAGTCATTATTGCTTCAGATGCCATTGCTTTAATCAGCAGAATCATAAATCAATGCTCCTCACATGTGAAGGTTGAAAAATAAAGTGATGTCAAACAAATTGGTCCTCTTAAAAGGCATGATGCAATTGGAAACCACTGGAAATGGGTGGAAAAAGTGCCTTCTGAAGGGAAACATCGCTCTGCCATTTTATCTCCCACTTAATTAAAAAAATATATTACCTGGTCCTTTCTTAGAAATTACATATTGGAGGTCTATAATGGCCGAGCCTCTAACCCATTAAAAAAAATTTACTCCCAGGAACAGTTAATATTTGACGTCTAATTGCTTTTACTTGTTGGAGAAGAAAAGATGTATCTTTCCTTCCTTTCTTGATGGACTTTTTCAAAAATCGCCTTGTGAGCTATGAAGATGGAGAGGAGAAATCGATCTCAAGAAAGGCACAGTACAGATAAATATGTAAATGCATACACATATAGACAGACATAGCTTCTCTTGTGAGAGGACCTTGGGTTTCTCTCTGCACAACTGTGGTAGGTAGGTAGGTGCTGCCATCTCTAGTTAATGGATCGGGTACAGAGGGCTAGAGAGACTGGCACTTGCACAGGGTTGGTTACCTGGGTAGCAAATCCTGGGCATCCTTTTTCCTCCCACCATGACCAAGTTCAATGCGTCCAGACATACTTTTTGGTAGGTGTAAAGAGATCAGTGGAGCCAGGACAGAATGCCATGCCAGAGCAGCTAATTCTCACAAGCTCTTAGCCAGCCTCCTGATTCTGGAACTTTACCACGTCATCTACAAAAACCTAATTAGGACTTAGGACTTTTCTGCAAGTCCTTCATGGTGATGGACCTAAAGGAGCAACCGAATGAACTGTCACCCATATCAACCTAGAAGAGCTTCTAATGAGAGTTGTCCGTCCATGAGCAGGAAGGCTGGGCTTCATTTAGAACAACGCCTTGCACCAACTCTGTGTGAGCATTCAAGCCTCACGGTAGCGGGGCAGTGGTGGACAGAGGAGAGAGAAACCATTTATTTGATTTTCAGATGTCGGAAGATTTCTACTTCTGCATGCTCTAGCTTTCTTCCTTTTCCAGGCAATAAATTCAGCACCAAAGACCAAAGTGCTTTTGCTTTCTCTTCTTTCTTTGACACCTTCCCGCAAAGCCAGGTATTACTGACCGCCCTTGAAAAGCTGAACGGAGCAACCGCTTCTCCTGATTATCCCTTCGGAGCTCAGGTGATAGGCCTCATCGGGTTTCACCCTCTGCGGCTTGTGGTCACATAAGGGCTGTGCCTCTTACACCTCCCAGGAAAATATTTGTGTGTTGGTCTCACCAGGTTCCATTTCTCCTAGGACTGGCGCTGCTTGCTCCACCTTCAGCGCTGTTGGCTAACAGTGGACTTAACGGACTTACCAGGGGAAGACTGCTCTTCTGATTGGAGGCTAGGAGGCTGCCCTTCCCTTCTCTGACGTCATGCTGCCAGAATGGATAAGGTTAGCAACTTTATGGAAAGGGGGAAGGAGGGAGGGAGATGGAAAGAAACAAAGAGATGGGGAGAGGGAGGGGGAGGGAGGGAGGAGGAGACAAGGGGGAGGATAGAATTCCCTTCAGCCAGAGGCCAGGGAAAGCGGCTGTCAGGTTTTCTCTTCTATACTCTCCTTCTATAGCTGCAGCGATCTCTCTACCCCTCCCATCCCCAGCCCTGGGCAAGGATTACAGGCTGCAAAAGCCATACCTGGGATCCGAACTGAGAACCTCCTGCTTGCTCAGCTGGCATTCTTCCGCACTGAGCCAACCTCGCCGCAACTCCCAAGCCGTTTCTGAGAGGGGTGTTGTGAGACAGCTCCAGGAAGGAACATGGCTTAGGGTGTGAGAAGGGAAATCTGAGCCATGTCCATGCTTGTGGCCACAGATAGAAAACACACAAAAGCCAACATGCACTTAAAAAAAAAATAGATGTTTTTCCTTTCTTCTTCCTTTGTTCTCTGACATTTTCTTATCCCTCCTCCTACTTATTAATTTTAATTTTCACTGCTTACTGAAGAGTAGTGATGGGGGATGTGCCATATTGCTTTTGTAGGGACCATTAGCAAAACCCAAGAACGGCACTAACAAACAAATACATCCCTTCCTCCTCTCTGTCTCTCTCTCTCTCTCTCTCTCTCTCTCTCTCTCTCTCTCTCTCTCTCTCTCTCTTTCTCTCTCTCTCTCTCTCCAGGGTTGCTACTGTCTTAGTCTGACCTCAAACAGTATGTAGCCAAGGACTACCTAACCTTTGGATTCTTACGCCTCCACCACTGAGTACCAGGATTGCACGAGCATACTGCCGTGCTTGATCTACGCAAGGGTGGCGAATAAACCCAGGAGTTCACGCGTGCTGAGACAAGCAATTCGTAAACTTGAACTACACCTCCAGCCCTTGAATCTTTAAAAAATGGTTTTGAGGCTGCCTATGATCTTATAACAGTAAGATTATGTAATAATCCCATGAAAAAGTAAACAGGAAAGCTCATATCCAGGGAAAACAAGCCAACTTGTAAGGGCTTATCTGTAACTAATTAACAAAATGTCCAGCAGCTATGAGCAGCAAGGCTTCAGTGTTTAAAGCCTTTCCTCTGGGTGAGATGTAGGCACTATGTGAACGCTCTTCAGCTTGCAGAATCTAATTGATAATCTGCCAGTTAAAGAGAGGCCCAAAGAAACAAGTCTTACATGGCAGGTCCGAAGGTCTCCATAAAGACAGCATCTAGATCCATTTGAGACTTTTCTTTTGGACGGGGGCCTAGAACAGTGGTTTTTAAAACGGACTCTGTGTGAGAACATATCTGAAAGCATGAATGGAATTTGTGGCCCCGTTCCCCAGAGAAACACATACATCAACAACATCTTTGGTGTATATATTTACTTTAAGATTCATTGATGGTTTGGGGGTTTTCAGTTGAAATTCCCTTTCAGTTTTGCCAGCAGCGAGTTTCTGGTGTGTGTGTGTGTGTGTGAGAGAGAGAGAGAGAGAGAGAGAGAGAGAGAGAGAGAGAGAGACAGAGACAGAGACAGAGACAGAGACAGAGTTTAGTGGGGCCCTTTTCCTAATGCTTTAAGCATAGACAGTTTCAACAGAATGCATTTTACTCTTTGAAGACTTAAGGCTGTAAAGGAATGATAATAAATGATACAGTTTCAGTATTTTTAAATACAGCATGCTTTTAAACTTTATGCCCTATTTATTTATGTGTCACACTCCCCCACACATGCACACACAGACACACACACACACACACACACATACATATGTGCTATAGTGTCATGTGGTAGTCAAAGGACAACTTTCAGGAGTCACTTCAATCCCGTGGGTCCACGGGGTCAAACTCAGATCATCAGGCCTTGCGGCAAACACCTGTACCTGACGAGCTACCTCTCTGGCCCTTCAGTATTTTGTTTAGTACAGTACCGTGTTTAGGTGGACCCTTGGATTCTGATGCATTGTGAAATCCTGCCGTCAGGTTTCCCTAGGAGAGTGACAGAACACACAGCACCCGGTGCTGACCATCAGAGGTTGCGCCTGGCGGCAGAACTGAGGACTGACAGGCAAACGTTTGTCAGGGTGAGTGCACGGTATTAAGACTTGCTCTTCTTGGCACACCTACAGAAAAGTAGCCTTGCTCAGTGCCTGTGTCGTAGGTGTACGTGTGTAAGGCATACAAGTTTTAAATGCCACAAAAATGGCGTGGGTGCCCACGGGTGAGGCTGCCTGAGGGTTCTGAGGCACAAGGTTTTGGAAGCGTGCTGCCAGTCTCCTGGCTTTCTTCTCCATGCCGCTAATGAGATTATAGCCACCCCATGACTTCATCTCATGAAATAGTTTCATCATCTGGAAGACGGAAATTATTTTTACTATTTCCACTTTCTGAAATTGAAAAGAAAAAAAACCCAACAACTCAGGTGCAGATCCCTAAAGACTCCGAGTGCTCTTTCTATGTCATGTTTAGAGGTCACTGGGATGTCGTAGTCTACCCCAGAACCCTCCCCCTCAGCAGGGCTCTCTGCCTCTATTACAGAAGACGGCAAAAAATATGAGCATTCATGCCTCTGGTCAATTACCCAATGCTGCACCAACAGGGGAAATTCCTTCCCCACTTCAGCTGGTGCACAGTTATGCCCTGGAGCCCAGGACGGACATGCCTTGTAACTTTTTAACCTAGTTAGTGTAACTGCCAATATTATTCCCGTTCATATAAACGTCTAATCCTTTCTTGACTCTTGCTATACTATTCTCCTCAATGATATCCTGCGGCAGTGCATTATACGCTGCTTTAAAAATATTTCCTTCACTCGTTTTAAATTTGTTGCCTTTTAACATCGCAACGTGGCCGGAGCTCTTGCCTTAAGTGGTACAAGACAAAGACAAAGCTTTAGTTCTCCCCAGAACTTTCATAATTATTATCAAAACCTTTCTCCTCTCACGATTTTCTTTTTTCCCCCCACTTATAATAGTAAGTTAGGTGATTTGACTAAGTGGTTTTATGCTACTCGGGACACATAGCAGGCACTGGCCCAAAAGCTTTCCTTGATACTCAATGTGATTTATTAGATAAATATTTACCCAGTACCTATTTGTGTAGGAACTGTTTCAATTTTGGAGAGCAGCTTGGAATAAGAGTAGGCCATTGTTATGAAGGCCCTGATTTTTCTCAAAAGGGAACGAACAGTAAAATAGGGGGAAGCTTATACGATGCATTTTCGGGGTAAAAGAACTATCCACCCTTCACATCCCCTCAACCAGACCCTATTTCTTGCTGTTTCTTTCTCTAAAATCTGTAACACTATAATTATTTACAGAGCATTTACATTGTATTAAGTATCACAACTGATCTACAAATGATTAACGTTCATGCCAGCATATGCATAAATTATATCGCGGTCCTCACCGTGCAGTAGAAGGGACTTGAGCATCATGAGATCACACGGTACCTGGGTGAAGAAAGTGTTTTTCTGAAAAAGGGGGTAGCTGGGCGCAGCCACCTGTGACTCATTTGTGTGGCATCTCATGAAGAGGAGTTAGTGCCCAGAAGTAGCTGTGGCTCTGTCTTTATTATTCGTTGAGTATGTGTATGAATCAAGGGTAAGAAAGGTCATCTTAGTGACAAAGATCTCCTAGGGAGTGACTCACTAGACCTGGGAAGAACAATTCTCCAATGCCGGTGTTGGGGTAGACGAAGTAGGGGATTTAGCCAGTGAGAGTCCAGTGATACCTGGTGGTGCTTTGTCTAAGCAGCAGGATGACCTTGGGCAGGTCACCTGACTGCTCTCACCCAAAGCATTCTGCATCAAAATAGGAAGAACGTTTTCTCCTTTCTTGGGAATTTGAGTATTTAGGTGCTATTATCAGGAAGTCCTTAATATACTGCCAAATGGTACGAATGCTGTACAACTTTGGTTTTTTGCTTTTTTGTTTTTTTAATTTTAGATTTTGTTTCTTGATACTGTCTTGTGCGGTCCATACTGGCCTCAGATTCGCTAAATAGCAGGGGATGACCTTGAACTTCTGATCCCCGTGAATCTGCTTCTTAGGTACTGGGATTATAGGTGTGTACTACCACGTTTATTTATGCAGTGATGGGGCTTGAACCCAGGACTTGGTGCCTTCTGGGCATCACATTCCCAACTTTTCCCAAATCAGCTATATCCTGTAACTCCAGGATCTGGTTATTGTCACAACTGGCGGTTCTTACACAGAATTGACCGCAGGCGTGTGCCATTAGCCACACCCACAGCAGTAGCAACTATGGGGTCTTTCGTTCTTCCTTTTCTCCCTTCCTTGTTTCCCCAGTTCCCTATTTTATTCCTGCCTCTACTGAAAATCCACCATCCTGGCCATGGCCTCCCTTAGAGCCGGGTGGACTCATCTTCCTGAGATCCTTTTCTACTTCCTAAGGCTTTCTTACTTGTTGATATAGCGGACTGAAGGGAGATTTCAAATAGGGATTGTTTACTGCTTAATCTTCCGGGGTCAAGTTATCCAAACTTATACATATAAAGGCAGAATCCTTGCCTGAATTTCCGAGCAAATACTTCCCTAGAAACCAGATTTGACCCAATTACCTGTTTTCAGTTTGCCTGCCACTGTAATCCAGTATGGGAGCACATCCATTTTCTTACGTAGCCTCTCGGATTATTTTTAATTGATCCTTACTATAACCCCCCCTACACACACACACACACACACACACACACACACCGAGGCAATTTGAAGTAGAGTCACGCGCATCCCTGCATAACCATGTATTTAAAAAGCATCTCAATAAATTATTAGGATTATTTACAAGCATGGTTCAAATTTACTGGCAAATGGCTTGGGCCTTGGTTTTAGGATGTAGCTGCCGGCCAGGCTCCTTCTGGGTGAAAATCTGAAATAGGAGACGTTGCCTTTTGCTGTCCCTCACTGGCACTTCCTCTGCCTGGTTCCTGGTCTTTCAACACTTCCCTCCTTTCCTGGGCCCTGAATAACTCCGAGGGGCTGTCAAGCCCTTTGCACCTTCATGTGAGGACGTTTCATGGGTCCCTTCCCAGATCTGCCCCCCAACCAAGGTGAGGTGTGCAAAGAAATAAATCTTCAATGGTATAATTTTAGATGCTCTGGCAGCTAGAGAGGGCAGCTATTTCGGGCTGCAGGGCTTTCTCCTTGACCTGAAGTGACACAGTTTTGCCTGTTGCTAGAGTAGCCAGCCAACCCTGCAGAGCGTCTTTTTAGCATCATGGTTGCAGCCCCTGAGGTGGCTGCTTCGTTCCTCTGCCGAGGTCTGTGTGCATCCAGAATTCTGTGTTCTTGTACGTGAGTCCATTGGCAGGGGCCACGGAGGTTTATGGGAGCGCAACACTCTAGCGCACCTTCTGGAGGAAGTACTGATGGCGCAGACTCCCCTCCATGCAGAAGATGGAGGAAAACTGACTGTCCAGTTTCTGGGTGTCCTTTAGCCTCTCCAGCCTTTATCAGCAGCTTGGCCGCCATTGTGTGAGTCACTCCCCCTCAGAGCCAGGCAGGTCTCCAGACCACAGTGTCTGTGCCTTGCCACCTACGCTGCCTGGCGGGGAGCTGTGTTTTCATGCCGGCTCTTCTGACCACCCTGCTTGCTCTCTTCCTCAGGCTCCTGATGCAGCTGCTATCTGTCGACCTCCTGGACTGCGCAAGGAAGGGAGTGGGAGCTCGACCGAAGGTGGCCAAAAATAACAGGGCCTTCCAGATGAGGCGCCCTCAGAGCCAAGAGCATCATGGGGTAGAGTATCTTTTTCCTAGTTTTATGGCCTAAAAAGTACACAGAAGATTCAAAGATATGACAGAGAGGAGGAATAAAGTGTGCAGAGAACAAGGAAATGTGATTAGCTATCATGTTTCTTTTTTTAAATTGAGTTTCTTTGTGCACACATATACACAAGAAACACAGGCCTTTTATACATGTATGAAGAGAGATCTAGATCTCTAGATGGATGGATGGATGGATAGATAGAAAGATTACAAATAGACAGAACAGAATACAACAGAAGACCAAAAGGGAGAGAAAAAAGATAAAGGTAATGTTGCCTTCCTTTGTTTGCCATTGAAATAAATTTAATAAATCTGCATTGAGAACCAAGGATGTCTGGTCCCATTACCTTTCTGCATAGTTCCTCATCTTAAAACTCACCACTGTAAAAACACAGCCATCACCGTGTCCTGATTGGTCACGGTTCTGAGCGTCAACGAAGATGAGCTGGGTGCTCTCAGGGCTTTTGTGAGCTTGAGGCTGGGAGGTAGCAGAGGCTGGTTTTTATAAGGCTTATTGTTGCATTTCCGGAGCTTGATGCTGCAGCCATTGCTGCATCCTCAGATGGGGCTGTCTGGGGGTGCGGGGATGTCTAAGCGAGGTCATTCCGTGCAGCCTGAGCCTCATCACCTTCTCCTCGTTAGGTTTCTTGCAGCTGATCAGTGCTCTAAAACTGGCAGTCCCAAGACACGCTAAAAAAACGCAATCATGCCTTTGGTGCAGCTGAGTCACGTGTTCTGTTGGTTCACCAGTCACAAGGTCAGCTCAGAGTCAGGAGGTGGACTCAGGAATGTTTCTCTGGAGTTTCAAAGTGTTACAGCACTTGTTAACGTCTTAATACTTTAAGATATCTAGCCATGATGTCAGCGGCTTCCAACTCTAAAGAGTATATATCTAGCTGGAGCTATCAAAGACCAGTAAAGGACTGGGAATGTACCTCAGTAGTATAAGGCTTGCCCAATGTGAGAGACCCTAGCACTGCAAAGAGAAAAAAAAGTAATCAAGTGTGTGTTCAATGGAAACGAATAAAATATCCCCTGGCCAGGGCTGCGAGGCAACAGATGAGCGTATACAAGGTAGAAGACGATTTCTTGAAGAGCTGTGTGTTGTGGGGCACACCTATAATCCCAGTGTGGTGTGTGTGTCTAAGGCAGGTAAAAGTTTGAGTCGGAGGCCAGCCTGGGCCATAGATAACAGGACTCTGACACAGCAAACAAAAGCAACAAACAGAAACCCACAAACTCTGCATACATAGAGATCACAGGCAGAAAGCCAAAAGGGAAGCCTGTGGCCACCTACTGCCTTTGGAGAGACTTGAAGGCCAACTGAAGGGCACAGGGGCATAGTGGCTAGCATCTTTAAGGTTTACAGTGGGTATTTTTGCTCAGGCCCGTGTGCTTGCTTGCGGTAACGTTCCTGTTTGCTACCTGCCTTCTGCTGCCCTGCTCACCTGGGTCTCACCAGCTCCTCTCACTGTTGACTGCATTATTGTGCTCCGACTATAAACCTTGTCCCCCTCCCTGAGTGTCCTGAGGAGGAGACACTATCCTTTATGTGTAGGAAGGACTACCCTTCTGTCACATTCTCTGCATAGTGAGCACCTCCCCGCCCTTTCAAGTCTCATTCCTCAAGCTCATTGCTTGCAATACCTGTTTGGATTTGCTTTCCCCCTTAATGGCTCCTGTCTCTTGTCCTCTAGAATCCTGTCTTGTTTTGCATGCCTCACGCTTCTCCTCTCTGCTCTGGTCTGTCTTAACCTAGCAGCTAGTGGCCTGCCAATCACAGGACGTCATGCCCCGGTTTGCAGTGCCCAGCATCTCCTCCAGGTTCAGCTTTGACATTTTCCTGCAGAGGGCTTACTCCAATCTCAGGACTTTCAGGTGAGGCTCGCTGTTCTGTCTTCGGTGTGCATTTCCTCCATCCCGTCAACGCTAAAAGCATTTTTCATCTGGACCTTTAGTCTCTAAATACTAACCGGGATGGGAATTCATCTTTAATCCTAACAGAGGCTGTGTTTCTTTTCTCTTTGTACAAAGCCACGTCTATCCACTGTGGAAAATTTAGGACACACAGAAAAGCAAATATGATATTTATATATACCGTTACTACCCTTTGATGTGGGGCCCTTTCAACAATCCCCTCTCCTTATGATGATTTTTATAGACAAAAGCCAGTACCTCTTAGATGGGAAATACTTTCTCCTGTGCCACTTGCTGGCTTGCAGAACCAGTTCTATGGAACGTCAGTGCCAGGCCCCAGCTGATTGGAATAGGGCTAGTTATCTGGCCCTGGCTGGGTGTGTGCCTGCTCTTTCCTTGAGATTAAATCAGCTAGTATCTGAGACTGGACCTGTAATAGCTCACGGAGGAAGGATTAGTCACTGTGCCTGGAAACTTAAAGCTTTGCTGGGGAAGGTGGTTTGCAGGAGAGAATGGAAGAGATATTGAGACACCCAGGAAAAGGAGCAAGGACTCCTTTCACCTGGCACAAATGTTCGCAGTGACTTTTCTCAAGTGGCCCTGTGTCCTTATCTTGCCTCTGTCCTTGAGCAGTGTCTGTGGGATTCTGGTATTTCCACCTAACAATGCCTGCCCATGACTGTTACTTTTTGTAAACGGCCTTTGCAATGGATAGGATGCTGGAATTATCAAATATCATCCAGATTATAATTTTCAGTGTGGAAGGACAAGTACTGTGAATTCCTGATATTTCTGGGGGCATGCATCTAATAAGAGCATCTTGAGCTCTGGTGTGGAATCGTGCTGAGTTCACATGTCCCTCCTCATCTCCATTGCTCTGTGATTTGGATGTATTATTACACGCTGTTCGTCTTAGTATTTTCATCTGCAAAATGGCAAAACGCAAGGCTAAATTACACACAGACTCTTAAATTCCCTAGACTTAAACTTGAAATATAGCAGAGGATGATCCTAGACTGAGTCTCCTGCTTCCATCGCCTACATGCTGGGTGAGCGGCCCCTCTACTGTTATTCCTAACCATGGACCAGTTCTCTATCAACAGGCCTCGTATTCCTACCATGATAAACCCAATTGTCAGAACACCTTCCAGTTGAAATACTGGACCATGACTGTGAAAAGTGCATATCCATGGGCCCCAGCAGTGGTGCGAATAGGAATGGCCCCAGAGACTCATGCCTTTGACTACTTGGCCCATAGGCAGTGGCACTATTTGGAGGTGTGGCCTTGTTGGAGGAAGTGTGTCACTAGGGGGCAGGCTTTGAGGTCTTAAATAGTCAAACCAAGTCTAGTGTGACATCCACTTCCTGCTTCCTGCCAATCTGATGTACAACTCTCAGCTCCTTCTCCAGCGCCAAGGCTGTCTACATGCTACCATGCTTCCTGCTGTGATGACAATGGTCTAAATGTCTGAAACTGTAAGCCAGCCCCCATTAAGTGTTTTTCTTTATCAGAGTTGCCATGGTCATGGTATTTCTCCACAGTAATAAAACCCTGACTAAGACAGCTGCTGACAATCATGCAGCCTGTGGCCTCCTTGAAGCACCCCCCACCCCAAGTCTTTGCCATCCTTATATTTACCCTTCTTGTGACTTTAGAGACAGTGTATTTCCTTCCCTGTCTGTGGTGTGATCTATACTCAACTTCCAACAAAATGAAAATACTGTCACATCTGACTCTTTCAAATGAAAGTTAAAACTAGTTAAAACACTTTCATGTCAGGTATAGATTAGGCTTAGAGATAAACAAGGTCTATGGATTAGATTTCCATTTGGAGCTAACTCCCAGGTGATTAACTGCAGAGGGGGCTTTGCAGCTATTGTGTGAAAAATTCCCAGTGGTTCTAAGGATGTCAAATATTGGCTGTGTTTTGATGGTATCTATACGCTTTTTAGATTTTATAAAATGTTCTGAGTATTAGGACCATTTAGAACACAAATATTTTTGTTCTTTGTTGTGTCTTTGCTGTGTCTTTGTTGTGTGCTGTAGACCCTGGGAGAACATGGTTATGGGACTAAGTGAGCTGCTTTAATTTCTTTTTTTTCTTTATGCTTGTTTTTGTTTCTTTTAAACACACTATTTCATTATGCAGCCTGGAGCTTGCTGCATACTCTCAGACTCTCAGAGATCTGCCTGCTTCTGTCTATCAGTGCTGGGATTACAGGTGTGCACCACCATTCCTTGTCTGTTGGCTGATTCCTGAAGCCCACACTGCACTGGGCACTCGGAAGAAGGAAAAGACTTCCTGCATGGTCCTGATCTTCAAGGAGGAGAGTATATTGGGGAAGCAGAGGTACAAGCAACTATAGGTGACAGAAATCATACCAGGATGGGGCCGTGTATCTTTTTAAACATTTTTTTATTCATTTTACACATCAACCACAGTTCTCTCCTCCCCTCTTCCCACTCTTCTCCCCACTTTCCCCTTACCCCACCCCCATGAGCTCCCAGAAAGGGTAAGGTCTCTTATGGGATGTCAATGAAGCCTGGCACATCAAGTTGAGACAGGACCAAGCCCCTCTCCTCTGCATCAAGACTGAGCGAGGCATCCTACCATAGGGAATGGACAAAGACAGGTCATGCACCAGGGATAGATTCTGGTCCCATTGTCAGGGGCCATGCATCTTTAAGGAAGCCTAGAATTAAATATTTCAAGAGCCAAGGTCTACATATTTAGTCATTCAGTCCCTGAGTTTTGTATTTGTTTTGAAGTGATAGAATCTGAGTTTTTTGTTTGCTTAATATAGTTTCCATCAATGGACAACAGGAAGTTTTTAGGCGAAGACTTCTGTCTTTGGAAACATGGAAGAATTGGCAATATTGAGAACCAGGTAGCAGTCAGGCAGTGTCAGTAGTAAAGAGGGGTTGACTTTTTAGGCAGTAAAGGAAATTTTCTTCATTAGTTTAAAACATTGTCCCGACTACCCTCTTTTGTCTTACCTCATATTGCCTTATCCGTTTCTGCTTGTTCTATGTGAGCAGCAACCACAGCTTACGGGAGCAGCCCCTGCTCTTGGACAAGGAGTATGGGAAAGCTCAGTAGGTTCTTCTTGAAAGGAGGCATGTAGGGTGAGGGGGAATTTGAAAGGTATGGGGTTAAACGCAGAAGGACCCTTGAACTGCAGGAAGGAGACGAAGGCAGCGACGAAGGCAGCATGGACGTTTACTGGATGCCTGATAGGATAACAGCCCTGAATCTCTCACAAGACTCATGTTATACACACCGTACGGATGTGTGCAGGACCACAGCACAGGCGACGTAGGTGAGACAAGGGCGCAGGCGGGAGAAATGGGTTTAGAGACCGCCGGCAACCTTTACACGAGAAAGCTGAAAGGGGATGCCAGGCTTTATAAGTACAGAGTTTACAGCCTCGCCATTAGGAAGCTGTGCATAGGGGGCTTCAGGGCAGTTCCTAAGGCATGTTTGGAGCAGCACTGGGAGCCGCGGGAGGGATGATGGAATAGCAGATACCTTGGCGGCAACTGTCATGGCCATGCCAGAGAGCAAGTGGTCTTCCCCCAGGGAGCCTCAGTGCTCATTTGGAGGAGGGTCTTGAAGTGGGAAACCTTGGTGTCCTGGACCAGTGATTTTCCATGGAGCTTTCTAGCCTCAGGGTTTTCTCTTCCTTCCTTGAATTCCTGGATACTTTACGCTCCTTTCCCAGGGCCTGCTGTGCGATGCACCTTAACAGCTGCTTGCATTGCCTTGTATCTGGCATTTTAAAAAGTTATTTAGGGGCAGGAGGACTTATGGTTAAGTCCATTCAAGTCTATGTGTGTATATACACATATGTTATATGTATGTTTATATATGTATGTATATATGTTATAAATGGCATTGTTGAATCCAGTGCTTTGGTAAATGAATACATTTCAAAATTATTTTTTCCCAGATCATTCCTCCACGAAGTTTGGGAGTTATTGGCAAGTTAGATACCTTTTCTTTCAAAATATGAAAATAATTTCCTTAAATAATCTACTTGAAACTACTTTGACATGTAAGGAAAAGAAAGACCGGGGAAGTTGTTTTGAAACAGCAAAGCTTTTAAGAGTCAATGTCACATTTATTGCTATAAAATATTTTTCTCTCTCTGTTAGACATCTGGATCCCATTACGTACAGTATTGGGTACTTGAGTTCGCCAGCCATTTTGCATACTAAGCAGAGTGCACACAAAGTCCCCACAGACATCCACCCGTACGCATGTGCACCGTGTAATTCTGACTTCACGTTTACAGATGACTCTTCTGTCACCGACTCAGTCCTTCCTGTTACAGTTTTGAAGTTCACTTTTCCTCACTTATCTTTTAAGGACCAAATGGTATGTGTACACGCGAAGGGTAAAGAGCTTTCAAAACACGATCCTGTTGCTTTTGGTCTTCTATGGTCTGGCTATCTATAATCTAGTACTGAAGTCAAGGAAACAGCAAAAATCTTAAGTCTATATTTACCAGTAACATTGACCCAGAAATTAGAAACACAATAAGGAATGCTGGCTAATGAGTCCTGAATTTCTTTCTAATTGTTTCCACATTCAGGATAGTTCCCTTAAACCGTGTAATCTGGACATATCCTGAAACAATCCCATGTGTTGTAAATGATTTTGTTTTATTTCTTGGGTTAATGTTAAGGGCTTATTTTCTGGTTCATTTCATTTTCTTAAAGAAAACCACACACTCATGCGCCTATGAACATGCAACAAGGGGAACATGCATGCTCCCGTGATTTTTTTTTTTTGCCCCAGCCTCTGTATTTTCAAACTAAAATAATTATGAGACAAAGAGAAGAGGCCTCATCATTTGGGCTGGAAATCAAAAATAATCACACCAGTAAGGACTATTATAGGGTTCCTATTCATGTCTGTGAGAATGAAAGTCAGCATTGAGCAATGTTTCAACCGGCAGCCGTCTGTCCCCTCGCTAGGCTTCAGAATCCGTAATAGAAGAGACAGATACAACCAGCATTCAGTACAGTAATAATGGAAAATTAAATACGACTTTTAAAAACTGCTCACATTATAAAGTGATCTATTAGCATTATGTGACTAGAGCACTTAACGTGACTGATTCTAATTGCAAGACTTGGCCCATAGCAAGCGTTAAAGAGCTGCAAGCGCGTGAAGGCATTTTATCTCTTTGGAGATATTTTAAAGTGGGTTTCCTTTGGAGCACAGCTATAGCCTCGCTGCATGAAAGGTTGTGTGGATGGACTCTCTCTCTCTGTTCAGATAGAACTGTTCAGAGGTAATTAGAGTTTCTTCATTGATTCAGCCAATCAATAAGCCAAGAAGCAGAAGCATCTAAGCATGCGTCCTACTTTTTGTTTTTGGCTCACGGATGTTGTGCAGAGGATGTAAGGGCGGATGCCTGCCCTGGAGGTGCTTTTCCAGAGAGCAGACGGGTTCTGCTGTCATTCTGTATCCTTCAGAGTGTCTTTGGGCCACACTGGTGGGTCTGGGAGATGAAGAGACCTAGTTTTACCTTGGAGCTGAGACTAATGTATATGGAGTACCACTACAGTGGAGACTCTGAGCACACACACACACCAAAGAGTTTACAGGATTCAGAAAAGTTACAAAAGCGAAGGAATGCCATTCAGCTTTGAATGTAACTTTATTTTTATGATGGTCAAGGTCTGTGTTTTTCATTTTTTTTCCTGTCCTAGCTTTTGCTGCCATCCTGCTGAAGACAGAGGCTTATTAACTGAGTAGCATAGGAATCTATAGACTTTATGACTTTACACCAAGGACATCCTTGTTGAATGTCCATGTGTAAAAAGGTGAACTATGCTGAAATGTTCCCATGATCTACGTGCATAGAGATTTCTGGTTGGTGGTTTTCAGATATCCCAAATAATAGAAAAAAAAATGCCAATCTAGTTAGACTATTAGTTAGTTAGTTAGACCAAATTTAAAGCAGTGACCCACATAGCTATCCAAGTAGCCAATAGCTAGCTTTTGCATAATTGACCAAAAACACTAGTGAAATTTATTATTCTTACTGCTGTCCTGAGTGGTAAACCCAAGGCCTTAGACGTACTAGGCAGGTGCTCAACCATTGAGCTACAGTCGCGAACATAGATCTTGTTTATTTATAAGGTCTACTTTTAAAAATTAACATTAATTGAATGGACAACACTTGGTAGAAAGAAATTTAAAGACAGCCTGACTTACTGAAAATTGTTGTTATTGGTGCTATTTCTTCTGTAAAGTTTTTGTTAACTGATCCCTGCAGCTTAAAGTTGCGTCTGTCTTCCAAAACCCCCAATCTACAGAAGGGAACAGACATGCTTATTGTTGACCTGGACTAGGAGAGCAGGCAATGAGAAGCTTGTGACCACTGACACTTTGTTAATAGAAACACCATTTTAAGGATATGCTTGGATCAGCATGTCTTAAATTCCAGCTTGACTGAACACACAGAATAGTAGCCAGAATCTGGTTACTGCTTTTCTCATGTAGAACCTTATACATGAAAATGTAAGTCTAAATATTGCTTGTTTGAGGCAGTCAAAATGGACCACTAGGTAAAATTCTTAATGAACATATGTGAGGACTGATACTTTTATCTAATTATTCCTTTAGCAACAAAAACTAGTGAGTCAGATATTGGGGTAAAAACTGATTGATTAGAGAAACAGCATAGGAGTGACCCAGTAACCTCTTCTCTTTCTTTTTCCTTGATTCAAAAGGGTGTAGCCTCTTTCTTAGCCCTTCCTACTATTTTCTGTGTCTCTCTATATGTCCTAGGTCCTTCAATACCTCTATGGTTAATTTTGGTCAGCTAGTAGCTTGTTCCACCTTATGATTAAAAATAAACTTTATTGACAGTCTCAGGAGTGTCAGAGTGCAGTCAAAATATCCCACAATAGAGGGCTCCGGCTTGAATCTTTGGAAACCACATAAATCTGGTCACAGTATCATGTCTGTAATCCCAGTGCTCTCTGATGATGAGGCGGGAGCTGTAGAACTCTTGGAAGCTCATGGGTGAGCTAGCTTTGTGTTCTTAGATGTGAACACAGAGAGACCCTGCCTTAAATAAGGTGTGTGTGTGTGGTAAGGGTTAACTCCAAAGATTGTGGTCTGACTTCCACTATGTATGTTGGCCCATGCACGTTTGTGTCATACATATGAATAACCCCCCCCCACACACATACACGCACACACATGCACACACACACACAATACCATTTTATTGATAGTGATGTAGTGGATTGGATTCAGGGCCTTGCACATGCTACTCCTTAGACTCAAGGCACCAACATGAAGAGCATCTCCTACCACTGAATATTGTCAGTGTGCAGGATTTTCCAGTGATGTGGTTTAATGCATCTTGTGGTTGGATAATAAGGAAGAGTTTGTCACATTAATGAAGACCTTTTATGTTATGTTGCTTCAATAAACTGACCAGACTTATATCAAAGGTCAATTGTAAAACAGCCCTTTTGATAAACAAGAGATACAAGTATGAAAATTTGGATGTTTCTATTGAAGGAGGCCTCTTGTTGGTTCCTGGCCACTTAGCCCCAAAATAATTGCACAGAAACTGTATTAATTAAATCACTGCTTGGCCCATTAGCTCTAGCTTCTTATTGGCTAACTCTTACATATTAATTTAACCCATTTCTATTAATCTGTGTATCGCCACATGGCTGTGGCTTACCAGCTAAAGTTCAGTCTGTCTCTGTAGGGGCTACATGACTTCTCCCTGACTCCGCCTCCTTTCTCCCAGCATTCAGTTTAGTTTTCCCCACCTCGCTCTGTTCCCATACAGCTCTGCTATAGGCCCAAAGCAGTTCCTTTATTAACCAGTGATATTCACAGCATACAGAGGGGAATCCCTCTCTCCAGGAATTCACAGGAAGGGATAGGAAGAAACCACAATTCAAACAGAGAGTAAAACACCATAGAATAAACAACAAATTAAGCCCTCAAGCACCTGCAAGTGCTTGGCACCATGTCAGGCAGTAAGGACAGAGCATTAAATGTGAGATGAGGATATTCTCCTTTCTTCGTCTTTTCCCTGTTCCCCACGGATTCACTGCCTATGGCAGGGGTGAAGACCATGAACAAGCATTGTCAACCACACACTCTAATAGGAAACCATGGTTCTGAGTGGGTAGCTCCTTGTCCAATCAAAGGCTTTGGGAAAGTGACTGAGGAGCCTGACGTGCTCAAGGTGAGTGTGTAAAGGTTTTGAGAAAGAGTACTTAGGCCATTGAGGCTCCATCTAGCCCAGTGATTCTCAGTCTGTGGGTTGGGACCCTTTGGCAAATCCTTATCTCCAAAAACATTTATATTATATTAAGATTCATAACAGTAACAAAATGATAGTTATAAAGTAGCAACGGAAATATTTTTATCGTTGAGGTCACCACAACGTGAGGAACTGTTATTGAAGGGTCGTAGCATCAGGAGGGTTGAGAACAACCGCTCTAGTCCATTCCCAAAGACCCTCTATAGCCTTGTGAGCCTCTGCATTTCCTCAGACGGCTTTTCTGTCACAAGGGCAGTTGTTGTTTCCTAGACCCGACTCAAGTGCCCTTGGATTTCCTCCCTGATAACACACACCGTGCTGACAGGCCTGGTGCTGGGCTCCCACAGGCCGCTGCACGGCGGGAGACAGGAGTGCTTCCCAGCAGCCTCGGCCTCCTCATTTCTCTCTACTACCAGGCCCTGGTGGTCTACTCATGCAGACCTGCTAATGCTCCTTCACTCTCCAGGCTGCTACCTACCCCTGGACCTTCCCATGTTCTGTCCTCAGAAACGCTTTTCCCTTAGGAACACCTCCATCTCTTCCTCCTCAGACTTCTCTTCTGCAGTTTTCTACACGGAAGCACTTATTTAAATTCACTTTCCACCATGAGTCCTACTATATTCTCACTATGGTTCATATGCAACTTAGAGCAAGCTATTTTACATTCACTGGACTGAATATAGAGTGGTTGTATCACTGTTAAACTGAAAGTTCCATGGAGTGAGGTATGATGTCCACCTTTTTATTATTTGTTAAGATAGATATATTATTTAGGGTTCTATAGAGAAACAGAACTGGGAGAATATATATATATATATACATATATATATGTATATATATACACATATATACATATGTATATATATATATATATACATATATATGTGTATATGAAGGGGATTTGTTTGGATGGTTTATGGGCTGTGATCTAGCTAGTTAAACCATGGTGTCTACTCATGGAAAATCCAGTAGTTGTACAGTCCACAAGGCTCAGGTGGTCTTCGGTGTATGTCGGAATCCTGAAGAAGTAGACTCTAATGCCAGCGAATGAATGAACTTGTCAGCAAGAGTGAGGGGAAGCAGGCAAAGAGAGAAAGCCGCCTTCTTCCATAGCCTTCACGTAGGCTGCCATTAGAAGGTGTGGCTCAGATTTAAGGTGGTTCTTTCTACCTCAGAATATGCAGATTTACGGTAAGTCCTTCCACCTTAAATGATCCAATCAGGAAAGGTCTCCCACAGGTGTACCCAGCCACTTGGGTTCTAGCTATTGCATTTAAAGTCCCCATCATGGTAGATAATCCACAACACACTGTTCAATGAATGAATGAAAAGTCTAAAGAAACATGCCTTATTACTGCTATAAGATACAGAAAGGTTCCAGGTGTGCTCAGAAAGTATTTTTTGCTTTGTTTTGTTTTGTTTTGTTTTTTGTTTTTTTGCTTTTTGAGACAGTTTTTGTGTAGCCTTGGCTGTTAAGGAACTCGATCATAGACCAAACTAGATCCAAAGATCTCACAGAGATCCAGGAACTCACAGAGATCCACCTGCCTTTACCTCCCAGTGCTGGGATTAAAGGTGTGCACCACCACTGCCTGGGTGAGGAAGGATTTATATACTATCCTGGGCTCATTTGTTTCCTGCTTATCTCTGCAGTATTCGCCCGCTTGTTCAGGCAGCTGTAGCTTCTCACAGGGAATCATGGTACTATGGACTTGCTCACTCCAATGACATCTGCGTTGGATGTATCATTTGATACCATCATCATCTCAAGACCCTTTCAAATTGGAACTAACCGTTTAATGAGTGTCCAACTCTGATTGAAGCTATGGCCGATCCTTTGCCAGGGACACCCATTACTTTGCTAAGAGCTCTATGCCTGGCTCTCTGGCACACTGGCAGCCCTTAACGTGACAGGGTGATTAAAGCAGGAAGGTCCAGCACATCTTTGAAAATAATATATGTGTTTCAGATTTCAGATCTAAATCGTGTCTTCATGACTTCACAAGGGGAAAGGCCAGTCATGAAATGAAGGAGGTTTCTAGATGGAGATAAAATCAAACAGGTCTTTGGGACAAGGATAAGGAGACCTCTCTGAACACAAGTGATCTTTGAGCTGACTTCTTTGGTGACCGGGATTGGTCACGTAGAAGGGAATTTGGGACATAGGGTGAGGCTGAGAGAATATATGCGAAGGCAGGCAGAGATCTTAGGTGGCAGGACTCAGTCGGGTTTCTGCCCATACCGATCCCTATCACAATTCTTGAATTCCTATCACTTGGAACATCCAGTTCTTGAACTGTGAAGAGTGACCACCCCCATAACTCTCAAATACAAATTTTCTGAATAATGGATTCAGTTCTGTGGCTGAGGTAAAACCCTTTTACCTGTCTGTTTAGAATGTATCATAGATTATCCATCTGATATGTAAGTAGGTGGGTAACAGCGTAGTGTGACTTGTGACTTTCTAGTTTTTATTGAAGCATCTGTGTGTGCATGTGTGTGTTTGTGTTTGCATGTACACTGTGTACATCTTAACCTCATCTGTCAATCTTGGCCACATATCAATCAGGATCACTAGCCTTATTACCACTGAGAGCTGTATAGTCCTGTAGCTGGGTAGCAGCTAGCTATGGAGGGGGCAGCAGAGCCCACCAGTGAGTACTGGGATTTGATAGCCTGAGAACAAGGTTTGCATGTCCATTGGCCAGTGTGTGGGTTTGGGCAAGTCGTGTTACCTTTCTGAATTTTAGTTTGCTACTCTTACCGTTGGAGTAATAACAAAATTGTCAGTCAGGCTTGTTCATGGAGACCTATAATCCCAGATACATAAGAAACTGAAGCAGGAAAATCAGAACTTGCCTAATAATACTCTGTGTAAACAAACAAATTAGGCTGACCCAAGAATATTGCCTCAAACCCAAGGCTAGTTCGAGCTAAATAGGATGTATCTGAACATCTGGGCTCTGTGCATAGCCAGGTTCTTTATATAGTCAGACCCTGTCTAAAAAATGCATATAAAAAGTTTTTTTTTAAAAAAAAAAATAAATAATTGTTCTGAGAAGATAGCAAATCTAAGAATGTGCACCAGTTCCAGCATTAAAATTATTGAGGTCATTCTGCTGTGAAAATAATTTCCTAGAAGTTCAAATAAGATTCATATTGTGAAGAGAAAGATTAGATTTTTTTTTCCTCATATAACATCAGTCCAGTAAGTAACCCAAACTGGATCACTGCTGACTGACAGAGAACTGAAATGCACGTTTGAAGTACCGACTCACCATAAATCTAAATTACTGAGACCAAGACAGATCTTTTCTGTTGTTGTTTTGAGATAGAATTTCTCTGTGTAGCCCTGACTGTTCGGGAACTCACTCTTGTAGACCAGGCTTGCTCCAGACTCACAGAGATCCACCTGCCTCTGCCTCCCAAGTGCTAGAATTGAAGGAATATGCCACCACGGCCTGATACACTTTCTTTTCCCCTTCATTTATTATTTTTTCTTTCCTTTTGTTATCTTGCTCTTGCTCTTTGGGACATATTTATTTTATTTTCATGTTTTTAAACCGTATCTGTGGAGTGGACGTGGTTATATAGGTCAGGCTGGCCTTGAACTCATAATAATCCCCCTACTTCTGAAGCCACAGTGCTAGAACCAGAAGTGTGCTACATCACACCCAGCAAAGGGTTGTTCTTTCCCCCTCTTTATCATCTCCTCCAAAGTACAAAGAATCAGGAAATTATTATACACAACGAAGACTCCAAAGGTCTTGGGCATACTTGACCGTAAGGGGCTGATTGGTTGACTATCTCCTTGGAAACCCTACCTTCAAATATCTGCATGTAGGAAGCTACATGATGCTGTTTTTGCTATGAAAAGCATAGAGGATAGTTTTGGAGTCTGAAAAAGACAAGACTTCTTTTGAGGGAGGGGAGGTATAATCCACTTAAAAAAAATCCAACTACTTATGTATTGCATAGATAATGTTCTACCCATTCAAGATTAGAGACTGAGGCAGTGTCCCACAGCTGAGCGGGGAGACAATGGTCACCGTGCAGTACACCGGTAACTTGCGCAACACAGTTACCCCTTGATGTCTGGTGCCCTCACTAGTCTCGAGTGCCGGCATGTCTGCTCTCTGGTCTGCATTCACTCATAGTATCCCAAATGACTGGGTGCCTCTTCCATGTCAAAATCCTACTCTCCACACCACCTGGGGAGTCTGCTTGAATGGTACCATGGTTAGTCTTAAAAGTCAGCTTGCCACAATTTGGAATCACCTGAATGGAGAGCCAAGTTGAGTTGAGGAATTAGCTTAATTATATTAGGCTGTGGGCATGGCTGTGAGGCACTGTCTTGATTGTTAGTTAACGTAAGAAGATTTACTCCATTGTGGGTGGCACCATTCCCTAGGTAGAAGGGTCCTGAGCTACATGCACAGGACAGGAAAAAGCCAGAGGAAAGCAAACAAGCAAGAAGGCAGCATGGGCGTCTTTACTTTGCTCTTGGAGGCAGATGTTCTGTGACTGTAGCAGCTTTGCATGCCTGTCTTGACTTCCTCTCTGTGATGCACTGAAACCTGGAATGGCAAGTCCCCACAGACCCTTTCCACCCCGAAGTTACTTTTTTGTCAATGTATTTGTCAATGCAACAGAAATGAAACTAGACCAAGTCCTTTGCACGGATGTTAACCCACAGGGGTTGCTTAACGCAGGCTCAGAAAGCACACACTGTATCTTTAAGAAATAGTTTACTTGTGAATCAGTAAATGTACTAGACAAAGCAGCCATTACTTATGCATTCTTGCATACCCGGCAAGGTGAAAATAATAGAATAAACATCATATACTTCATTATGATATCGGTTTACACTTCCAGGGTATACAAAAAGAGGCCATTTCATCAAGCTAATTGCCTGAAAGTAAAAGAGAGAGAACTTTGGCTATTAGTCTATTATGGAGCCTTTTTCTTAATCACAAATAGGGGCCGTGTGTCCCTGGGGGGATGTGTATTCTAATTTACAATTGAACTACAGATCAGAGCAATCAATCTTGGGCAGCACTTCCACTGTGTAATTGCTGCAACATAACAAATAAAAAAAAAGCCAAAGAAAGAAAAGAAGAAGGAGAAGAAGAAGGCCGAAGCTCAGCTTCTGCTTGAGGTAGAGACATTTCCAGGCACTAGTTCAGGGTGGGAGGGGGGAGAGCGGCCATGTCCATGAATATGCAATGAGGGCTCATTAGCGGCCTAGTGTTGCCATGACGAATGGCATTATCCCCGGCCTGGTGCTGCCTAAACATGAATTTTATAAGGACCCATTTATCATGACTTGTCATGGGCTTCCGTACAGTGCTTTCTCCAGCGCACACACCTTTCCCTATTATGGCGCTAGAAATCTTTCCTTATTATTATTATTATTTCCTTTTGTATTGATTCCCGGGGCTTTGAAGCAAGTGTTCAGATATAGTAACATACTAATGAGAGATTTGTGACTTCAAAGTTGGGGAGCTAAACCTTGATGATTCCATCTTCGTTGTAGTTGTAGCATAGAGAAAAAAACTTGGGCTAAACTGTGGAAAGAAATCTCCCAATGTATGAGCTTTTTCTGTAAAAAAAACAAAACAAAACAAAACAAAACCAAACCAAACCCCCCAAAACCAAACCAAAACAAAACGAGAAAAGAACCCCCAAATGTTTTTACTGCAACAGTTTCACGCACAGACTTTTAAATATTAAAATGTACTCTATTGTATCACTTTTGTTTATTGCTTTTTCTGCTGCTCAAGAACCTTTCATATCTTAAAGGTATGACGACTCAAGAGCTTTGGAAAACTTTGCCCCAAATTTTGGAACAAAAATGATGACAACAAAGTTTAAGGTTAAAAATGTATGGCAGAGTTCATAGCTCTTAGTATTTTAGAAGCATTTAAGCTTCTTTTTCACACGGAGACATTTTCTATAGTGGAGAGACAGGCCGGCCAAAACCTTGGTCACTGATAACGTAGTAATAGCAAAATAAAAACGCAAATGTGGTCTCCCATGGCAAACCCAAAGAGGTTGAGTGGGGCTGCCCTGAGTCACATAACTGCTACATACAATGACTTGAGTTTTTACCTAAGGAGGAAAGCTGGGAGGAGGAAGACTGTGTGAGGCCATCAAGTTGAAGGCCACTGGTTGGCCAAGAACATGGTCTCAAGCTGGCAGAAAGCCCTTCTGTGATCAGAGACAGAGTGGGTCTTGGCAGTCAGTCTATTTCGTCACCAGAGATGAGAAAGGTGTAAGAATTAGCTCCTGGGGTCATCAAGAATGGAGAGACTCAGGTGAGCTCAAGTCTGGCACTGTTTTGCCCGGCCTGTGATTGTAGCCATTGTTCTATCCAATTCATGTGTACTACCTAGTTGTGCAGGTCTTTACAGTGTGACTTTCTCTCTCCTGTGCCGCCTTGGATTCTGTATTATTAGCAAAGAATCTTTTACGCTATGCTAGCATGCATGTAATTATGCAAGACAGACAATAAACCATTTTATCAATGTAATTTCTTATTGATAAATTATCGTGGTCACTCAGCATTTTTTTTCACAAGATTCTTGAGTCAGTGTGAAGCAGGCCCATTATCCTTCTCCCTTGGGGTGGGGTGCTGCGAATCAAACCTGGATTTTCAAGTGTGTTAGGCCCGTGTTCCACCACCCTGTTCGATCAGCGTGATTTCCATTGCACAGATGAGAAACAGCCAAATTCAGATGTGAAACGAACAGGTCAAGGTCACGGAGAAAATGGAAATGTGGGGTCCATCACCAAATTTGTAGATTGTTAAGTGGGCACTTTTTTTGTACCCAGAATCTCAGAGCAGAAATCATTCTTTATGTGTCAAGAGCAGCTGTCCCTTATAATCTGTACCTACAGAGGACCGTTTCCAGCCACTTCGCCACCCCTCCCTGATATAAAAATCTGTCAATTCCTGTTCTTCTATAAAAAGTTTGGTATTTACATATAATGTGTACTTTATACAATCACTTATCATATTCACTACAATATGAATGCTAGACAAATTGTTGTTATACTCTATTGTTTAGGGACAAATGACAAGAAGAAACATTCATTACACTTTCAAAACAGAGATTTTCTTTCCAGATATTTTTCTATCCATACTTTGACGAATCTGCAGATAGAACACATAGATATGGAGGGCCAAGGGAAAGTATGTTGGGATCTGATAACTAGTCAGTTGGAAAAGGAGCCCATTAAAAAGATGACCATAATCTACACTTAAGATCTTTTTGGTTCTCCAAAGCTACATATTAGAGTACAAATTAGCCCAGGTATTCCAATTAAAATTAATTTGTCATTCCTCTCATGTACACCAAATCATCTTTTAAAAAGGCAAAGATAGGGGCTGGAGAGCTGGCTCAGTAGTTAAGAGTGTTTTTTGCTCTTGCAGAGGACATGTTTGGTTCTCAGCACCATGTGGTCATTCACCACCATCTCTAATTCCATTTCCAGGGAATCTGATGCCCTTTTCTGACCTCCACGGGCACTAGGCATGCATGCAGTACACGTACATGCAAGCAGGTAAAAACACTCATATACACAAAATAAAGCAATGAAAATACAAATAAATATGCAATGTTTCAGTGTGGAGACTGGTGCCTTCTGGTCGGTCCCTTTATGCTGTAAGTATACTGGATATTGCATTTTCGTTTCTAAAGAAGATAGCCCTGCCCCATTAGGTGGGGCCTTAGTGGGCAAGGTGCTTGCCTTGTAATGGTGAGGACTTGAATTTGGATCCCCAGAACCCATGTGAAGCTGGCAATATGGTATTGCATGTCTGTAATTCTAGGACTTTTACTGTGAGACAGGAGGCTGAGATATGGAATCCACAGAAGCTCAACAGCTAGCTGGCCTGGCACGCAGCGAGATAAAACAAGAGACTGTTTTTAATAAGGAGGCTCTCTGACCTCTCTACACATGTCAGGGCACACACATAACCTACATTCACACACACAAACATCCACGCACATGAGAGATAGAGAAAAAAGACAGCCTTGGGTTTTCTCCACGAATGAATTCAAGAAAGTGTTTGGGGATAATTTTGTGAAGAAGGAATTCAAATATTAACAAATGATATTTTTTTAAAAGATTTGGTTATGACAGAACAGATTAAGACTGTGTCTAATTGACACCAAACATCTGGATAAAAAAAGAAAAAAATAGTTTAAAACAACCTTGCTGTTTTGTTTACTTGACATTTTACATCTGGATCTGACAAACATCTGGGTTTTAACTCTTTTCCTCCCGACGAGGAGAATGCAGTATGTGAACTGAAAGGTGAAAAAGCAGGTTTCCTACCAATATTAGTGAATTTAATGATGATGTTATCAAATTCAATTAATCTACTATTACTTTTTCTACTTAACGTATCATGCAATGAATAAAATCCTCTCACAGGCAAATAAATACAGCAATTTTTCAGTCACTCAATTTAACACTAAAATTTCGCCAGATGTGGTGGTGTACACATTTAACCCCATGGGCCACGAGGCAGAGGCAGGTGGATCTCTGTGAGTTTGAAGCCAGCCTGGTCTGCAGAGTGAGTTCCAGGATGTACAGAGCTACATAGTCAGAACATGTCTCAAAATAATGATAATAACAAAGAATAAAATTTGACTTAACACATGTTCAAATCTTGATCATAGCTTACTGACTTCAGCTTCTGTGGGCGAAATCTTTGAGTAAGTCAGCCATTGTTTATCTCCCAGGGAATGCTTCTTTGTGTATTACAAGGTTCCGTTAACTCACAATGTGTTTTGACAAAGGTGAAATTTAGTAAACACTTTAGTAACACATGAAATACATCTAGTCATAGATGTCTCCGTTGCCGAATGAATTATCTAAGCTGATAAGATCAGTGTAAGCCCACTCTCTGAGCTGCCTTCTGACAGGCCTGAGGCTGAACCCGGCAGAGGAATCAACTCCAGTTGAACTTCAAAGAGTCGGAATCTATGAACAGTACTGCCAATAGTTTTCTGGGTGCGAGTGTGCAATGGAACAAGCCCACGTGCAAAAGTTATCCGAATTATCGGACATTTCCTCTCTTGCTTGTTCTCAAGCCAATCAGTTGTAATGAAAATAGGCTGCCTGCTTTTTATACTCTCAACGTCTCGAAATGATTAGTGCTTCCTCGAGATATTCCACTAATTGGCCACACAGTCCAGACTGAGAAGCTGAAAATTCAAGAGTATATGAAAAAACATAAGGTTGTTGCAATTTAAATGCCTTCAAAAGATCCAATTTGATTTCTAAAAGTGATCCTGCAGATGTGAAAATAAAAGGCATGCAGAAACAAGATCTGGTTTAATGACAGTGTAGGTTAAGAAGCATTTAAAGGTTTTAGGAGCCTTGCGCTGAATTCTCTTTCCATTTAGCTGTTAAGTTTCCTACGATCCGGACCACAACTGGAGAGAATTGCATGCTGGATTTTATGGGCAGTTATTTCCTTGATCAAATTGCCCCATTCTTCCCCAACATATTTCTGAAGTGAGTTGCTATTTCTCTCTTGAAGATTTTTCAATCCCAGCAATCATTAGTGAGATCTCAGATTCTTAGGAAAATAAGTCTTCCACACGGTTTGTCTTAACCATTTCATTATTGAGCTGATTCGCACTTTCCCCGCAAATGGTACGTTTATTCATACTTAGAAAAGACAAACTTCCCATTGATTCTAATGACACCTTCAGTCCTTAATGAGTTAATAAGTAAAAAAAAAAAATCTCAAAATCATCTGAGCTAGATAAGAGGGAGAAAAGAAAGTATGTTCAGCGCCAGGCTTTTGGGGCCGCCCACCCCAGATGTCAGGGGTCAGTCCATGTCAAGAATGTTGGTGCGTCCAATCATCTGCTGATTTTTATCAGCAGGCCTTCTAGCAGGAGCTGACAAGGGCCAGTTTGGAAGTCCTGATGAATAAACAATGACTTTTTGGATTGTTGAGGGCTGTGTAATAGAACGAGGGGTTTATGTATACTCAACCACGATGACACTAGCCATCAATATGCCAATTACCGGACAAGTTATTGGAGGAGGGCGCTCACGTGTCTTCAGCCTTCCCAAGGCTTTGAAGGGGCCCTAGAAGGGAAGAGGCCCTATTCCCCGAGACAGGCAGGGATCCAAGCTGTTGGAGTCAGACACCTGGATGATCTTAGTCCATTCCAGGAGTTGATTGAAAAGCCACGTGATTGCATGACCTTCTTAGAGATTCTGTCTGGGTACGTGTGGGTTCTGGGGGTTGGGCTAGGTGTTTATTTTATTTTGTGTGTAGTGTATACATTTGCGTGTGCACTTATGCTTGTGTGTGGTAGCCAGTGGTTGATGCTACACGTCTTCCTCTATGGCCTTCCACCTTATTTTCTGAGACAGAGTTCTCCTGGAATCTGGACTCATGGATCCACCTTTACGGCTAGACTGACTAGCTAGCTCTCTCTAGGGATCCACCCCTTCCCGCCTTCCACTCCTTCCTCCAAGTGCTAGGGTTCTAGATGTATAATACCATACCAGGCTTTTGTGAGGGTTCTGGACATCGATACTTGGGTCCTTATGTGTTTGAGGCAAGAAATTTATCAACTGAGCCATTTCCCCAGTCCTGGGATTAGGTGTGGTAATGGTGATCCAGAGGATAATGAGCTGTTGTTACATAGTTCATCTTTTCAGGGTTGTCCCCTGACCAGGAATGAGAGTATCACTTGAGAACGTATTAGAAATGCAGGTTCTCAGTTACTTCTCTAAATCTACTGAAACGGCCATTTCAATATACTTGATATCTTGAGATCTGAAGCTCTAGAATACATGTCCTGCATCCTCTACATAGCTCTTGTCCTCAGTCATTCCTGAGGTCCCCCCAAAGATGGGCAGTTTGTTACTTGTGCAAATTAGTATGCTGAATTTTGCAAATGATTTACTTAAAAATTTTAGAGTAGATCCAAGATTACCCTCAAAATCACCAATGCCGCTCTCTGTAGACGGCTAGAAGTTTTTGTTCTTTCAGGGGGGAGCTGAGACATCACAGGTGGACCTGGACCTCCCTGCTATGGTGCCAATGATGGCCTTGAACTTCTGACCCTTCTACCTTTACCTTTTAACGACTAGGGTTTATAGATGTGTTCTACCACATCCATTTTATGGTGATCTAGGGATGACACCCAGGGTCTCAGGCCTCTGAAGCAAGCATTCTACCAACCTAACTACATCCCCCAGCAGCTAGGCTTTCCCAAACGAGCTTGATGTTTGAATGACCGCAATTGCAGAAAGGAAGAAGAGATTTTGTCTATTATTGAGGGAAAGTGAGAGATTTTATAATCATTTTTTAAACATCTGTTTAGTGTGTGTGTATGTGTGTGTATATGCATGTGTGTGTGTGTGTGTATTGCATGTGTGTGTGTGTGTGTGAGTGTGTGTGCAGTTTGAATGCTGTGTGCCATGGTGTTTGTACTTGCGGAGGTCAGAGGATACCCCTTTGGGAATTAGCTCTCCTCTTCTACCAGGTTAGGCCCCAGGGATTGAACTCTCAGTCTTGGTGGCAATTACCATTACCTGCTGAACCATTTCAGTGACCTCATAATACCTTAATGAAAAGGAGGTGTAGGGAAAAAAATCAACGCTGTGGAGTATTTACTTGATGTAATACTAATGTTCGTTTGGGCAGTCAGTGCTGTATTTGAAGGGTGCAGGCTTTTGTGGAGTGGAGTAACAGGTCTCTCTTTCCATTTTAGTAGCTACGGAACACACAGAATGCCTTAGCCAGGGAACTCAGAAGTCAGCCTGTCCTCAGCAGAGAGGGGGTGACAATCACCAACTTGTTGACTCTTTGTATTTTGATCAAGAATCTTTATGAACAGGAGCTCAGAGTGTTCTAAACTGTCACAAGAAGTGGACGAGTGTCTCTCATGTGCCATAGGCATCAATTGTCCCACAGAGAACATTTCAAAGCACAGATGGTTTGGGCACAGCATCATTACAAAAATTCAAAAATGTCTGGGTCAAAGGTGACTTAAACAGGGTTGTTTCCACACAGCAGGCTTTTCCAAGCCTTGAACACATTACTATGTACTTTTATTGAGGAGGGTGGCAGCCACTGGATTGGTCATCAAAAACCCCCTTTAAAAAAAGAGAAGCCTGTAAGATTAATATGCCAGGATCAACTTTCTAGCGCCAGGGTTCAAATCCTTCAGATGGCAAATATCTGTGAGCAGAAGCTCGGCCTTGTGTGCTGTACAGAAAGGAACTATCAGTATAACAATTCACTAAACCTCTGCTTATGACCTCAGGATTACTTAGGTGGTGGCTTTATGCCAACAAGAAGGGTCATGTAACCATCACCAAAGAGTTAAATAAGTTGTCCAGCTGTTGATGGTCTGCTTAAAATCATCCCTGAACTGTTGGCATATTCCCAGAAGAGGTGCTTGTTTAAATAGGAAGAAGAAAAGAGAGAGAAAGAAAGAGGGAGGGAAGAAAAAAGGAAGGAAGGAAAAAAGGAAGAAACAAAGAAAGGAAGGAAGAAAGGAAGGAAGGAAGGAAGGAAGGAAGGAAGGAAGGAAGGAAGAAAGAAAGAAAGAAAGAAAGAAAACTGTGGTGTGTTTTCTCTCATTTGTGGATGCGAGATTTAATATAATACATAAAATCATATATACATATATGGCATGAGAGTGAAATGAGGGGTTGAAGAAGCAGCTCAGGTAGTTAATATCCTTTCCTTGACAGCAGGAGGACATGAGTTCAATCCCCAGAAGCTACATTAAAAGAAAGCTGGGTATGTGGCAGATGCTTTCCTCCCAGCCCTGGGAAGGTGGAGACAGAAGGAACCCTGGACTGCCTCACCAGCCAGCCTAGTCTACTTGACAAATTCCAGCTAAGTGAGGTACTGTCTTAGATACAAGCAACAAACTAAACACATTCCCTAGGAAGGTGCCTGAGCAGTGACACCTGAGGTTGTTCTACGATCACCCTCTCCACACATGCATGCATATATGTTTGTACTCCACTGCAGAAACATGTTCAAGTACACATACACACGTCGTATGAAGGAGGACTTGCAATTGTCTAAGGCGATAAACGGAATGAATGGAAAGGGGAGGAGAGGAGGAGGAGACAGTATGGGAAAATATACTCAAAGTACTGTATACATGAAATTATCCTTCTCTGTAGTACCATGTGCAATGAGTAGATGCTTAAATAAAGAAAGAAAGAAGTAAATGGGCATTACTATAACATTACTTCCCAGAGAAATCATTAAATGTGCCTAGAAACCTCAGGGAAAGCAGGTTTGCCTCAGTCTGGGCCTGGTAATGAAAAACTTCTGCCTGTTTGTTCTACTGATGATTCCCGCCTCACTGGCTCTGACCTGCCCTAGCTATGGTGGCCATCCTTGCCCTTGTTCTGAATTGTTTCTGAATATGGTAGGAGTTAGGCTTTCTCCACAGACACCAGACCAGTAGGGTTTACCCACATCACTGGTTGTAAACCTCCTTGTCTTGAAATTACTACCAGAGCTGTGCATTAATGCCAAATGTTAATTCTTGCTTAGGACACTGACGTCCTATAAATGTTATGAAAGAATATCATTTTTCCTGTTAGAAGCGAAGTATTTTCCAGGCCATGTTACAAAAGGTTAGTTCTCCAAGCCACATCTGTAGGTCACCTGCTTGCCTGTAAACTGTTTCTAGGCTAACCCCCTGCCCCCAGTGTTATATAATCCTTAGAGGAATTCTCACGTGGAAGAAGAAAGAATGGAACAGAAACTGACATTTGAAAGATGTGTAAAGATTAAAACAAAACAAAACCCCCAAATAAAACAATCCCACCCACCCCGCTAATACTTGTCATCTTCTCTACACTGTCCCCGAGTGTGTTCAGGACGCCTACGCCCTAGGATGCTCCCCTTCTGAACTAAAATAATGGACCAGACTGAGCTTTTGGGAGGTCTCAACGGCTTTGTTTCATCTCCTTTGTAAATATATCCCGTTGACGCCACATGTGCTTCCCAGCTTTCGAAGCCCAGGCTTTGTATGGGGAGTATGGCTCTACCCTCAGCGAAAAACAAGAAGTTGAACAGCCCGAGCTGAAGTCTACCCAGCTAGGCGGGTTGTTATGTTGTTGAATATTTCTCCCCTGTATAGTCTTGAAATGTTTTGAATTAAATAGCTTACTCAAGGTCACGAAGGCATATGGTCCTGCTCAAAACTTTAAACAAACATTAGTTTTACAACCTTTTGTAATTTGGAATTGTATACAACATGGTCATATGTGGAGTTTCTGTAATTCTTTCAGTGGGTGATAGAAATATGAGAAGCAAATTATAAGCCATTTAGGTGAAGCATTTAATCAATTTCATGCATAGGAAACAACTCTGATGCCTGGCTTATCAATCTTTCTCTCCAACAGAACAGCTAGCCCCCTCCATCTCCAAACACAGCCTGGGCTGGGCGGGGGAGGGGGGATGGGTGGAGACCAAGGCAGAACCTTTTCCTGTGGCCAGAATGGAAATGTCAGGCTTCTGAAGCTGGCCTGACGCACTTAGCAGCGTCTCAAAGCCTTCTGGAGGCTCTTAATGTATTTTAGACGGGGAGCTGGGATCTGGTGTTCTGAGGAAGTTTTCAAAGGCCTTTTACTGGCAAAGGTATTCATTAAACAACCCTTTTGCAGAGTGACTCTCACACGCTCAGCTATATAGCCTTGGACTTAGATCTGGGTTCCAAGAAATATTTTGTACAAACCCATTTCTGTAGTATTGCTTTCAAATGCATGGGAAAAAATAAAAGGACCTGACTTAAAATGTAGCTTGTGAATCGAGGAGTCAAAACTCTAGTTCCAGAGTAGCTGAAACCTCCCCAGGCGCTGGGCTCCTATAAGGTCACCTTAGTGCTTTGGAGAACTTTCTATCATTTTAGGTTTGTGCTCTAGAGGCACCTCTGACTGGCTTAGAGAATGAATTCTACTTTTGGACAACATAATGGGTTAGTAATTTGCTTGCTGTGCTGTGCTGGATCCCCCTTATGATGCTTTACATCAAATGCTAGCACGTTCTTCAGTGGTGACGTCCTCAGGGAGCAGAAGGTCAGGAGATTAGAGTTCTCTTTGGCCAATCTGCTGTCTATCTATCTATCTATCTATCTATCTATCTATCTATCTATCTATCTATCACCTATTATCTACCTACTTATCTATCATCTACTATCTATAAAACTGTCTATCATGTCTATCATCTATCAGTTATTTATTTGTCTATTAATCAATTATCTACTATCTATTGTCATTCAACCTTTAACTTCTGCTCTAAACTAGCACCTTATTGATTTTTTTAATCAATCATTTTGGAGGAAAGTTTTCTATGGTATAAAATATTAAAAGTAAAGAGATAATAATCAACATTTTTTATTTAAAAGCTTGTTTTTTTCAATTTACATACCAACCACACTTCCCCCTCCTTCTCCTCCTCTTGTTCCCTCCCTCCATCCAACTCCCCATCCACTCCTCAGAAAGGGTAAGGTCTCCCATGGGGAGTCAACAAAGTCTGGCATGTCAAGCTGAGGCAGGACCAAGCTTCTCCCCACGTGTGGAGGCTAAGCAAGGTATCCCTCCACAGGAAATACACTCCAAAAAGCCAGTTCATACACTAGGGATAAATCCTGGTCCCATAGACTTCCCAAGCCACAGAACTGTCACATATATTCAAAGGGCCTAGTTCAGGACTATGGAGGTTCCCCAGCTGTCAGTCCAGAGTCAGTGAGCTCCTACTAGCTTGGGTCAGCTGTCTCTGTGGGTTTCCCTAACATGATCTCAACTCATTTGGTCATGGTCATATAATCCCTCCTCCCTTTCTTCCACTGGACTCTGGGAGCTTGGTCCAGTGCTTAGCTGTGGATCTCTGCATCTGCTTCCACCAGTTACTGGATGAAGGGCCTATGATGACAATTTGGATAATCACCAAGCTGATTGCAAAGTGGAAGGCACCAGTTCAGGTTGTTCTCTCCACTATAGCTTAGAGTCTTAGCTGGAGACATTCTTGTGGATTCCTTGAAATTTCCCCTAACACAGGTTATCTCCCTAACCAAACCCTATAAAGGCTCCCTATATCAAGATATCTCTTCATTGCTCTCCCTATCTATTTCTCCTCCTACTCAATCATCCCATTCATTCAGTTTCTCCTCCCCACTTCTCTTTTATCCTTCCCATCCTCCCACTCCCAGTTTACTCAGGAGATCTCATCTCTTTCTCCTTCCCAGAGGCATCCATGCATGTCTCTCCTAGAGTCTCCTTGTTACCTAGCTTCTCATGTGTTGTATATTTAGTCTATTTATCTTTTCTTTACTTATAATATACACTTCTGAATGAGTACACATTATGTGTTGTCTCTCTGGGTCTGGATTACCTCAATCAAGATTTTTTTTTAAGTTCCAGTCCATTTACTTACAAATTTCAAGATGTCATTGTTTTTTTTATCACTGGGTAATACTCCATTGTGTAAATGTACCACATTTTCTTTATGTTTTCTTTAGTTGAGGGATCTCTAGGTTGTTTCCAAGTTTTGGTTATTACAAATAAGGCTACTATGAATGTAATTGAGCAAATGCCCTTGTGGTATGAAAGTGTATCTTTTGGGTATATGCCCAAGAGTGCTATTGCTGGGTCTTGAGATAGGTGGATTCACAATTTTCTGAGAAACCACCATTACTGATTTCCAAAGTGGTTGTACAAGTTTATACTTCCACCAGTAGTGGAGGAGTGTTCCCTTTACTCCACATTCTTTCCACGATAAGCCGTCATTAGTGTCTTTAATCTTAGCCATTCTGACTAGCATATAGATGGTATTCTCAGAGTCATTTTGATTTGTATTTCCTTGATGACTAAGAATGTTGAAACAATTCTTTAAGTATATTTTCAGCGCCATTTGAAATTTTTCTGTTTATTTAGATCTGTATCCCATTTTAAAATTGGTATTTTGATGTCTAATTTCTTGAGTTCTTTATAAATTTGGAGATCGCCTCTGTCCAGAATGCAGGGTTGGTGAATATCTTTTCCTATTCTGTAGATTGCTGTTTTGTCTTGTTGATCACGTCCTTTGATTATAGAAGCTTCTCAGTTTAGGAGGTCCCATTTAGGAATTGCTGCTCTCAGTGTCTGTGCTACTGGTGTTATATCAGAAAGTGGTCTCCTGTGCTGATGAGTTAAAGGCTACTTCACTTTTTCTGTCAGTTTTAGTGCACCTCAGCATAAGCTGAGGGCTTCGATACACTTGGACTTGATTTTTGTACATGGCGATAGACATGGATCTATTTGCATTCTTCTACAGATGGATATCCAATTATGCCAGCACCATTAGTTTGAAGATGCTTTCTTTTTTCATGTACCAATTTTGGCTTCTTTGTCAAAAATAATAATCAACATTTTAGAACTAAGGAATTTCATTCTCAAATTAATTTGAAGGATAAACAATTGTCTTATCTTAATCACCCCCTTAACCATAAAGGTGGTAGAGAGATAGAGCTGAGGTCTTTGGCATTACTTCCAATTCCAGTGGTCTTTCCAACCCAAGGATATGACCCATCTACAGTGTGTATCTTGACAGTCCTTTATCACTCCAGGGGAATTTAGAGAACAAGTGTTAAATCATATCACTGTGCAGTTGATACTTCCTTCATTGATGTCTTGGTGATCTCACCTTATTAGTAGAAACAGATGTGCTCCTCAACCTACTTCATGTTAGGCTGGGTCAGTGGTTCTCATACTGTGTGTTCCAAAGTTCCCCCACCTTTGGGGCTATTACAACAGCACATTCATGAACATCTATATATAGGGATATTCATTGAGTTTTCTCATACATGAGTATGTGTCATACACACTTGCGCATTCATTATGAGTACTCCAAGTGAATTACTTGGTTGTAAGTACACACCATGTTATGTTTTACAACTTATTCAACTACTCAGAAGTTGTCTTTTTAAATGCATACTCTCACACACATTTTCAGCTCCATTTAACTAACAAGTTGGTTTAGCCTCTCCTCCTCGGTTGGCGCCTCTCCTGAGAAGGTAGAGACAATGTCAGAGCCTTCTGGGTTTTACATCTTCTTGGACAAGCTGGGGATAGGGAACCTGACTAATCACAGGGATGCAGCCGGATGCTCAAAAATTGGGTTGTCTTAGACCACATTCTTAGATTAGGGGCAAGGTTTAGTAAAAGCAAACAAGCAAAATATAGTCATCTTTTTAGCATGTACTGTTGACATTATTGGCCCTGCCTCATCCAATCATGCCATAGGTTCCAGAGCTAAAAAAAGAACAGATGCTCTTCATATTGAGGTGAGGTAACTCAGACCCAGAAAGACAAATATCATATGTACTCACTCATAAGTGGCTTTTTAGACATAAAGCAAAGAAAAACCAGCTGACACAATTCACAATCCCAGAGAACCTAGACAATGAAGAAGACCCTAAGAGAGACATATATGGATCTAAATTACATGGAGAAGTAGAAAAAGACAGGATCTCCTAGTAAATTGGGAGCATGGGACCAATGGGAAAGGGTAGAAGAGGAGGGAAGAGGAAGGGAGGGGAGCAGAGAAAAAATGTAGAGCTCAATAAAACAATAAAAAAAAGGAACTGATGTTCCCTCTATTTAAGACTAGACCTAGGTATTCATATTTACCCTCTTCTCTCTCTATTTTAGACAGAACGCACTTTTGGGCCACACTGGCCTGCAAGCTCATCTTGATCTTCCTGCCTCCATCTGACAAATGCTAGAAATGTCTTTGCTCCTCTCCTCTTCTCTCCTCTCCCATCCCTTTCCTACCCTCTCTGTCTACTCTTTCTTTCCCTTTTCATGCTAAGAATTGAACCCAGGGTCTCAAGCCTACTACCATTTAGCTCTGCTTTCGTTTCTTTACTATTTTGGTGATGAGAGTCTAGTGATAAAAGTGTGATTTGGTGAGAATTTAGGGCCCAGGAAGAAGCATTTTTCTGGGAACTACTGTGAAGAACAACTTTGTGTCTCAGTCACCTTAGGCACAACTTCTCCCCCCCCCAACTCTCCCTTCCGATCTGTCATCGCTACCGTTCTGGAAGTTCGGTATTTACCTTGCTACTCCAGGCTCTCTCATTCCATCATCTTACCTGCCAAAGCCTTCACTGAACCCAGCACTCATTTGATTTGCTGTGTTTAAGATGTCTGTTTCTTATCCTATTTGAACTGCCATTTAGGATCCTCTAGGATTTCTTCCCAAATTCAACGTCTACAGCTTATTTTCTTCCCCTTTCCCCCTGTTTTTCTTTTTCCTTTAGCAACATTAGATCGTTTTGTTTCTCTCTTTGTCAATCCAGAACACCCGTACCTTCTATGTCTGGCTACCCCATGAGGCTTCTATTGTCTTTCTCATGCTCTGCAAAATCAATGAGACCTCTACTGGGCTGGTAGTAGCACGAGTCAGAACAGGGTGGAGGCTACAGAAGTCAGCTGCTGAGGTGATCATAATCCAAACGGTTGGTATATGTACAGTCTAGGGAAAGGTTAAGCAGATTCTAACTGCTGCGTGTGTTTTCACATCTACAGGCTGAAGCAGAATGGGTGAATGCAATTCACCAACTGCCGTACTAACGTGTTAGGTCGGTGGTTACTTCCTGTCCTGTTCTACTCCAGTGAGGTCACTCGGTCAGGAAGTGGCCTAACGCATGAGCCAGGCTTTGTGACTCATCGCCTGCAAGGCTGAACGCATCCACGACCTCTGGAGAGCAGGCTGAGTCTCAATTCAGAGCTGAAGGTGACACTTCCAGCGTATTGCTAGAGCGTACACTGTCGGTTGATTTTTCAGATAGGAAAAAATTGTTGTTGTTGTTGTTGTTGTTTTTCCTAATTTCCTTTGCACATTTTTTGTCTGCTCCCCCTTGAGACTCATGGGATACTTTTGCAAGCACCTTAGGGAAGGCAGCCACATCATCCTGCCACGCCCAGGACGACTTTGTTGAAGGTCACTGTCGGGTATTGGAAACAGTTCTCTAGACTCTCAGATTCAGCTTTTAGAGTTTCTTTCTAGCGATGACGATCAGAAGTCAACTACATGCCCAAGAGTCGTAGATTGATCGCGCACATTTAACCAGGTAGTACTGAAACAGTATATGGACATTATATATGACATTATATATCATGTGAAGCCTGTGATCATATTGAGAAACAGTTTTCTTTCAATTCTTTCTTTAATTTAAACCTACGAACACGCGGTAACCGCACAGATGAACAGGTTTCACGGCGATAATTTTGCACGTGTGTATATCACTCACTCCTCACAGTTCCCCTTCCTTCTCTTTGCCACCTCCCCCCCTCTTCTTTTCCCCTTCCTCATATGCTAATTAACTTAAAAAGGGGAGGGGAGAGGCTGATAAAAACTCTGATGTGATCTCAAGGAACGTTCAGAAGCAAACTTGCATGTAAACACTGCTACTAGGTGCTGAGACCATAAGCTTGTGAGCTCTTTAGTTTCTGAGGTTTCTTTAATCTCTGACTCTCGAATGGAGGGTCGAGTCCAAGCGTTAACTGCCTAGATTGCTCCTGGGTGCACAGTGGGAATTGAGCAGAAGATTTCCTTTGTTAATCTGGAGAAGGTGAAAAGGCTTCCGCCAACTAAGACAGACCACACACGGCTCTCACAGACAAGAAGTCCAGGATGAGAAAACTTAGAAATGACCCCCATTCCACTTAAGAAGATGGAGTTAAGGAAGCATGAAAATGCTTGTATCTTCCATACCAGGGAAGAATTCATCGTAGGATTCCCTGTTTCTGGGACACGTGTATCTGTGTCCTAACCTTGACTGGCTGACCTTGTAATGAGAGGCTGAGGGGAGCTGGCGGGGAGATGAACACAGTAGTATCTCATGCATCCCTGTAAGAGAACTGTGACCTCGGGAAATGACTAGAAACTAAGAGATGTGTGAACATTGTTTTACTTGTAAACGTATTTTAAAGGTAAACTTTGATTTAAAGGGTAAACTTACTTTAGATTAAATACCTCACTTCCCACTTAGATTGGGAGCCTCCACAAAATATAGGAGTTGTTTAGAATGAGATATTTTGTCTTTTTTTTTAAAGTGTCGAATGATGGCGGCAACAGGTCATAGAGTGAGGAGGAAACAGAAGGTAGGAATAGAACATATAAGGGTTCCTCATGTACCCACTTATTTCTAGGGTGAATGGGTAGTGGGGGAGAAATGATGTAAGCTAGGCTTTTAAAGCTGTAGATGCAGAGGAACTCAGGGGCTCAAGCCAGAGTTCTGATTCAGGATGTCTAAGCGTGGCCCTGAGGCTGCTTTTCTAGGAGGCTCTCAGATGCTGTCCTTGGCTCTCAAACCACACGTTGATTTCAGACTATGACTTGTTAAAAACCAGATTTATGAGTTTCTGAATCGATAAACAAATCGTTTTTTTTCCTAAGAACTCAAGGTAATAGCGCTACACAGACCCAAAAGGAACAACAGAATTAGCAACTGCGTAATTGGGGCCACAGAGATGGGGCAGGTAATGCCCACTATGCAAATGTGACAGTTTGAGTTTGGAGCTCCTGAACGTGCACAGAAGAGCCAGCATGCACCTGTAACTCTAGACTTGGGGTGTTTGTGGACGGGAGGAGACAGCTCACTGGCTAGCCAGCCTAGTGAAACCAACGAGCTTCAGGTACAACAAAAGTCACTGTCTCAAATACAAAATGGACATGGATCAAGGAAGACACTCAATATTAACCGTGGACTTCCATTTGTACACATCATAACACACACACACACACACACACTAAAAGAATTTGCATAATTGTCCATAATATCATTTCCACTTAGTTTTACAGTCAGTTTTATATATAAGCAGTCAGACATTTTCTCCATCCAACATAAAATTAATTACTTCTGTCTCTAAGCAATCACTTCTTGCATGCTGTTGCAGATTTCACTTTTGGCTCTGACCTCTGACATGCTTCCCCTCGCTCCTGGTGCTCTCTCCACCTCTCCTCACCCGTGCTCCCATCTACAGATCTCTGATCCTGTTATGACGGCGTGTTTCTTTCTTTACGAAAAGTAAATATACCGTCCGTCCCTCCCTCCCCTCCCCTCCCTCCCTCCCTCTCTCCCTCCCTCCCTCCCTTCCTTTCTTTTCTTCTAGATTTTATTTTATTATTTTGTGTGGATGAGTGTTTTGCCTGCACATCTGTCTGTGTACTCTATGCCTGCCCAGTGCTTGAGGACGTGATGATCCTCCATGCAGGTGCTGGGAATTGATTTGGGGTCCTTTGCAAGAACAACAAATACTCTTAACTGCTGAGCAAACTCTCCAGCCCCAAGAGTGTGTTTCTTATTCCTTTTAATGAATGGGCTTGAGTCCTGACTTGTTCTGGATTCCCGACCTCTAGAGTCTCATCTCATCTGTGGACATGAGACTACCTCTGTCTCATTTAATAGAATAGGAAAGAGTTTGAAAAAGTGTCAGGTATTGGCCTCATCATGAAGTCACCCTGGAGTTTTGACTGTTCTTTGCCAAATTTGATCTGCTCTCAGATGCGCTATCTGAAGTCTCTGACTCTCATAACCAAAGAGTTTCTCAAGATTAAAAACAAACAAAGAAACAACTAAAACCAGTGTGTGTGTATGTGTGTGTCTGTTTGTCTGCCTACTCACGCACATGCGTCTTGGTGCATATGTTGGGGTCAGAAGACCCCTTTTAGGAGTCGGTTCCCTTACAATCATGGATCCTTGGGATCAAATTTAGGTGTTCAGACTTGGTGGCATGCAGCTTTACCTGCTGGGTTGTCTCAGTGACCCCCCCCAAAACACCTTTTAAAGTGTAAAGTGCTCAACATAAAACATTTTGTTGTTATGGAGTGGCTCTATAAATAACCCCAACTAAGCTTTTTAATTCAGTAAAACTAATACCATAAATTACGTGTGTATTATTCCATTAATCAATAGATCATGAATCCAACCACGGACTTTCCCTGTTAGGAGAGTGTCTTATAAATTCTTTCAGAGGGTATGATACAGAAGCATTGGTTTCTGGCATATCACTCGCTCTTAACATACAGACTTTATATTCACTTTTTTTTTTTGCATGGTTCTGATTGAAGAGTGATCACATTTCGTCAGCTCTAGTTACCCTTGAGGTCTGTGGGACTTCTTCACTTCTGGGTTGTGCAAGCCCATTGTCAAGTATAGCACTTTCTGTGTGTGCCTTGTGGGGGACTAGAACTTCTCATACTTTCTTTAGTTTGGCCAGAGAAACAAGCCTCTGACTGCATGTGGACATTGCCTACTGCTTGCAGGCCATTCCATCCCTTTGGGCTGAGAAAGCAGCATGATGCCTGTCTCATTTGAACCTTCCTTTGCTAGAAGATTCTTTCCTATAGTAAATTTCAGGGAGGAGAAATAGAACTAGTCTTTTGTTTAGAAGTTGACCTATCTAGATGAGGACTTCCATGGAAAAGTAGTCCGGCTGCTTGGATGTGGTAGAACATCCCTGTATGGCTGGCACTCTGGAGGAGTTGGAAGCCAGCTTGGGCTATATCCAGAGACCCCGTCTCTAAACAAAGAAATAAGCGAAGAGAAAGTTCAGTGTCCTGTGTTTACACATAAATGCTTTCTGCTTTTATTTATTTTATGTGTATGAGTGTTTTGCCAGCATGTAGGCATGTGCAACACATGTGTGTCATGCCTGGTGCCTACAGAGCCTAGGAGAGGGTGTTAAATGCCCTGGCACAGGAGTTACAGATGGTTGTCAACTACCATGTGGGTTCTAGGACCCAGAGCTAGGTGGTCCGCATTAGAGAGCACCAAGTGTCTTAGTGATTGAAACACCCAGCAGATTAAATATAAACTTGTAAGGACCCAGATTAATAGACACGTGAGTCAGAAGAAATTGAGTTAGAAATGGTGAAGGCAATTGAAATACAGTGACTTAAGACCATGGAATCTGGATCAAGAGGGCTGGAGCTTGTATCTGGCTTTCTTGCCTTCTCCAGGAAACCATAAGCCAGTGCTCTTACCATGGAGCCCTGGTCTCCTCCCGTCTGCCAAGGGGATTAATGGAGTCATTTTGCTAGAATCTATACTTGGCCGGAACAGAGATCTTTGTTTCTACAAAGATCTACAGAAAGTACTACAGAAGCCTAAGACAGTTCCTGGCGTTTAGTAGGTACTAGTTCTGTGTTTAAGTGAATAGCTCCTCTCCAGAATGACTAAAATGCTCAGGCCTTTCTCTGATGCCTGTACACGGTTTCTCTGCATTTAGTGGAAGGTATGGTTTCACTGGGATGTTTCCACTGTTCTTTAACATTAATAGTTAATGGACCCTGCCAGGAAAACAACCCCAACCATTAACAACAACAAAAAACTAGCGGTGTGCTTAAATAGCTCAATTCTGCCGGCTGTCATTTATCAGGTACTTATGGGCTTGAACTGGAGCAGATGCAACCATTTGAGACTTCAGCCAGGTCTAGCATCTTTCTAATTGTTTGCAAAACAAGATAGCTTCTGGATATCCCTCGTCTATTGAACGGAAGAAGACTGTTCCCAGTATTACCTTCACCTTCTTTTCTACTAGCAAAGGATGCCAGGAATCTAAGTTTACTGTGATTGTTTTCATGTGTGTGTGTGTGTGTGTGTGTGTGTGTGTGTGTGCGCGTGTGAAAGTGTGTATGTGTGTGAGTGTGCGTGAGAGAGTGTTGTGAGACAGTGTGTGTGTGAGTGAGTGTGTGTGTGTGTGTGTGAGAGAGAGAGAGAGAGAGAGAGAGAGGGAGGGAGGATTGGGAGGGAGGGAGGAGAGAAGAGCTGAGGAGGGAGGAGAGAGCGCACACGTGTACCGTATAGTACGGTTATAGTGGCTGACAAGCTCATTTTTCTCCTTCTTCCACCTGAGTCCTGGGGATTGAACTCAGGTCTTCGGGCTGCTGTCAAACATGTTTACATCCTGAGTCATCTCTCCTATCCTATGTTGGGTTTTTGACAGAGTTATTATGCTTTGGATGCCATGCTAATGTGGTACTGACTTCCAAGAATAGAGGCCAAGAGCTGTGTGGCTTGCTTTGTTAAGTAGAAAAAGAAAAACATACTACCGAATTTGTAGTTTTTATTACATTCAAGAAATGAATTCTCATAAACGGAATTGCTTAGGCCAGCTTCTAATCAGACAGTTGAAATTATCTGTGGCAACGTAACCACTAAAACCTTGTATACTGTGAAAGCATTTCAATAATTAATGCATGCTTCATCTAGAGTAATTGACAGGAAGGTTAGAAATGTTATGGGCCATCTGTATTTGATTTGTACATGAAACTGCTTAAAGGGACAGGCAGGTAACTCTTGCTTTTTGGGTAAGCATGATTTTCCTCCAACTTCTCTAAGTAGCAGAACAATTTATTAGAGTTTTTTTTCTTCTCATTGCCTCTCATTCTTATAATTACATATATTATATATGCACAAATACACATAAACACACATATATACAAATATATATGTGTGTTATGTTATATACTTTATATGATGTGTTATATGTATTATATGTATATATGTATATATATATATGTATAAAATTCTTCTGTGTGTGTATGCATATAGATACAATTTACAGTCTTCCCCAAATGATGAATTCTAGCATCCTAAGCAATTCAATGGTATCTTAAAAGCCGCATATCTAATGATGTATGATAGAAATTCCTTCCCGTGTTGTGAATTTATTCGTTCTACTCAGTCCCACCACTTTGAAGATTTATTCTGGCAGTTTTTACTCTTCTGTGAGTCAGTCTACCATGCTTGTATTTTCTAACAAACACCAATAATAGCACTAGGATCTTAATGAGATTGTTATAATTGTACTTATTTGGTTGTGAAATAGAATATCCATATTTATAGATATAACATGGTCATGAGAATTCTGAAGGAAATCCAAGACATTCTGAGCACTAAAAGCTAAAGGGCATTATATAGTTGTCTAGAACACAGTCCTCACGTAGACCAATAAACTCATCTAAAAACACTTTCATCCAGAATCCACTGAGCATTTATCATTGGTTAGAATACTAAAAACCGCCTAGGTCCCTGGCTGCCTGACTCTTGCAATCTAATAAGTAAAGCCCCCTCCTAGGCATCTTATACACAGCACAAACCTTACACAATACAAAACTGAATGGCTGTACAGGGGTCACACATGACCTCCTCCCCCCACCTATATCTCTTGGACTTCCTGTTTTAGGAAAAATGTGTTGCTGTCGATCCAGTCGTCAGGCAAAGACCTAAAGTTAGCCAAGCTGATTCCTGCCCTCTTTCCTCTTCATCACAGCCATTGCTACGCTCTGCAGTGCTAAGTGCTTACTACTGACCAGCTCTGCTTTCCTTCCTCCATCCCTATGATGACAGCCTATTTCCTAGTAATTTCAGGGAGGGAAGCTGGAACATTGGACAGTACCGACCATCATTTCTTTACTAGATATATGCTCTGGACTGTTCCCAGAACGATGGTTTAACCATCAAAGTGCTACTAAGAAGGTTCCAGTTCTTTGTAGACATTCTCCCTGTGATATTTCAATAATTGCCTTGCAGGGAAAACTTTCAACATGATACACAAGGAAAAGCTTTGCTAGTATGGGCTGAGCCTGGCATTGCAATGACAATTCTTGCCATGTACCTCACTCTCGAGTTACAAAAACATAAGAATGACATCTACCCATGCCCAATAACCAGCATTTTCACTTCCCATATCATTAAACATATCTTTATCGCCAGACCTATTTAGATTTATGTGATTGAGCACAAAGCTGCTATGTGTCAAGAAGACTTGTGGCATGCTAAAAGCAAGTTCGCACACTCTATTTTGATTTTTAAAATCCAGCATGTTTATAGCTGAGAATAACATATTAATACATAAGCTATATAAATATTTTAAATGTTGGGTGATAGACCTTTGCAACAAGTCAGCTCAGTGTTTATGAGAGATGGATAAAATATTTTTTTGAATGGTGAGGTCCATATTTTAAAAGGTTTGGTATAAGAAATAAATGTTGGCTTTGGAGATGGGTGGATAGATATTTTAAGGTCAACCATTTGGTTGGGCCTGGTCCTGATCTCCAAGGCCTGATGTGATGTGAAGGCGGGAGTGTCTGGCAAGGGCCTTGGAACATTGTGGACCCTAGGAGGGTTGGTACCCAGTAAATTGGCTGGAAGGGACAATGACACAGTAACAGAGAACAGGAAGAGAGTAAATAGAGGTACTGAGAGAGGCAAACATTTTCCTTATCCGTTCTTTGGTCAATCATTTTCAGAACTAAGAAAACTAAGAATTAAGGACAGATGAAGGAAGCCGCAGTGAATTTGAGCCCGGTGATCAATTGTGCAGACTGCACACAAGACAACACATACAAGCATGTGAGTACACATTTCTACACAGAACACTTAGAATCTTACCTTGGGCTTATAAAGAATTTGTACAAGGTAGTTTGACATGAAAAAAAAAACCACTAAATAAAAATGTGAGAGGGGAACTTTCACAGGTTGCTTTTTTGATCATACCCCAGCAAGACTAGAGATGAATATAAAAAGTGTACGAGTATGCCATAAAGTCAAAAAGTATGTTTTAAAACACTCCTTGAATCAAAGAAGAAAATTAAGTTGAAGTTACAAACCAGGGTCTGGGAATCTGCTTAGGGGTTAAGAGGATTGGCTGCTCTTTCTTGAGGAAGAATGGTGTTTGGCTCCCAGCACCATCTAGGTCACCAACAACCCTCTGTGGCTCCAGGGTATCTGTTGCCTTTAATTTTACAGGGTCGGGGACACACACTTTCCTCAGACACCAACATATATGCATAATTAATTTAAGCATAAAACAAATCTTTTATGTGTCAGAATCAAATCAGAAAGCAGGTAAATAAAGCAGGAATGTGGAGGAGGAATTAATAACAACCAAAGTTAAACCTAGAAAGCAAATATAAAAAGAAGCAAACTTAAAACTGGTTCTTTGAAAGTATTAATAAACTTAATACTGTCAAGACTGATTAAGGAGAAAGATAAAAACTAAAATAAATACACCATTAATAACGAAAATATAATCCCAGGTAAAGAGAAAATAAAAACATATATGGTGTGTGGTATGCGCAACTTTTCTAGACATAAATGTAAAAGCAAAAGGCATCGGATAAAATGCTTAAAGTTAATTAAAAAATAGAATGGAAGCATGAATAGATCTAGTATTGCAGAACAACTGGGACCTAAATGATCTCTCAGTGAAGAGACACCAGACCAAGACACTTCACAGACGATGTTGTAAGAATTCAGCTCCAGTGTCACACACAACTGCTTCACCAGGCAACGAAAGGTGTCGGCACTGCCTGTGAATGTCGCTGTTAAGGGCTAGGCAAAACTTGAGGCCTGACTTCAATAAAGAGCCGTAAGCAGAGGAAGGCCACATATTCCATGATGTCACACCAGGTAGTTGATCATGGTCGCATAAAACTAAAACGGAGCTGAAAAATTCCAACAATCTAGTGACATCATAGCTGGCCCATAATTGGCTAGCTAGCAAGATGGCTGCTCATGGTAAAGGTGCTTGCTGACAAGCCTGGACTCAGGGTAGAGGGAGAGAACTGACTCCCACAAGATAGTTCTGACCTGGTGTTGGCTAGCTTTTTTTTTAAGTTTATTTATTATATATGGACATGCCATAAGAAGGCACCAGATCTCATTATAGATGGCTGTGGGCCATCATGTGGTTGCTGGGAATTGAACTCAGGACCTCTGGAAGAGCAGCCAGGGCTCTTGGCTTATCTGTTTGCTGAGAAGTTTTAAATGAACACGTGCTGCCAGTTGTGTGAAGTATGACAATACAGTTATGAAATGGGCATGATATTTGGACACAGACAATAAACAGGCTACTGGTTTGTGTATTTACTAGATTATACATCATGCCATATGTTTAAGTATACTCCTTATCCCCCAAAAGGGTTACTGTGAAATTACACAGAATCTTAAGAGCAGTTATCATCTAATAATTTACTTTTAATTGAAATTTTTTCATATATCTCTTGATCATGCTTTTTCATTGCCTTAATTTTTTTCCCGATCCTCTGTATTTCTCTACTCACCCAGCTCTCTCTTAAAAAAGCAAAAAAAGGGACAAAAACAAAACAGAACAACAAAGCTGAAGAAACACACCCCATCCCAACAACAACAATAACACAAAATAATCAAAGACAGAAGAGAGAAGAAATGCCCAAATGATAATGAGACAAAAAAAGCTGTCCCCAAACAACAACAGTGAAAATAACAACAAGGCAGGGTTGATTTTGTGTTAGACAACTACTCTGTAATATGGTACCTCCCCAAAGATATGGTTAACACACCCAGTGAGACTCCATGGCATGTCTCCTTGGAGTCTTCGATTACCTATGGCTCTTATAATCTTTCCACTGTCTCTTAGTTCTCTGAGCCTTAAGTGGAGGAGTTTGATGAAGAATGACGACATTCCATGTAGGACTGAGTACTCCAAAGCCTCTCACACTTTCTCAATATTGTCGAGTTGTAGGTCTCTCTATTAATTCTCAGGAAGCTTCTGCAAGAAGCAGCTTCTCTTATGTGGGCTGAGTAAGGTATTGATCTACAGATATAGAAAAACGTCATTAGGAGCTATTGGATTGCTATGTTCTTTAGCGGAATAATAGTATTGGGTTTTCCTCTAGGTCCATGACCTAACTAGTCTCAGGTTCTTGGCCACCCAAGCGGTGTCAAGGCATGGGTTCCACATCATGGGGTGAGTCTTAAATCTAGTCAGAAAGTGGTTGGTTACTGCCATAACATTTGTGCCACTATTGCACCAGTGCACTTTTGCACTTGCTGGCAGGCCAATGTTGCAGGATTTGTTTTTTGTTGTTGTTGTTGTTGTTTTTGTTTTTTCGAGACAGGGTTTCTCTGTAGCTTTGCAGGAGCCTGTCCTGGAACTAGCTCTTGTAGACCAGGCTGGCCTCGAACTCACAGAGATCCGCCTGCCTCTGCCTCCCGAGTGCTGGGATTAAAGGCATGCGCCACCACCGCCTGGCATGTTGCAGGATTTGTAACTGCGAGATATTGGTGATGATCTTTCTCCTCTGGTATCATGCAGATTACCTCCCAGTACCATAAGCATTAGTCAGTAGGGGTGAAGCTTTTAGTTAGGCACCAGTTCAACTTCTCTGCTAACAACACACATTTTATGTTTTTATTTTTTTAAGATGGGTTTTCTTTGTGAAACAGTCCTGGTTGTCCTGGAACTCGCTTTGTAGACCAGGCTGGCCTTGAACTCACAGACATCAGGCTGCCTCTGCATCCTGAGTGTTGGGATTAAAGGCATGTACCATCACCACCCGCCTAACAACATGCTTTTAAAGATATGTTCTGCAATTAAGCAATAAATGACCATATTAGCAAACTAAACCATGAAGAATATATGTAACATGTAAGCATGTAATAGGAATAGTAGATAAAATTTATTATTGCTAAGCATGAGTATATTCTAATCACTACAGTTGTAATGATTTAGCTAATCCTATGTGTAAAAGCAATGAGCAAAGGTTCTGACCAGTTATAATATAAGTGATGGTGGTTAGTGGGTGCTGAAACTCAAGTTTCTGGTGGCTGGATATTGCAGTAGTTGGAACGAGCCAAGGGTAGACACTGAGCAGGGGGATGGGATAATCTAGCAGTAGGCCAAGACAGTAGTCCCTTGTACTTTCTGGTCGAAAGATTGATTTTTCTGTTTTTTTAGAATGTTTTTGTTATAACATGTTTTGAAAATTTCATTCAATGGATTTTGAATATGTTTGTCTTTTAGCTCCTCTAAGATCCACTCCTGCTTCCATACCCACATTGCAAAACAGACACGCAAACAAAAAATCCAACTCCGAGTTCAATTTTTTCTGCCTACATATTCTTCCATATATGTCCATCCACAGGAGCACCTCTGACTTACCAGGAAACACACCTTAAAAGAAAACCTTCTCTCCCTTTCCTAGCTATCAGTTGCCAACAACTCCTCAGCTAGAGGTGAGATAGTGTGTTCACTTCCCCTCTTCACTCTGGGCTTTGGTACATGTGCATGTTGACAAATAGCTGAGAAATATTCTTTAAAAAATGTTTACCCATCTATTTCTTCACTTTGTAGGATGAAACCGAAGCAAGGAGCATTTAATAAGAAGCAATTGACAGGACCTTCACTAGGTGCTGTGAGTACCGTGCAATTTAAGGGTTTTTAATCAGGGAGTTAATATAGGGACACGCATTTGTACATCTATCTATAGAATGTCTTCCCTTCCATCACTGACCAAAGAGTAGCAACCAACATATTTAAAGCAGATTTTGTAAGCTCACTTAGAGAACCCTGTTGTTTAAATTGGTTGCAAATATCCACTTCAGACAAGACAACTTGGCAATGTTAAGCCACCTCATGAGCCTCCAGCTGCAGACATTGCTTCAACAGCCATTAGACTGGTTGTGCTGTGGTGATTGCAGAGGCACACGCACAGTTGCTGGGAAGCTATCTGTGACCCTGATTTTCTTAGCTGTCTTAGCTGGACACTTGTCTGTTGGGTGTCCCGTCTCCGAGTGCAGTGTCTTCTCATCTCACCTATGCGGACTTTTTTTTTTTTTTCCAAGTCAGCACAGCTCTAACTGAGTCCCTGGGAATCCTACAGGAAGTAGTAGATAGGACACAGGACATAGGACGATGATGTCAGAACAGGGAGGAGCCCTTTGGCTAGGCTTTGTCACAAATAATCTTCTTCCCTTGCCCAAGGTTGCTTCCTGCTTCCTCTGTGGCTGGCATAGCCTGAGACTCACTTTCGAGGATTTCTCTTCAGTTTCCCTTGAGAGAGCGCTTTCTCCAGTCCACTTCTGGAGCCTCCAGAACTGGACACCTTTTTCTAATCAGGAGAGTCATCTGTGACGACAAGGGAGCAGCCGTGCCGGGTTCTGTCTAAAAGATTCCGCGAAGGAAAATTTAAACAAAGCAAATCAGGGCCACCTCAGATGCAGGACTCTGTTACTTAACAAGTCGGAATGATCGCTATTAGGTCAGGGACTGTAAGTCTATCCTATAAACACAGATTACAAGATTTAAACAGGAGCTTGGTCTCACTACAGTGATGTCAGCAGCCAGGGTGGGAGCTGCCCTGCTGCCATTTCTGTTTCATCATTTAAAGAGACAGTATCCAGCCTTCGAGCCCACATCTATCACATGGACATATTGATTTCCTTTCTAGAGAAACACATATTTCTTCCCTCATGCTGGAAAGATAAATCTGACAGCTTTTAATCAAACGTAGTTACTCAGGACTGTAGCAGTGTGTATAGTACCACACGTGAAACAAAACATAGCAGCTTCTAAAGGAGGAGTTTTGTGGATGGATTATTTGTAGACAGTGCTTGTATTAGCACACACATCTGAAAACACTTGTATACACGCACAGAGGCAGTAGTAAAACCAGTGTAACACTATTATTCTTATGGTGCGATCAACAAATGTGGGCTTGATTAGCGTTTCTGCTATAACTGGGCTCTGGGGCTGGGGATATGGCTCAGTTTGCAGGGTGCATCCTTAGTTCAGTCTCTAGGACCACTTAAAACCACTGTGCCTGTACATGCCTATCATTCCAGTACTCATAAGGCAGAGGCGGGAAATTAGAAGATCCCCGCTTCTCCTCAACTTCTGACTACGCTCAAGTTATAGGATATAGGAACCCCTCTCCAAATCAAAGCAAAATACCTAAGCAACGCCACACTGCTTCCAGCTTCTTTGTGAGCCTGTGAGCATGTGATAGTGTGTTGGGGTCTTTAAAGAGGAAGTCTCTCTCAAGATGCCACCTGGCTTCCAGAGGAACGCCACAAAACTGTGACACTGGATTTTGAAGCGCCACCATGGTGCCTCTCCTTCAGCCAGCTCCTCTCTGCACTCTTCACTCCTTAGCTGTTCTCTAACCACATCTGCCCGGGAGCATTTGCATTCCTTCTCTCAGCAGCTCTGAGTGGCTCTTGCTGTTGCTTTCAACACATCTGAGGGGAACTGAGAGTTTTCTTCTGAACGCAGAGGGGCATTTACACTGATGATATTAAGACGATATTCCAGAATCAGTGGGAGAGAGAGACTCAAAACCAACAAGGCTTGGTGCTTTTGCCTCTTTCATTGATTAGTCTGGCTCCTGTCATTATTGGTGGCTTGCGGGTTGGTTTTTAATGGTAACTTTAGATATATCTAAGTACTCTTTCCTCCGAAGTATAAAAAAAATGATTGCATTTCCAATGATGGAATTCAAATGATGGAATTTCCCATTCTGGATGCTTCTTGTTCGCATCTGCTAGCAATCTCCAGCCTTAGGACTTTGGCAAGTATCTTATGCTAGCTATTTTTTTTTTTTTTTTAGGTAGAATTAAAAAAACAAAACAAAACAGAATCTGTACCATAAACTGAAGCATAGAGAAGCCACCTAAAGCCTTGTATAAGCATGTCATCATTTAGGAAGTTTGTTAATTCACATTTTATTCCCATAATTTTGAGATTATATTGATATGTGATTTAAGGAGAATCACGTATTGAAAAGAAACCTGTTCAGGGAAAGGTAATGCCTACAGAGTGATGTGTTGTGCAGGAGCAGAGAGAATTAGTTTCATTGGGCAAAACCAGCAAACGATTTTCCTTTGAAGATGGGAGCTTTAGAAGTCTAACCACTGTATGTGGACATTGTAATTTCTAAGTCTCTAAAACTCACAAGTGTGTGTGTGTGTGTGTGTGTGTGTGTGTGTGTGTGTATGTACATATGCGTGTGTGTGTGTGTGATTATATCCTGTCAGTCAAATCTCCTGCAAGGGGTTCCTGAGGTTCTACCAGCACCTGGCTAGAGCACACAGACTCAACATTTGTCCCATGTTCCATCTAGAGCATCTAGAGGGTCCTTCTGAGGGGTGCAAGTAAGAGGGAAAGTGTGGGGGTAGCATGGCTGATGGGAGGTGTCTCGCCAGAATATATGTGTATGTGTGTAAATGTATGTATGTGTATGTATATATATATATATATATATACATACACATACATACATACACATGAGAGGCTGACATTGAATTTTAAGCATGCATGTAGACAAGCAATAGTGAGTTAGATAATGGCGTAACTATGAACTTTAGATTTTGCCCTTGTGCCTGTCTCTCTTTCGTCCTTTGCTTTCTGCTGGTTTTGCCAGGAGGCCCCAGATACAAACATTTGCCAGATTCTTGTGCCCCTTCCTCGCTTTCCTACCTAGCACACACCCTCTTTGTCATATTATGGATTATTTTGAATTTTGAGCCTAAGACCTTGAAGAAATGAAGTCCGTGAAGCAAAGTGACTTCCAGGATAGAGGAAGACCCTCCTAAGTGTTCAATATCCTAAACTTCTACTCTGAGAGAGCAAACGACATCCATTCCTGTCCAAAGCACCCACCTTTCCCCAGGATTAGTTACTTCGCTGGCTCGCTACACGGCTAGTAATTCAGGGATAATCATGTTACCAAGATGCCATTTAATCTCTCTTTGGCATATCTCGAGTTTTCATCTTCATTAATAGAGCCATCAAAGTTTCATTGGTTCTGACTGGTGCAGGACAGACCAGTGATTCCTGGGGTGGGGGCTGCAGCTTTCATGGGGAGCCTCTGGTTGCCAGATGGCAGGTGCTAATCTGCTTGCTGCAGGGATGGGGGGGGCTAAGCTTGCCTGGCCCCCAGCCAATGGGGCTTGTGCTCCCCTCTGATTAATACAATGGCCTTGGGGCTGGTATCTGCTCTCCAATGCCTGCATAAAGACTCTAGAGGAATGGACGCCTAGGGAATGGAAGGAATTGCTTTCTGGTCTCCCTATGAAAAGGATCCTTAATGGTGTCCTTGATGCCTCTGCTCTAGGCCATTAGAGAATAAGATTCCTGTGAATGGTAGCATGATCCAGGGCAGGGAGGCCAGCCTGGGAATGAGGGGAACATGGCCCTGAATTCTGACTCCACCAGGGAACTACTGTGTTAATTTGTTCTCTCTTCCTATAATGAAATTCCTGAGGCTGGGGTATCAAGAAAAGGATTTTCTTTAAGCCAGTCTTAGAGGAATCCGGACAGTGTAGCATCCGCTCCAGTGAGGGCTCCTTGGCGGCATCACCCACGGTACAGGGCATCAGATCAATGGGGTGCTTTTCGGGAGAGATCATCTGACAGAGAAGAAGCTGGAATGAGGAGAGGAGACCATCTTGAGGTCCCTCTAAGCTCCACATCTTAAAGTCCACCACAGCTCAGCATCACTTCAATAGGGACCAAACTCACAGCACATAGCCAGCCTCCCAGAACACTCGTAAAAGTCACCAGCAACTATATGGATGGATGCTGTCGCTTCACCTCTTTGAACTTCATATCCCCCATTCGCATCATGCTATAACCTTGATCTTATTGGCACAGTGGGTGTGCCACAGACTGGTCAAAAAGAGAGCCAGATAAAAAATCCATGGACCCCCTGGTTCAGCTGTACCACTAGGAGAGCCAAGAGAAGCTCTCTTCCTCATGTCCTCCAGGACCCTAAGGATATCTCTCCCAGGGCTGTATGTGGTCACGAGGATGGAGATGTATAGGGAATGATCACCAAACGCCATACATTAGTTTGAAGGAGTGTGCATAAGCTTCAAAACCTGTCGTGATGGTGCGTGTTAATTGTCCACGTGACAGACTCTAGAAACCCCTGGGAGAAGGCCTCTTGGTGTGCCCATGGTGTATTATCCTGATTGCGTGAGTTGAGATAGCACGGTGGAGCTATTCCCTGGGCTGCGATCCTAGACTGTGTAAAACGGAGACAGAGAGCCAAGCTCTTCTGCTGTCCTCTGCATCTTTGTTCTTTATTATGTGACTAACTACCTCAGGCTCCGGCCACCGTGACCTCTGACAATGACGGGCTGCATCAGTGATCTCTGAGCACAAAGAAACCTCTTCCTCTCTTATGCTGCTTTCGTCAGAGTATTTTATGGCAGTGACAGGAAACGAAGTCAAGGGACTTGCGTTAGGTGGGAGGGACATAAAAGGAAACAGAAGAAAGTCCGCGCTACCTGTCCACACAGGATGAGGAAATCCTGTTTTTCAGGAGGACACGAAGATTGATGGTTTCTCGTTCTTCAGTAGCTCTAGTGCTTATAGGCTAAGAGAGGTAAGAGAAAGGGGAAAGGTGGGGGTGGATCAGCAAATGAACGGCTGTCCGTCCGATGATGGTGCCCTATGGAAGGAATCATTGAGGACTCAGCCTTTATTCTGTTATCCCGGGGTCAAAAAGTAACATAGACATGCTAGTGAGAAGCAAAAATTTCAAGAGGAAACTCTACGGTAGTGCAGTGCGGGCTTAGATTCACGGTACCACATCTAGCACGGCATGCATTGTCTGTGGCATGGTGCCCAGTCTCCTCTCTCTCTCTCTCTCTCGCTCTCTCGCTCTCTTCCTCCTTTCAGTAGGAAGAAGTCTTAGGATCAATACAAGACTGGAATGAAGCAGAATGACGCGAGAGCTTCAGTCCATCCTATCCAACTCCTTGTTTTTCAGACTCTAGTTGCCTGAAGGCATGTCCCTAGTTTTTCTCATTTCTGATAGCAGACGCTTTTTTTTTAAAAAAAAAATTTATTTATGTCTTTATTTATTTCCTACTTGATCCCCATGGAGACATCAGAAGATGTGATGCTCATCCTTGTTCAATCAGTTGAGAAGTTTCTAGATTCCCAGATGTTTGGCCTTGTAATGAAGCATAGCCACACCTGCAATCATGGGAACTTTGTTTTTAGGAAGACAGGAATATACTACAGTGTAAGCAAGGGCCACAGAGGACCCCATCATTTCAGAGTCTCTGAGAAATTATCAATGTACAGTGGAAAGCACTTGGTTGTGTCCACTTGATAATTTATGTTTTTTTTAAAGTATGAGCATAGGTTTATTGGAATGATGTCTTTGTCACCCTGATGATGATAGTTATCATGAACTACAGTGAAGAAGGAAGTTTCCCCCAATGACATCATCCACAAAGGCCTTATCCTATCGGAAAAAAACAAAACAATAAAATAAGAGGACAAAAATAAAGAGCATAACTTCAGGAGGGCGACGAGGGATTTACTCATTTCTTATTTTGGAAGCTAAACCTTGGAATAACACTGAAGATGAAAATCTGTCGGAAAGGTCAGGGCTAAGGGAGACTAAAGTTATTCACTCGACTATTTACATGAGCACTTCCTTCTGTATGTGTATTTTCCTTTCTTTCCTCCCTCTTTCCCTTTCCTCCTTCTTGGTTGACCTATAGGATGCCTCATCGGGTTGAAGGCTGTGATTTGCTCAGGGATGAGGGGACCATACAGGGCAGACCAATCCAGAGCTTCCTGGAGAGAAGAGTTCTCATTTCTAGAATACCCACATGTAGTCAATCCCTAGTGAGGAAGCGATCCTTACCTGGAAGGAGTTGGTGAACAGAGCGAACAGAAGGGCACAGAGCAGGAACAAGGACAGATGTATGGAACAACTTGGCTGAGTGCCTGGATTCCCTCACGCCGAGTGCTAAAACACTCTAGACTCCTGTCTTGTGGAAGCTAGCATGTTCCTCCTTTTAGTTTGAGTTGGTTTGGGTTGGCTTTTTGTCCCTTACAAATGCAAGATTTCAGCCGGGCGGTGGTGCACGCCTTTAATCCCAGCACTCGGGAGGCAGAGGCAGGCGGATCTCTGTGAGTTCGAGGCCAGCCTGGTCTACAAGAGCTAGTTCCAGGACAGGCTCTAAAAAAGCTGCAGAGAAACCTTGTCTCGAAAAAAACCAAAAAAAAAAAAAAAAATGCAAGATTTCTGACTAGTCCTCGAAGCTAGGGACACGAATACAACCATACCAGCGAATATGCATTTGTTCATGAGACATTCAGAACATGCTTGCGTTATAACAGGGCAAGCTTCCAGCAGCAAGATCACATGACCGACACCTTTGAGTTAGTTCAGATAAAGAGAATAATTCTACGTGAAAAAGTAAAAGTACTTGTCATATTAGGTAGCTGAGTTTGTATGTATATATTCGATTTATGTATGTGTACCCATATGCCTTTTTTTTGGATTACATGTATTGATATATGGGATTTGCTTTTTTCTTCAGTGACAAAATCTGAAGTGCCCTGTCTGAGATCACTTGTATCCCATACTGTCACCAGACAGAAGTGACTCATGAATTCTCTACCATTTTTTGTGACTGCATTTGCATCAGGGCATGAAGAACTTTCACAGCTCTACGTGGACCTCTATGACCTTAGGCAATTTGCTCCACTGCTCTGTGCCTTTCAGTATTGTTAGCAAAATGGAGATAATAATAGTAACTATTTCAAATGATTGCTAGTAAGTAATAAATAAGCACCTACACCCCAGGTACCTAAAATAAGCAGGTAAACGAAGGGAATTGTGATCAACTTTGCTATTGCTGGTACTTTGGTTATGAAGGCCTCTTCCCCAGGGGTGTGAAACACTTGCGTGCACATGTGAAAAAAAATGAAGCTACACGGTGCACAGTCACATTCTCAAGTATTCTCAAGTATTCTCGTCACGTTCGCTCTCTTGTAGGCCAATCAGAGTGGAGAATTTTATGCCCCCCCCAAAGATTTCTTTTCAGCAGCAACCACGGAATCCAGTAGCACATGTGAGTGCCTGGGAAACACATTTATTTCTGCAGAAGAGTTGAAAAAAATTGCTTTTTTTACATAAACTGTGGTCTGGTCTTCCTGAATGCCTTTAATCAAGATGGGAAGCATCCTGGTTTCAAACTCTGGTTACAGCTGTTATCCTTGTGAGCAGACCTAATTACGGGAGATGGGATGGTATTTTGACAAGTTTCCTTCTCTTTTACTTCATTTATCACTAGGACTCAAAAAAAGTCTGAAGCCAACCCAGTTTTCTATGTCTTCGGTTGTTTAAAAGTTAGCCCCCCCCGAAAGGCAATGTGTTTCATGTTGCTGACGTCCAATGTTGAGTCTGACACATCTAAAAGTTTTTTGTTTATCATGTTTTTCTTTCATAAAGGCATGCTTTACCAATGCTAAAAAAAAAAAAATGTATCTATAGTAAGATCTTGTCTTGCATAGGAAAAGGCTTTCCGATTCACAACCGTATAGTCCTTAATAGTAACATGTGACTTTCAACCTTGTATAGAATCAGAAAAGGAGTTGACTGGCTAATTTATTGAGATTTGTGGGCAGTGTGTCTTTATGTTTTAGACCTGGGTGTTTCTTTATCCGATTTGAGGAACGTGCACCCTTTATCAACTGCCCAGACGTGAGGCTGACATTGGGAAAACAGGGTTTTTTTTTTTATAATTTTACAAATTCAAATTTTAATTATTTTTTTCTATAATGAAACAAAAGCCAAGCCAAGGTGTAGGAGCTCAAGCGTTCCCTGATGCTCAAATTACGTCACCTGTGTCACAGCTATGGCTAGAATCTGGGAGAAATATCTGGGTCTGCCTTTTTCTCTTTGCTCTAGGATTCTGCTACCGACTTCTGATGCTTTAACATTAAACAAACAAGGCTCTTCATTTTACGTCATCGACTGACAGATCTATTCCTCCCCGTTGGTGCACTGAGAATATCTATCTCTACACTCTTCATTGAACCTTAAGGCAAATGCCAACGACTACCTTGCTAGTTTAACAGTCATAATTATTGACCTGGGCACTGAAAGAAAGATGGTCCACAAGTTTTTAGGTTTGTAAATATCAAACACATTTTTCAAAGATAGGGGGAAGGGGCTGGCTTAGGGGATAAAGGCGTTTATTGCTAAGCCTGATCTGAATGGCATAACCTGATCTTATGGGACTCCCTGGGGTCTAGATGGTGGACTGAGAAAATTAAGCCCTGCCAGCTGTCCCTTGACCTGCATGTGTACAGCATGGACTATGTTCCCTTCTGGAAATAAAAGTTACACCGTTTTCAAATAAACAAAAGAAGCTAAATGCTAGAGTTTAGGAAGTGCCCCTTGTAAGTTAGGCACCACTAGAAGGTGCATTAGAATACTCACTTGTTGATGTATGCTGCATCAATGACCAGTCAATTCCAGAGAAAGGAACCTCAGGTATGGCTACCCCACTGAGCTTCTTAGAATCTATTTTGTTTTTTCTTTTAGTTTGAAGACAGGGTCTCTTGTATTGGGAACTGGTCTCAAAGTCGCTCTCACAACCCCAGATGACTTTGATCTTCTTGCCTCCACCCCTGGAGTGCTGGGATTATAAGCCTACATCACCTTGCCTTGTTTTATGTGATGCTGGGGAGCTGACTCAGGGCATTGGATATGCTAGGGAAATGATCTACTGACTGAGTTACAGCTCCAACCTCTCAGAGAACATTTGTAAATTCGAAACATTTCTCCAGAGCGTAGCTCAGGCTTTAAATTTAGATTCAACAGATGTTGTGCCATAGCAAGCACAACCACACTGGAAACACTAAAGTCCTCTTAGGTAATTCTTTTCATTCCACAGACCCACCTGCTGGCTTGCCCATCCCTGCTTATGCTTCAGTCTCCCAGCATCCTCCTGGCCTCCTGTGGGCGTGATCATTGCCCATTGTTTCTGTGGGAGAGTCTGAGTTGCTGGTGGAAGATGTCTCTGTGTACCTTTCAGCATTCCAGCCTGTACACAGCACATTCCAAATCCTAGGTTTACAATGATACGCATCCCAACACCTGCCCAAGCTCATCTTGAGGTTTCTCTCTTTCTAGAGCATCACAGGAAACCTGGGCCAGCTTCTTGCAGCTCCCTGGTCTTACATACCCACCCTCCAGAAGCTTTCAGTTAAAAACTCCAGAATGTTACATAAACTCATGATATAAATATATGCCTCTAGAATAGCAAGAAGGGGGATACTGTCTTAGCACATTATTTCATAGCTACCTCCGAAACTATATTTGATTTCAATTTTTTGCCATGTCAATGATGATCAAACCTAGGACCTCAGTGCTTCCCTACTGAGTGCTAACCTCAGCCCAAAACATTTCCCTTTGATGGATGGCTTTGGATAACAGCATAAGCATAGAGTCATGAAGGGTCTCAACAGATAAAACAGACACATACATTTCATAAGAAGTTTCTTTGGTGAATCTTGTGGTTAGGGTTTTATGGCATTCTTGAGGAACTGGCTACCTAGAAATGATGGCTAGACATCTAAAAACCATCACTGAATGGGAGTAAGGACTCAAGGATCTACGGAAGACCAAATCAAGCTTGCCATGTTGCTCTCTGGAAGGTGGTTCCGATATTGAAGTAACGTGGGAGGATTCAGTAGTCAGTGACTTCTGCATGGTATTTGCATGCAGGGAACTTTGAAAAGGTTACATTTCTGTTCTATGTTCATATTTACTTTGTGTTAAGGTTATGGGATGTCTTTGGCGATGTTACTGATGCTATTTTTATGAACTCCAAATCAGTGTTCAAGTGGAATAGAGTGAGATTTTGAGCCCCAGCGACAATCACTATATTTTATGTTCCTGTAACATTCAAGCTGTAGTATGTCTGAGAGTCTGAAAAAAAGTTGTTCTTTCCTTGAACTCGGTAATAAGAAACCTTTGGTTATATATTCCAGAGATCTTCCTCCCTTTATACTTACAGCAAAGTCAAATGTATATCTAACACATTTTAAGCAGTGCTGCAAAAATACCAAATACGTCTGGTTTTTGATATAGAGAAAAACTGTAACTTTTCATGAACCCATGTCCTTTCTCTGAGTTATAGAAGCAAGTCCTGTGTCTGTGCAGCTTTTGATTTTGGGAGCCTACTGAATATAGGTTCTGTTCAGGAAGTGGGAGAAAGGTATGAAATTGGAACATCTTTTTGATCCATGTTCATGATGTGTTATTCTGTATGAACAGAATTGCACACAAAAGGATCCTGCTTATAACTCTTTATTCCTCTCTTCAAAAGATGAAAAACTTTATGAAATGATTTTGGTAAAATGGCCTGGGGGTACTCAAAAATGACCCCCCCAAATTGGGAATGAAGTAGCTTTATGTATTCTATACTAAGCTGTCTTCTAGGGATGTTTGATCACTAGAAAGACTGTGTCTGTGTTTGATGTGTATGTATATGTATGTATTTATGTACTTATGTATGTATGTATCATTTGTCTTTCTATCGATCTATCTACCGTCTCTCCACATGTTTTTGATTCACTGTGTTTCAACATATGAAGTAGATTATAAGTCCTTTGACAGTTAGGACTCAAGCTCTCAAGAAATAAATGCCTGCTCACAATGACATCAACTTCATATTCTAAACATCTTGATAGCGACCGTCTTCTCGAGTGAACTGGATAGTTCTTACAGTCATTTTTGATGGATGCTAAATTTGAGCCTCAGATAAAGTGAGTCATTTACTATTCCCTCTGTGCCTTTTGCCACATCTATTCCCTTCATGCTAGAGTTGGGGGTGTTCATGCTCAGAAGGGGTGATCCCTACAAGCTAGGCCAAAAAATAAAAATAGGGCTTCTGACAGACAATATGTTTCAGTGCATGGGTCAGGTCAGCAACCTGGAAGCCTCTTCATGGAGATTAGAACTACGTTTGCTTGCTTGCTTGCTTGCTTTTTAGTACTGCTCGCCCCCCTGCTTTGGAGCAGAGGTATCTCAGTTTACACCCAACAGAGAGTGAACGGCAGCAGGCCTGGCACCTGTGCATTGTGGAAATGTGCTTTATGCCTGAAGGTGGTCTCCGAGTTCTGTTAGTCTCAACTTCACAGCCTGGATCATCCATCCCTTCAACTGCCAGACCACGTTTACCTGAGTGCTGCCTATGTGACTCTTTGTAGACCAAGCCGTCTCTGTCAGTGGGACACTGCCTCAAGAAGGGCCAGCTCTAACCAGCCTGTCTACCTGGACAAGTGCTACTATGTATCTTTGGGCATCAGGTTCCTGTGTGATAAAACATAATGATAAAACGTAGAGATACATAAGTAGATTATGCATCTCTAAGAGTCCTAGGGAGAACCTTACCATTTATCTCAAGCCCTATGAATAATCCTGGGATGGACAGTGTAGAGGTCCTGCTTATCTCTTGGAACTGTGTGGACTGATTAATTTCCATGTAATTCAGAGATTTTCTGCTCATTTTATTGAGCACACAGTACATGCTTAGTGGCTGCATCATTGATGGGAGCTGAGTGAGAAATGAAGCAGGCATCCTAATAGAGACAAGCAAGCAGGATGGAAGGCCAGTTAGATACTGATATGACGAAAGACCAGCAGTAGTTTAAATATCCAGGGACATTTTGGTGAGTCCTAGGGGGTCTGAAATATTGTGAAATCCATGCTCTCATGGGACTGTCATCTATGAAGTACAGGACTTTACCTCTTCCAACCCTAAAGTGTTGTATTGTTGTAACAGCTAACGTTGATCAGTGACTGAATAGGTGCCAAGCACTGGTCAGAAGACTCTTGATCTCATTTAACAAATGATTATTGTGGATCTCCTGTGTCAGTTTGAAGACAAATAATCCTAAGAATGGCTGTGTCTGACACTAGGATAGAATCTTGAGAGCCTTCAAAGGAGAAGTTTCCTCAATTCACCCTTGCGTGTTTGTCTGTGTGTGTGTGTGTGTGTGTGTGTGTGTGTGTGTGTGTGTGTGTGTGTGTAGGGGTAGTTGAACTTGTCCATTCGTATATATGTAAAGACCCATTGATGTCATGGGTCTTCCTCTATGGCTCTTTAGCTTATATTTTGAGACAGGGTTTCTCACTGAATCTTAAATTCACAGTCTTAGCTACACTGGATGCCCAGTGAGCTACATAGATTGGTTAGTTCCCACTCCTCTCTGCTTCAGCCCAAGCCAGGGATTGCAGAGGAATGCCACTGTGCTTGGCTTTAATATGGGTGTTGGGGATATGAACTTGGGGACTCATGCTTGTGTGGCAACGACTTGATCCACTGAGCTATCTCCCAGCCCTTATAAATATAGCACGCTAAGCTACATTTAATTCTACAAGGATTTACATGTCCCTGTTATCACCTTAACATTATCAATTAATATATTGGAGAGTCTCCTAAAGTGACAAGATGTTAGAAAGAGCAAAGTGTCACATAAGCTTCACAAATACTTAGCAGTTTGTAATTTGGTCTGAGAGTGGACAGTTGGTATGATACAAGAGAGAGAGAGAGAGAGAGAGAGAGAGAGAGAGAGAGAGAGAGCGAGCTTGAGGCTGGCCTGGATTTAGGTATGACCCTATAGACAGCTGTGTAAGTGTTGCCCTTATGGTTAAAAAGTGGGGTAAAATAGATACCTTGGGTTAGAGAGATGGTTTGGTGTGTCAAATTAAATGTAGCATAAGTGGGAGGACCTAAAGTTTGAATCCCCAAAACCCACATGAAGCTGGATTCGTAGTGTGGGTATCTTTAATACCAGTGCTCCTACAGGAAGATCAGAGGTGGAGACAGGAGAATCCACAGAAGCTCCCCAGCTGACAGCCTGGCACACACAGTAGAATAAGAACACATAGACCCCCATCTCAAACAGTGGAAAGTGAAGGCCTACACTAAAGATTCTCCTCTGCCCTCTATACTCCACTGTCCACACACCCGTGTTCTGTCCTCCTGTGCAAACAGAGACTGTACTTTCATTTCCAAGTAATCACACAGAAACTGCCTTAAATACAACACTATTTGGCCAATAGCTTAGGCATATTTCTATCTAGCTCTTATGTCTTAAATTAACCTTTATTTATTAATCTGTGTATTGCCATTAGGCTGTGGCTTACCAGTAAGGTTCTGGTGTCTTTCTCCTTTGGCAGCTACATGGCGTCTGCCTGACTCTGCCCTCTTTCTCCCTGCATTCAGTTTAGTTTTCCCACCTACCTATATTCTGCCCTGTCCTAGGCCAAAGAATCTTCTTTATTAACCAATGGTAATAAAACATATTCCTAGTATACAGAGGGGAATCCCACATCACTTCTCTCCCCATCCTCGTATGCACACCACCTACTTTGTCCATAAGTCTTGGTTAGGGTTTCTCTCACTGCACAAATCATCATGTCCAAAAGCAAATTGGGGAGGAAAGGGTTTATTTGACTTACACTTCCATATCACCGTTCATCATCGAGGGAAAGAGGCCAGGACAGAAACTCAAACACAGCAAGAACCTGGAGGCAGGAACTAATGCAGAGGCCATGGAGGGGTGCTGCTTGTTTGTTTGTTTCCCCAGGCACAATAGGCTTGCTTTGTTGTAGCCTATATATTTTTAATCCAGGACCACCTGGCCAGGGATGGAACAACCCACAATGCACTGGGCCCTCCCCCATCTATCACTGATTAAGAAAATGCCTTACAGCTAAAACTTATGGGGGGGGCAGTTTCTCAATTGAGGTTCCCACCTCTCAGATAATTCTACCCGTGCATCAAGTTGCCATAAGGCCAGCAACACAACATCCACGCACAAAAGTAAACTACCTACCTTAAAGTGATATTAGAAACACTGTAGACGATAAATCACACATGTCCACACAGAACACGTAAAACACTGAATGTCTGTTACCCAGTGAATGACCGGAAGCCTCTTCAGCAGCAGTCAGCGTTTGCTTTCATACCTATAAACCAGCACCCCAGCTTCCTGCAGCTGTGGATGCATCTATCCCCTAGAAGCATGGTCTCCATGCATGTGGCACCGATCCCAGGTTAGCCCACCTCCCTCTACCTGACTTCTGTCATTCTTCTCATGGGCCAAGCATCTCAAGGCCATAAAACCTCTATCTTGAGCTGAAAAAGCAAGCAAGCAAGCAAACTAACTCATCTACTTTCTCGTCCTCCAGCCTCCGTTTAAATGAACTTTTCCCTAGGGAGTCATCCCGGAATGCCCCCAAACCTTAGCCTCTACTTTGTTATCCTAGTGCTTTTCCCACGCGAGAAACTCCACCCAGTTCTGCTAATGTCCTTCAGGCACCACTGAGTGCCTGCCTCCATCACAGGTGTAGGCTATACTGCTAAATCCTGCGCTCCGTTCCTTCTGCGGGGTATCAGCTGGTGCTCAGCAAATATTCGCAGAATGAAGGAATGCACCCTGCTTTGCTTATGTTTCTGTGATAAACATCATGACCAAAAGTAAATTAGGGAGGAAAGGGTTTATTTTCCCTACAGGTTCCCTTCCACCATGAAGGAAAGTAGGGAAGAAACACAAGGCAGGAACCTAGAAGTAAGAACCAAAGCAGAGACTATGGATGAATGCTGATTACTGGCTTGCTCCACTCGCTCTGTTAAACCACATAGGACCACTTCTCCAGGAATGCCATTGCCCACAGTGGGCTGGGTTCTCCCACATCAATCACCAATCACTACACATTTGCCTATTGGAAGGATTTGGAGTTCCTCTTTCCAGGTGACTCTACTTTGTTACAAGTTGCCAAAAAAAAATTGCCAAAAAAAGAGAAGATAACTAACCAGGACAAAATGAATAGATGAGCTATTGAATATTATGGCAAAGATTTCCCTTTTACATTTCCTGACCTGTGTGTGTAGAATGAGAGCCATGAAATCTTTTACCAAAGTTATAGAACTTTCTCCAAACTTGAGCCTTTTCCACCCCTAAAGCGGACCGCACATCCCCAGGGACCATTCATTCTCTGGAGCACAGCAGCCTTGCGTATCCAGTGAGCAGTATCCAGTCAGACTAGGGCGATATTCCGGATCATAAAATGCTACCAGCTCTCTGAAATAGATGCTGCATTTTATGATGGAAGTGGAGATGCCAGGGTCCGCAGGTGCCAGCTGCCATGTGCTCTGTGGAGAATCACTAGGGTCCTTTAGAGGAGGGCATGTTTACCCAACCCTAGGCAGCAAGAGTGGCTTCGTTTCAGCTTTACAAGAAGAATAATAAGAAAGAAAAATAGATGGCCAAGACCTCATCCCTGGAAGCATGTTGTCTTAAGTTGAAGGAATGACTGCCTTAACCAAGAAAGAAGTACGATAGTTGGGTGGTGGCAGCTCATGCCTGTAATCCCAGCACTTGGCAGGCAGAGGCAGGCGAATCTCTGAGTTTGAGGCCAGTCAGGTCTACAGAGCAAGTTCCAGGACAGCCAGGGTGACAGAGAGAAACCCTGTCTTGGAAAACAAAACAGCAACAACAACACACACATACACACACACAAAAGAAGGAAGCATGACATAGCCGGAATCAAGGACCAGCTAGCTCATCTTGCTAGCAGTGCCCCTGCATTAGAAGGCAAAGCTCTCAATGATGTTCTTAATTAATATTTTAAGGAAAAGGAGAAACATTGAACACACTACTGCTGCACTTGCAGGTTCCCCGACTTGGAACTTAAGTCACATTAGGAAGGAGTTGTCATATTTGAAAAGAAGTCTGAATCTTTGCCTATCCAACAGCTTGCAGCTAATATGTGAAAGGGCTCAGGGATGGCAGGGAACTTTGCCGCTGCCTTTGAAATGTAGTGTTGTCCAGTAGATCTGGAAGTAGCTACTAAAAGACACCGTGACATATATTGTGTGGGTACTTCCTGGTCCTTTCAAGGGCTCAGTATTATACCCCTGTAGCCCACTCCTAGCCCATTTTATATATGTGTTGCACCAAGAGGAGTTTTTCTAGCTTCTTATTTAATGACCTCATCTTCCCTATGGGAAGAGAACCCTTAGGATCTACAATATTGGTTCAGTGAGATAGCTCGTTGAATAAAACACTTGCCAAATAAGTCTAAGGTTGTGAGTTTGATTTTTGGAACTTCCATAAAGAGAAGGGAAGAAATAACCCCATGGAAGGGATCTCTGGAACTCCACATAGTGTGCCCTCATGCCCACGAGTACGTATCAGATGTATGCAATAAAAATCAAAAGCATTTTCATTAAAAGAATATCTGCTCTCAGCAAACTTCAAGCATGTAATGCAGTGTTATTATCGATTACTTTGGGTTTGGATGTGCTGAAGATGAAATCCCTGGGGCCTTGCACATGCTAGGTAAATTCTCTACCACTGAACTATCTTCCCAGACAGATACACCATTACTAAATACAGTTGAGATGGTGTGCTCACCGTCTCCCAAACATAGTGAGAGCTGAAGCATCTAGCCCTTCAGTCACACCTTCCCCTGGCCCCTTCCCTCCTGCTTCTGGCAGCCACCACTGTCCTGTCTGTTTTTCTGTAACTTTCTGGTCTCTCAGAGCTGTCCTTGGTGAGGCAGCCACTCTCTCCACTTAGTTTCCCAAATGCCAAACTGTTTAAAAGAGGGACAGAAGGCCCCCATGAGCCCTAACAGCACTGCCTCTCTGAACTCAATGACCTTACCAGACCCCTCACATTAGGCGCAAAAGCCAATAATCAGTAGCATGGGCATTTGTAAACAAGAAGATGGTTTCGAGTCATTTGCTGTCCCCGGCATGTTTTTCTTCTATGCCCCGAGTCTCTGTACAAAGAGATTTACCAGCTCGCTCCACCCCAGTTCCTCTTTTCCAGATGTTCTGAAACAATATCAACTGACCCAGTTTGCCCCTGAGAGGTTTAGAAAGGTGCATTTATAGAAAGGCTGGCTGAGCGAGGCCGACACATTCCCTCAGCAGCTTAGACCTAGATAATCTCCCCCAAACGCAGTGTCGGATCTGACTTTCCCTACGGCACATTGGTAAGGTTTGCAGAAAACGAGATGCTAAACACTCCCGAGGTGAAGAAGAAACTTAAGAAGCTTAACAATGGATGTTGAAATATTATCACCAGCTATCGGCGTAATGGAATCCAGTCAGTCCCCACCTACGGGCACAGAATTTAGGCTTAAGCAGATGAAGACAATCCCGAGGAAGTGTGTGGTCTTAAGTGGTTAAATACCCGCAAGTCAAAGGGAACTCCTTCGTTAGTGGAAAACCTCAACATGTGTCATTGGCCTTTTGTGTCGAATATTATGAAGACAAATGACAGTAGCCAAACTGAATATGCCCAAGAGGCCTTCCAAGGGTTTCACCGACAGTCATGGAGAAGAACAAGCTCTGAAATTTGTGGGTGGAGATCGCTTTGTTCTTTGCACGTGGGCAACAAATGCCAGAGCAATCCCTGGGATCAGAACGCAGCTCTTGTAATGGAGGTGAGCCTTGGAGGTGAGCCATTTCTTTCTTTCTTTTTTTTTTTTTTTTGAAGAGAAACACAATGTGGCCTTATATTGTCAGAGCAAAGGAGTCTTCAATTCCCAAACACAGGTTAGAATCTGTTCAGAAAGTGAACTAATTCTTCCTTGCTACCATCCTGTGTGTGTCAAGACACTGAATGGAAGAGGTATACCCTACCCTTAAAGTAAGCAACCTGGCAAAGTCTGAAGATGAGGACTGCTTTCCGTTCTACAGCACGTCATTCATCCGAAAGCTATCTAGGCAGAATGAACAACCTTCCTGAATTTCCAGCAGTCACCCTCTGTTGGGGACCTTTACACATGAGGGAACATGAGAGCTCCACATCCCAGATTGCCTGACTGTAGCCTCCATTTTGGAATCATTCACAGGGAACACTGCAGCAAGTTCCCAGCTAACTGCTGGGTGGACCACAGCCCTGGGCTGGAGTTCTGTAATATACGGGCCTTTATCTCTTGGGGGGCTGGGGAAAGTTGCGCACCACTAACATGCCTGGCCAGCCCAGATGCCACAAAAGAAGCGGAATTCTAACTTCACATGAAATGGATTTCCACTTGAGAGGAAAGGCCCCATTCTTGGCTGGCAAACGGATGGCGTGGAACATCCAAGACTGAGCACTTTGAGTTAGCTAGCTGCCATTGCTGGTGTTTTTGATGTCTGTCCCTGACCTGCTCAGAGTTAGAAACGTGAGTTAAATTACCCTTATCTCAAAATCCTTAGCTCTCATTGGTGTCATTGGCCATAAAATTAGCTACTTCCTCTCATTTTAGATCCACTGACAGTTTTGGGTGGTTTGAGGTGAGTGGGTTGGACAGGGGGAAATAGGTGATTTCCTCCTGTCTCTGCTGGAGTTAATCTCTCTTCTGGATGCTGCCTAAGCACCTCTTTCAACGCCGGCGCCCAGGTTAGCAGCGCACCCGGGCGAACTGAGTTCTTCTTTAGACTGTTCCAGTTCAAAGTCCAAATGATAGATGATTTCCGCATCCCGAAGCAAACACTTAAGCACTTATATTTCTTGCCACAATTTATTCCAGTTTGAACAAGACAGTCCATTTCTCATTGAGACATAGAACCGGCAGGTTATGCATTTGCAAACAAAAACGTCTGACTTCTATTCAATTGTTGGAGAGGGGGGGACCTAGAAAGAGATTTATAGTAGAAGTATTATTTTGTAGGGTGCACCATTCTGTATTTGGGGGTTTCCTCCTGTCTGTATAGATTGCTGTTCTTAAAGGTTCTGGTGAATTCTAAATTGGCACAGTTTTTGAACAGTGCTCTTCAGACAGTCTTGGTTGACACTGGTCACCCCAAGAAGGTTCACCTCTACTTCCTTTGTGTTTAGAATGTCCCTGCTACCAAACAGCTAACTGAACCATCGTGAAGCCAAGTTGGTTTCAAACCTAGAAAGTATTCCCAGCCTCTGTCTTGACTTATTTCCTTCTAGCTGCAGTGAAGCATTTGTTTCAGCCAGTACGCTTTGTTTAAGAGGGGGCAATGAAATGGCTCAGGGTGTCAAAATGCTTTCTGGGAAGCCTGACAACATGGTAGTTACATCCCCAGATCCCGTTCCCGTGGTGGAAGGAGAGAACCGACTCCAAAAAATTGTCCTCTGATCTCCACCGGTGATGAGAGTGTGTGTGTGTGTGTGTGTGTACGTGCGTGGTTTGTGTGTGTGTGTGTGCATGCACCTGCGTGCATGTGTGTGTGTGGTGTATGTATGTGTGTGTGGTGTGTGTGGTATGTATGTGTGTGTGGTGGTGTGTGGTGTGTATGGCGTGTGGTATGTGTGTGTATTTCTGTGTGTATGAGTGTGTGTAGTGTGTAGTGTGTGGTGTGTGTGTGTGTGGTGTGAGTGTGTGTGGTATATGTGGTATGTGTGTATGTGGGGGGTGTGTGCGCGTGTGTGCATGTGTGTGTGGTGTGGTAGTGTGGTGTGTGGGGGGGTGGTAGTGTGTGTGGTATGTGTGTGTGTGTGTGTGTGTGGTTTGCAAGTGAGTGTGTGTGTTGTAGAAAAAACCAGGGGCTCACACTCCCTAGATAAATGCTGTGGCGTAGATTACAATCCCAGACCCAGGTCCACTTTTACTGTGGAAATATTTGCAAACGTCCTCAGCCATGATCAGAGAGAAACTTCTTACAGTGGACGGGAACTAACACAGAGACCTACAGCTGGACAATGTGCAGAGAGCCGGAGACTTTGGAACACTCAGCCCTAAATGGGCCACCTTTATCAAACCCCTCCCCTCAGGGCTCAGAGAGCTATGCGGAAGAGGAGGCAGAAAGACTGAGAGCCGGAGGGGGATGGTGACTCTGAGGAAACTGTGTCTTCCAGATGCAGATGTGAACTCACAGAAAGTGTGGCAGCATGCATGGGCCCTGTGCAGGCCCAAGCCAGACAGGGTCCCAGAACTGAGAAGGGGAAGTAGACACGAGCTCCCAATCCTAGCCAAGAAACTACCTCCAGTTCACCAAGAAAAAAATTAGTTTGTTCAGTGGAATCCCACACTTAGGGGTAGTTTCCACACCCAGCACTAACGACCAACACCAAACCCAATGGTAATTTTGTAGATTTTTGTCTCATATTGCTTTGCTTGGCATATTTTAAAATCTTACTGGTCTTTTGCTTATAGAGTATGGTTTCTAATTTTGTGCTATTATGAATTGTGTGTGTGTGTGTCTGTGTGTGTGTATGTGTCTCTATCTGCCTGTCTCTTTGTGTGTATGTTACTTACATATTTCCTCTTATTTTTATTTTTACTTTTATTCTGGTTTGTTTTATTTGACTCTTTGTATTAGAGAGAGAGAGAGAGAGAGAGAGAGAGAGAGAGAGAGAGAGAGAGAGAGAGGAGAGAGACGGTTTGAGTTAGATGGGTGGGGAGATGGGAGGACCTAGGGGGAGCCAGGGAGGGGAACGATGATCAGAATATGTCTGAAAAATATTTTCAATTAATAGCAAAAAATTAGTCCTTATTGCTTATACAACCAACCACAAAAGTGCCACCCTACTTCTTCCTTCCAACCTGCAGGAAAAGGTACAATGCCTACCTTCCCTGCCATGCTGTATTATTGCCAAGTATACTTTGTATTCTATATTTGGTCCACAGAGACTCAAGGGAACTGTAACACCTTTGAACATGAAGGTGTTAATCATCTTGTGATAAATGTCCTGATTGGCAGGCCCTTGGGGAATTAAGGTCTTTATCCCATGGTTGATTCTCAGGGTGTCAATAACAAGAAGTGATCTCTACTTGTCTCTCATGGATGTGGCATGTACTGAGTTCTGTGCTCAGAACTCTCCCTGATGTAGACTCTTCCAAGAGGGCTAATGCTACGGCAAGCCTAAGGAGAAGCTACTGACTTGCAGAAATGGCTCTCAGTTTCCTCCCTCGTTGTGACTGTACAGTTGGGGGAACAGCTGTGGCTCCCCGTAGCCACTAACTTTGGAAAGAAGCTAAAGATGTATGGATTTGAAACAAGTCTCTCTCCAGGTCTAATACCACAGCGTCTCCTCCTGGTCTTCTGAGTATCACCTTGTCCGGCTGCCCAGGGCTGGTAATCTATGACTCCCGTTAAGAGAGTTGGCTAGATGTACAGACATGTCAATAATTATTTTTCTGCCGGAGCTCGAACGACAAAGGAAATCTCTGTCGAATGTCTTGTTTTAACAGAAGACAGAACTGCCTGACCTAAGTTTTATGACAGATGTCAAATACATTGACATGTGTTGTGAAGCAGATCACCTTATTGGCAAAGAAATGAAAGCCCACCAAGAAGACGAATGGGAAGCTTCCTTTAAGGGCTTCTTCGTGTCTGTGAAGGTTTGGCAATGACCCTGGAGAAGGGCCAATGAGCAGATGAGAGTGGACACCCTGGAGACAGACTGCTACCAGGGCACTAAGATACTAATTTCGCCATGTCCCAGAGGGCTGGGGGAAGCATGCGGAGGAGTGAGCAGAGCGCATTGAAGAGGGTACCATAGAGACCAGGGGGAAGTAAGTTTTGCCTCCTTTAAGGAGGACACAGATTTGTTGCAACCTGGAGGTCCCTGAGACCTGCTCTGGGATTGTTTTTTTCTAGCCTTCCATTTGGAATTCAGGTCTGTAATTATTTCTTGGGACTCTACCTGGCATCAGACACAATGCCAGGCACTAGAGATGAGTACCGAGTGTTAATGTGCCTGCTTGGGCCTGCAGGCTGCTTGTTAGGCCTGATAAGTCTGTGTCACTGGAGAGCACTTGAGGTCTTGGGGTCACTTTTCTGTACCTCATTTTTCTTAACTGGGGAAACAGGCTCAGGACTCCTGCACACACAGCTGAAAGGCTCGAACATGGTGCCATCTTTACGCTTCATGCATAACAGGCATGAGACCTGGGAGAACAAAAAGCCATGCCTCCAAAGTGTGTCACTCACTCGGCACTTCCCGTGGCTCCTGTGCACTGACACCCACAACAGTAGAAAATAAGCAGTCATGAGCTGTCTAATGGCATTATGTCAGTGATGAATGACGTATATGACAATGGCCATCTATAGGACTTTATGATGGAATAGAAGCATTCTTCTGGCTGGACTGTCTTGTAGACACAGTTAAAGCCAAGTGTAGGTATCATTTCGCCTATGTGGGGATGCTGGTGTGAACCAGCTCACTGTATGGCCACTTCTAGTATAGCACAACACAGGATACTTAACTGACTACTATGTTACTGATGTATATGTATATGTATATGTGTGTGTGTGTGTGTGCATGCACACATGCATGCATTGCATGTGTCTATGTGTATATATACATATATATATAAGAGACAGAGAGACAGAATATACATATATATCCCAGTGCATTGATTAGTATTTTCTTTTAAATTCTTATATATTCTTCTTCCTCCCTTCCCCAAGTCTCTCCCTTGTGCCTCCCCTCTTCTCCAGATCCACCCACCACTTCCTCTCAAAAAAGAGCAGCTCTCCCAGGGACATCAAACAGATATAGCATAGGAAGCTACAGAAAGACCAGAAACATATAATCACATCAACGCTGGTCGAGGCAACCCAGTAGGAAGAAAAGGGTCCCATGAGTAGGCCAAAGAGTCAAAGACAGTGCCACTCCCACAAGAACACCAAGCTGCTCAGCCCTAACATATGCAGAGGACCTCCATTAGACCCCTAAGGCTCCCTGATCTCTGTGAGTCCCTGTGAGATCCAGTCAGTTGATTCTGTGGGCCATATTCTTGTGGTCCCCCTGACCTCTCTGGTCCCTCTGATTCGTCCTTCTACTCCTCTAGAGGATTCCCCTAGTTCAGCCTAATGTTTGGCTATGGGACTCTGTATCTGCTTCCATCAGTTGCTGGATGGAATCTCTCTAGTCATTTTGGTGACAATTCTTCTAGGTTCTAGCCCCAGAACACTCTGCAGGCAGGACAACTGTAGGTTGAAGATTTTGTGGCGGGGTTGGTGTCCCCGTCCCTCCCCATGAGCCCTATGCTGCTTACAGAAGATGGCTAGTTCAGACTCCATGTCCCCCATTACCAGGGGTCTTTCCTAAGGTTCCATGAAGTTTCTACTAAAGTAGGTTTCCACCCTACTTCTGAAATGCCTCCTATTCCAGTCGTTTCTCCCAGTATTTTCATCCCCTAAAACCTGACCCTTCCTGTTCCCAACATGACCCACCCCAGTCCACCGATAAAATCTATTCTATTTCCCCTTTTTAGGGAGATCCCACTGACACCCTCCTCTTGCTTCACCTTTCTGGATCCACGGGCAGGAACATGATTATCTTTTACTTTACAGCTAATATCCACTTAATCAACTTGACACAAACTAAAACCATGTGGGAAGAGGGAATCTCAGTTGAGAAAATGTCTCCATCAGCATGGCCTATAAATAAGCCTATGGGGATATTTTCTTGATTAATGATTTATATAGGAAGGAATAGCCTGCTGTGGGAAGTGCTAGCCTGGGCAGCTGAGCCTGGGAGCTATAAGAACGGAAGCTGATCACGACCCTGAAGAGCGAGTCAGTAAGTTCCTCCATGGTCTCTGTTTCAGTTCTTGTCACAAGTTCCTGCCCTGACTTCCCTTCATGATGGACTGTAGGCCAAAATCAACCCTTTTTTTCTCCAGGTAACTTATCACTGGTCTTTATCACACAATAGAAAGCAAACTAGGACCCCCAGGTGGCCTCAAATCTGCAGTTTTCTTCCCTTTTCCTCTTGAATGATGAGATTATAGGTGTGTACCACCGAGCTTGGTTTATAGTATGCATTTTATTATTTTAGAATATATTCTTTTTATTTAATCTTAAGCAAAAATAATTGCTTTTCATGTAATATATTCTGATCATGGTTTTCTCTCCTTCATCTCCTCTCAGATCCTCTTCTATTTAGTGCAAAAATAATTGACTGTAAGTGGTGCTGTCACTGATGCTGACAGCCTTCAGCATCTTATGTCTGTCTCACCCCTTGATGCATCTCATATTCCATAGCGCATCTTAACTGACCTGGACCATCAAGGTTTGCCTGAGTGTACCCTGTCATGGTTGCTCAGTGACAAAGCCATATATAGCAGCGTAGTTCCATATTATGTGTATACTGTGAAGAGACACCCAACTCTTATGAGTCTATTGAAATCAAGAAGGTAAAGGTGGGGGTGGTGGAGAGTAAGAAGCTACCCACAAGTTATGTGGGTAGAGACACTGGAAAAGAGGAAGCAATGGCCACCCAACTGTCTGCCTTTTGTCTGAGATACTGAAGTTCAGGTCACTTATATGATCTCTCGCCAAAATGATCTTCTATTCCATTCTGACCTCTCTCATCCCTCTGTATGATGGCTAACCAAGTGGATTCTGACAATTCAGCCTTCTGTGGAAATGTGTCATCCGCAGCAGTATGCTGTGCTCGATGGGGCAGGGCGTGAGGGTACTCAGTGGTCCCTTCAACCAGGCACCTGGGCACCACACAGGCCTTACCGGACCGTTTGTGCTGACCTCTTTGCTCTGATACAGTGTTTGGCCCGAGGCACATGCTCAGTAGGTGTTTCCAGATTTATTCCAGTTGCTGTATTTGACTCGACAATGGTGTTATAATTTTGAGGAGATTACTTCAATCTCTAGAAGAACATAAGGGATAACTTAAGCTGAAATGGAAGAAAGTCGACATAACTGGATTTCTTATTCTCTTCAAATGTTCCTTTTTGTGGGATGATCACAAAAGAGAACAGAGCATTTTATTCTCCCTGGATGTATTCTCTCCAGATATAAGCCACTGAGTTTTCCCACCTAGCTCACCCATGATCTTTGGAGAGATTCTCCTGTTTCTGCCTCCCATTTCACCAAAGGACTATTTGGATGACAGATCCGAGCTAACACACCTGTCTTTATATGTGCTTTGGAGATTTCGAACTTGTGTCTTCACACTTAACTCCCAAGTGTCTTTTCACTGAGCCATCTCCCCAGCTTCTCGTACTTTGTGAGGTTCTACAAAATCAAGAGAGATGAAACAGAAAGCCAAGAACTAATGTTATGGGATCATAGAGGAGAGGAGGGAATATGGACAGCTAGCATTAAAATCCATTTGAGAAGCTTGTATGGAAATCTACTACTCCAGATGCTGCCATTGCTCATTTAAAAAAAAAAAAAGTACCCTGACTTATGGGAAAGTAAGGGCAAGAGAAGGAAGTGGAGAGTCAAAGGAGGCTCTGCCTTGGTTTCCGCAGGATCCTAGTTAGATCTGTCCATCCTACAGAAGGCGGTGGCTCCCAGGAGACGTTCGTCTCCTAGGCTAGGTTGAAGAATGAAAAGAGAAAAGGTTTTCCATTTGCATTTGGAAAATGTCAGCTCTTGTCACTGGCCATGCAAGGGAGCACTGGGCTTTGCAGACCCATAGGTATTGTGCGAATTTCTATTTTCACTTCTTCATTCTGTCTTTACTATGCCCCCCACCCCGTTCTTTTATTCCCCCCATAAATTTGCATTAAATTCATTACCTGCTCTTAAGGGAGGAAGGTTCTCCAGGGTTTAATTGAGATGTAAGACACCACAAATATAGAAGGTGGGGGAGGGGGAGGGAGCTCTGTTGCATTGTGGGACTACACTATCTCTCAAGTGGTTCCCCATTCTTTTGGAGAAAGTATGCCTTTCTCCTCCAGGAAGCTCTAGTCTCAGAGACCTTTATTAACATGATCTTTGGGAATGCAGTTTTAATTTTTTCCATAATCATCATACAAATTGATCACGATAATCTCTGGGAAGAAAATAAGTGAACCAATGGCCTCATTAACTCGAGTGCTTGTGGGGGGGATGGCATTTGTCAGAGTTGGTGCCCTCATCCCATGGTGGCCAAGACCTCTTTCTGTGTGACTTGATCCAGTCCCCTGTGGGATCTGGGCATTGTTTTCTGCCCAGCCTGTTTAAATTACCTCCTATATTTTCTTCCCCTACAGAATAATAGAAGAATTTAAAAGGTCCCAACCTTAGCAGGGGTTCCGCTGCACTCTACCTGGGATTTCTGATACAGGGCTCTTTCCCAACCTTTCCTTCCTGACGTCAGGGCCTCAGACTGAGCTATGGGCAATACCTAAGATCAGTCAGGACTAAAATGTCTGGCTCAAATGTAATTCTAAATGCTGTTTTGCTGAATTGGAAGGGCTCCTTTGAAGCTCACGCTTTAATTTTAATTTAACACACAAAATGGCAGAGATAAATAGATTTATCCAAAGCACATTTGGTAACAGATTTTTTGAGTCAGTTATTAATTTTATTTAAGTGGTTCCTTTTCTTATTTTTATAAACTGTGAAATTCAAGAGAAAGCAGGATCCCATGCATTCCCTTTTATTGATGGCCTGCTATGTGCCAAGAAAGGTGTTAAATGTTTTCAAATGCTGCCTCATTTATCCTGATCTTACAGACAAGCAAAAGAAGGTGTGAAGAGGTGAAGTTTCTCACCCAGCTGGAAAGTGGCAGAGTCATTTACAGATTTGCCTCTGCTAAAAATGACTTTATGCAACTCTTTGAAAACTAACCTCTTGGAAGCTATGTGCCGAATCTCAGTGGACCTTTGTTCTGATACGCAGGAACAGGGAAGTTCCTATTCATTTTAGGGGTACCACAGCTTTCTAGACAGGGACTGGCATTCAATGGCGTCCTCATCCAAGATTGTAGAGGAAGACCATAGCTCCCCCCCCCCACCCAGGGCACATTCCTTGCCTTTTGCCATGGAATGTTCACTGTTGCTTTCAGTCTCTGCCTGCAATAAGGCCATCACTCGATAAGGGAAACCTTATATATGTGAAGCTGTAAGATAAATTAAACTTAATTTCTTTATAGAGTAGCCTTCTTCAAGTACTTCACCACTATGAAAAATGGACTCACTCAAGCTCGCTTTAAAATCTCTCAGCTACTGTGACGGAAGGGGTGACATATTTTTAAAGCTACATATTCCTAACTCCTGAGAAATTTTATATGATTTTGGATTAACACCTATGATTTTGAACATATTGAACCTGAATCCACTGGCTATCAGGACGTGTTAAGCACCCACTGCATGCTGGGAAGTGTGGTATATACTTCCGATTCACAGAGCAAAGTGCACAGTCTCATGGGGAAAGGACCCAGAAAGAAAAGCCTATGAAAGCCAACAACCCCCAGCAGAGCAGGCACAGATGAGGGACTCAGGGGGTGCTTTCAATGGGCAGGAGTCAATGAAACCAAGGCTTAGAGCTTTGCCTAAGAGTTGTTCACATTAGAAGTTTCGGGAAACACACTATTTGGGAGAAAATATCTAATTTGATCAGACAGAGTTCTTACCTGGGAAAAACCAACAAACACGGTATAACTGATTCAAGAAAATGGTACTCAATGGGGAAGGAAGCTTTAAGACTGAATAAAATGTGGGAGAGCAGTAGAAGCCTGGTGCACAGGCTCTTCCCTACAGGTCTTCTCAGAGCCTTTGAAAATCCTCTTGTCAGCGTGAATTTCCAAGGGCTCTGATTCCACGATGAAAACTGCGTCTTTAAGGATGAGGCAGCTGGCAGCAGGCTCCAGAACTAGAGGGAGTTCTGCTACAGTCGGATAATTATAAGCCTTAGAGGAAGAACACCCGTGTTGAGAGATGAAGCCCAAGGCAACCCATAACTAGGCATTTCCAGTTCTCAAGGCTAAGGAGAGCAAAAGTCACAGTTCAGGCAGTGAAAGAAGAAAGCGGGGTGGCTCGGAAAATTCGTGAGCTCCAGTGGGTGCCTCATGACTGTAAGAAAGCTTGAGAGAGGTAAAACTTTAAAGGGTTTCTAGATTGACAGCTTTGATGGCAAAATGTTGGGCCCATGAGACATTTCATTAAATGTGGGGGCCTGTTATAATTTACCCACGTGGTTTTCCTACATGTGTATGTATTGTATGTTGAGCATCATGTCCTTTCTTACTCTCCCCACATCTTCTTTGTTTCTTCTGTAAAACACACCATCAGAGCTGGTTCCCAAGAAGCCAGCCACTGAAGATGCTTTTCTGTAGTCAGGCGTAAAAGATCTTCATTCCCTTTCACTCTGCGGTGTCAAGTGGGTCCTCCTTCTCCTGCAATATCACAGGTACCATCCTAATTCATAGCAAACGCTGCTTGGCCACAAACATATATAACTGCAGCTGTGCTTAAATGAATGCAAAATGCACAACAGTTATTGGCTATATACACTGAGAAAGTGTGCCCAGTCCAGTCGCCAACATTAGCAATCACTGAAAGGAACAGCCAAAGGAACAAAAGAAGAATGAGGAGGAGGAGGAGGAGGAGGAGGAGGAGGAGGAGGAGGAGGAGGAAGAGGAGGAAAAGAAAAAGGAAGAAAAGAACAACGGGGACGGAGGGGCGGGGGAGACGGGGAAGCCGGGGCAGGGGGAACACAGCGAGCGAGCGAGCGAGCGAGCGAGCGAGCGAGCGAGCGAGCGAGCGAGCGAGCGAGCAGCGAGCGAGCGAGCGAGCAGCGAGCGAGCGAGCGAGCGAGCGAGCGAGCGAGCGAGCGAGCGAGCAGCGAGCGAGCGAGCGAGCGAGCGAGCAGCGAGCGAGCGAGCGAGCGAGCGAGCGAGAGCGAGCAGCGAGCGAGCGAGCGAGCGAGCGAGCGAGCGAGCGAGCGAGCGAGCGAGCGAGCGAGCGAGCGAGCGAGCGAGCAGCGCGGGCGAGCGAGCGAGCGAGCGAGCGAGCGAGCGAGCGAGCTAGCGCGCGAGCAGCGAGCGAGCAGCGAGCGAGCTAGGAGCGAGCTAGCGAGGAGCTAGCTATCGAGCTAGCGAGATCTATCATCTATCTATCTATCTATCTATCTATCTATCTATCTATCTATCTATCTATCTATCTATATCTATCCTCTATCTATCTATCTATCTATCTATCTATCTATCTATCTATCTATCTATCATCTATCTATCTATCTATCTATCTATCTATCTATCTATCTATCTATCTATCTGTGTATGTGACTCTGTATGTGTGTACCTGACAAAGGGCATATGGAGGTCAGAAGCCAACCTGTGGGAGTCAATTCTCTTCTTTCACCGTGTAGGGTCCCAGGGACCAAACTCAGGTCATCAGGCTCAGCCCAAATATCTTTTTAAAATTTAATTTAATTTTTAGTTTTTTAAAAAAGAAAACAAACTATCTATTTTTCATTATACATACCAATCCAAGTTCCCACTCCCTCCCCTCCTTCCATTCCCTCCACTTACCGGCCCCCCATCCCCCACCTACTCCTCAGAGAGGGTAAGGCACATTGCTTTGTGAGAGGTCCAAGGCCCTCCCTCCTATATCTAGGCTGAGCAAGGTATCCATCCAAAGAGAATAGGTTCCCAAAAAGCCAGTACATGCAGTAGGGATAAATCCTGGTGCCACTGCCAGTGGCCCCTCAGTCTGCTTCAGCCATGCAACTGTCAACCACATTCAGAGGGACTAGTTTGGTCCTATGTTTGTTCCTTCCCTGTCCAGCTGGAGTTGGTGAGCCCCCATTAACTCAGGTAGAATGTTTCAGTGGGTGTACATCATGGTCTTGACCTCTTTGCTCATATTCTCACTCTTCCCACTCTTCAACTGGACTTTGGGAATTCAGTCCAGTGCTCTAATACAGGCGTCTGTCTCCATTAGTTGCTGGATGAAGGTTCTATGGTGATATTTAAGATATTCATCAGTCTGACTATAGGGCAAGGCAAGATCGGTCCCCCTCTTCTCTATTGCTTAGGGTCTTAGTTGAGGTCATCTTTGTAGATTCCTAAGAATTTCTCTAGAGTCAGGTTTCTTGCTAGCCCCATAATGGCTCCCTCAGTCAAGATATCTTTCCTTGCTCTCATCTCTGTCCTTCTTCCATTTCAACTATCCTAGTTCCTCAAGTTCTCCTCAACCCTTTTCTTCTCCCCTCCTCTTCCCCTTCCACCCTCCCTTCTCTTCCTACCCCTATGCCCCCAATTTTGTCAAGCAATCTTGTCTATTTTGACTTTCCAGGTGGATTTATATGTTTTTCTTAGGGTTCACCTTGTTACATAGCTTCTCTAGGATCGTGAACTATAGGCTCAATGTTTTTTGTTTATAGCTCATATCCACTTATGAGTGAGTACATACCATAATCATCTTTTTGGGTCAGGGTTACCTCACTCAGGATAGTATTTTCTAGTTCCATCTATTTGCATGCAAATTTCAAGATGTCATTGTTTTTCACTGCTGAGTAGTACTCCATTGTGTAAATGCTGGCACAAATCTCTTTAAAAGCCTAGTCTTCCTGCCCACCTTCTTTAAGGGGTTTCGATACAAAATTTCTCCGCATAACTCAAGGTAGCCTGGGAATTACTTTGTAGTCCCAGCTCACCTCAAGCTCCTCCTTCTACTCCGCCTAGATTTAAACTGTGTACCACAATATCTGGCTCAATTTGCTTATTTTAAGCTCCCTGGAGCCCTTATATGCGGCCAGAGTAGCTACAGTCAGATGCTGGCCTCTCCTTTGCTGTGTGCCCTCAGACAAGAAACAAAACTTTTGGAAGCTCCACTTGCCCACGTGTAATAAACTTGAGAGGATTCTTCATACAGTATTGGTATCTTTATCAATAGGGTGGTGTAAGGATTAGTTAGGGTTAAAAAGTTACCAGATTTTGAATGTAGGAAATTAATTTCTTTAGGAAATAATGTATGCATTGTAATTCATTTAATAAATTTTATTATTGGTTTATTTGGTTTCCAGTTAATGACACATAATAATCTATCTATTTGAATTGCAAAAATCAAGCTGGTTTGAATTAAGAAGGTGTGAAAACTCTTGGGTTGAGAAAATATGTAACACTTTCATCAATTAAAAGTAGGTAAAATGTGCTAAAAATAAAGGAAGGTTCACGTCGAATTGAACTGGCTTTCTTCACGAGCTTATATTTTTATGAAGCTCTGTGAAACAAATTTGAAACAGTGCCCATTATGGAATCTGTGTTAATTGTTATTATCACCATAAAGTTCCCATGATTAAGAAAAGTTTGCAATTATGCCAGCCAGAAGTGCACGGTGCCTGCCTTTCATTGCTTCCCAGATTTATTTTCGGTACTGAAGACCGATCTCCACCTTGGCAAACGGAGTGTGTGCAAAATTGAAAATTTCCTTTGACTGCCCTGGAGATTTCCGAAAGCACAGGGTATTGCTCACTTATGGGACACGACTGCCTTTGTTCTCCGTGCCTTTTGTAGGAGTGAAGACTGTGTCTGTACATACCCAACCTCCCATCACAATCTTAAATATCACTGTGCTAGAAGGCACTGCAATCTTAATTAAAAGAGCAGTCTAATTATTTACCCTGGTTGGTTCACACAAACCTCTACAGTATAATCAGTGGACTCCCTGAAGGGGCTTCATGATATTTTAGAATGGAGTGGGAAAGTTTGGTACTGGCTTGAGCTCGGCTAACAGGTAATGGTGTCTGACCTACAATTCACCTCCAGGTCAACAGATCAAATAGTACTTATCTGGGCAATGTCCCAAGGTATGCACTGCTATTGACTTGAGTGTTGGTGGGTGGCACAGAGAGAACCCTTTGCAGTCACCTCCCAGGGCCTTGGAGAACCTTCCGCGTGTTTCTGAGGGACAGAGGGAAAGAGGAGGGCAAACAGACAGGTCATTCCCCTTTTGACAGTCTCCATGACAAGCCCACAAGGCAAGGTAGAGGACAGCTCAGATGGCTGGAGGTGTTTGGTGACAATCTCTTCCTGCACCTGGCCGGCACTAACTACAGTTGCAGGGTGTGCCTGCGGCTGAGTCACAAAGCAAGGTGGCCCGCTGGAAGTGAGGCAGAAATGCTTCCAGGCCAAGCACGGGGGTCAGCTGTAGTCTTAAAAACTTTAGTTTTTAGCTGCTCTGGGATAATGAGGTAGAAGTATGTTACTGAAGGACACCCAAAGGGTCATGGGGTCTCTTCTGCAAGTATATTTTAGAAAAAAAATTAGGCCCTGATAATATTGAATTAAAGATATAAGATGGCCTGCCTCCACCTTAAAACATGTATCCGTGCCAAAGGTCTACTCAGATTGCATCATAGACTTGGTGGGCCTGAGAGAGAAGCAAATAGGGACCCAAACATCCATACAACATGGCAGAAAAGTTTGGGCAATGGGGACTAATAATGAATATAAATTAATAAGAGACATTAAATAGAGAAAGCTGGTAGAAATGGAGTTAAGTTTCCTGAGAGGTCTGTGAGGCAAAAGAGCAGGCAGCCTGGCTAGATACAGAAGACAGCTTTGAACATGCCACACGTTTCTTGGGCGTGTGGAGACTGGACAGCGCGTTTTTACTTACATAGATGAGTTCACAGGGAGAGGGCAATTCATCCAGGTAACAAGGCGAGAATAAGGATTCGACCTTCCAGGTCTGATTCTATCTGCAGTTTTGGCCGAGTCTAGAGTCAGGACTCCAGAGTGGAAACTGACTAACTCGGTTTCCTAATCCCATAGGCCTTGGGAGCAGGAAGGTCAGCGGGGACACAAACAAGTGAGTGGAGAAAGGCATAGACGGAGCCTCCCTTGGATGGTCCGAACAGGAGGAAGGACACGCTAGGCTCTCCCTGCTACCTGTAACAAGTAGGACCTAGGCAGCTTGTGGCTCTGACTCCCAGACATGGAGTAGGGTATAAAGTCAAACAGAAAAAAAATTTTATTTTGTAATGTGTTAATGTTCATACTGGCGAATTGAATCGAATGTTGATAGAATCCTCAAGCATGTTCCCAAACACATCCCACCTAGCTCAGTAGGGAGTCAGTTCATCCTCCCATTTCCCCGAAGCATATGTAGAGAGAACTCTTATTACATACCCTTTGGTGGTATTACAAAGCCAGCCATATCTTGACTCTACAGAAATCACAGTCAAATGAAGGATTCTAGGAAGGAGACTCTTGAGCCTGGAAATTCGAATAAAGGGGAAATGGGCCCATGAGTACTTACTTACTTATTTTTGAATATTAAGAGGACAGTGTCTTTCATAGAGAACCCGTTGCATGGGAGCTATACATTGTCTTTTTGACTCTTCAAAGCCCCGCTAGTCAATACATTGTGAGTCAAACCTGTCTTTCCCCTCACTGAAGGTTCCAGGAAGTCCTGAAGAATTATGCACTTAACTGAACACTTCCCAAGTAGGGTCAAGGTCAGACTCCTTTGTGAAGGTAACAGACGGGTTACCTTGTTGAACAGTTTGGGAAATCCCTCTTGGGCTAAGTCCAAACCTTCTGCCAGACTGATCTCTTTAACCAAAACATACCTTCTGAACTCCTGCTACCATCATTCCTTATGATTTGGGCATATGATAATTATTTTTGCCGTTACTCCAAGCTTACCCAACTCTGATGTAACCTCCCTCACGAAGCCCATACCCACTATCCCAGCTCGGACTCATGTTGCTATTTTCCAGCCTTTGAAGGCAAATTTTAGCTAGACCACTTAGCATTTATTTTGTTATCATCCCAGTGACTATTTGGTACCTTTGCCCTCTTTTCGCCATTTATGCTTGTAATATCGCTCCTTTCACCTTCACAGTGGTTGTTTCAGCTTACGAACCTTCCAAAGGGATGTTCATGTCGGAAGGGAGACTATATCCATTACTTGTCTCATCGTAGTGACGAATGTCTGTCAAGGAACAACTTGCTTGCGGCACGCTGGCTTCACTCGGCTTACCGTGTACCGCTTACAGATCCTTTTGGGGGAAGTGTTAGGTTGAGCAAATAATTTTGTAGGACTTCTCAGAGCCTTTAGTGAACTTCATCCAGAGGAAGGGGTACCATGAATCCTGGTGGGGAAAACAGTGGCCAGAGTGCTGGGCATTTGGCCCCACTGCAGCCTCAGTAAGGGAGTGGGGCTAGGCAATAAAATCTCAGAGCCTGCCCTCAGGGACTCACTTTGTTCAATGAGGTTCCCTGTCTTAAATGTCTGCCACCTACTAAAAATAAGGCCTTAGCTGGGGATGCAGCCTATGGGGAATATTTCACACTGTGACGCAACTTAGAGCCAGGGAGGTGACTTCATCCGTAAAGTGCTCTGGGCTTCAAAAGAGACTGCGTTTGTCTTTAAGAAGGCAGCAGGTATGTCCAATGGATCTTCCCTCCCAGAGGGTAAGGGTTAAATCCACAGACAAATGAAGAATTGGTCTAAAGCTATGGGACTTGGTTCGGTGTGACTGTCGGGTTTTGCTCAAAGAGGTTCCTGGTTCCTGCTATGGCTGCCGTGTGCCCCTGGTGTAGGAGACATGCAGGATGTCTCAAACATGGCAGTCACAGCTCACAGACCGGGAAGACCCAGCTGGGTAGGAGGTCAGCTCAGCTTTTAAGTTACATGGTTGTGTCTGGTTAGCAAAATAGTTCAGAAAAAGACAACATTGATTCTTCTTATATGTTCTATATTAAAAATATCAATTAAAGACAAAAATGACTGTTAATTCACTCAATATTTATTGAGTACCTATTATCTGTTGGACAGTTCCTGACAAATTGTCTAGATAGTAAATAAAAGACAGATCTCTCTTGTGGGGGAGGAGACAGGAAACGTGGAAACAAATGAACAGATCCTAACAGCAGTGTTTACTGAAGAGGAAAGTACTACCAGGAAGCAAAAAAGGAGGGCATGGGAGGGAAAGAGTTGGGAGGGTCGGGGAAGACGCCTCTGTTCAGACAGCTCTGGAGCAAGGGTGTAAAGAGACTCTGGGAGGTATGTGGGCTAAAGGTCACCGCATAGGCAAGAGAAGAATGCCCAGATAAAGGAAGAGTGGCTCGAAGCAAGCTAAAGAAACATGATAGGCATTCTGGCCACGTCAACAGCTATTTTATCTGTAACGGAATCAGGAAGCCATAGTGGATTCTAAGGAGAGGACTACATTAGTGCTTGCAAAAGATCTTTCTGGATATGTGGGGTAGAGAATGTACTGAAGATCCAAAGAAGGGGGGAGAGAGACACAGAGAGAAACAGAGAGAGAGAGAGAGAGAGAGAAAGAGAGAGAGAGAGAGTCAGAGAGAGAGATTTGTTAGGTCATAGGAGATGCTAGAAACCTGTGTCAGAACAGATTTATTAGCCCTGCAATATTTGGTTCTGGAGAATTCATTGTGGCAGGGACTTCTCAAAAGCTTTAAGGCATTTATCAGCATTCCTGGTGTCTACCACCTAGAGGCCAAGATCTCCCCGGTAGTCCCTGCTCCAGCTATGACAACTCTAGGTCAATTGGTGAACTGCGTTATTGTTTGAGGGACGGAGGATAGGTCTGAGCATGTAGGAAGGAGAATCAGCAAGGAGTGGCGTGATCAGTCTGATGAGGAAGAAGGAGGAGACCTGACGAGAGGCTGGGTTTCCGACAGGAAAATCTTTGGGTGACGGAAGAACAGGCTTGTTGGGAAAGATGCCTGTAAAGCTTCTGCTCACGGGCGCAGCTCAAGAGACCTCTCCAGTGGAGACAGAAGCAAGAATTGAATTTTCAGTTCTGGAGTACAGAAAGGCGAGCTGCCTTGACAGACCCTTGGCGGCCCGTGCACGGTGACTGGGGTCATCATGAAGATGAATGGGACCGGTTAGGAAACATTGGAGAGGAAGAAGGGAGAGAAGAAAACAGGGAATAGAATTGTAACAAATCTAAAGAGCTAAAGCCTAAAGGAGGTGCTCCCAAGATGATCAGACGACCCACCAAAGGACTGAAAAACCCACCCAGGAGACAGCGTAGTGATGAAGATGCATAGCGCTGAGATCTACGGCACTGGCTGTTGAAGTTTCGTTCTACCGCTCATACATCCCTTGCCTTTTACACGTGATTTAGCCTTTCTTTCTTTCCTCTCTCTCTCTCTCTCTCTCTCTCTCTCTCTCTCCCTCCCTCCCTCCCTTCCACCTTCTCTTTGTCTCTTTCTCTGTCTCTCTCTTTCCCTTCCTTCCTTCCTTCCTTCCTTCCTTCCTTCCTTCCTCTCTGTCTCCCTCCCTCCATCCCTCTCTCTTTCCTTGTTTTCTTTGTTCTTCCATCCCTCCCTCCCTACTTTCCTCCCTCTCTTCTTTCTCTCTTTCTGTCTGTCTGTCTGTCTGTCTGTCTGTCTGTCTGTCTGTCTTTTGTTCTTCCTTCCCTCCCTCTTTCCATCCTTTCCTCCCTCTCTCCCTCCTTTCTTTCTTTCCTTTTTTTTTGGGGGGGGGTATACATCTGGGCAGTGCACCATTATGGGCTGTGTAACCCATATCTGTAGGCATATGTGTGAAAGCCGGAGGACAGCTTCAAGTGTCATCAGGTATTATTGACCTATAAGTTTTTATTCGTTCGTGTATTCATGTATTTATTTATTTATCAAGATAGGGTACCTCACTGATCTGGAACTGGTCTTATTATTCTCACTGTCAAATAACCTAGGTTGGTTGTCCGGTGAGTCCCAAAGTTCTACCTGTCTTCGGGTGCCTCCACCCCCCAGATCTGGAACTAAAATCATGGACACTGTGGCTGACCATTTTTGTACTTTGGTGCTAAGGATCAAACTATGCTCCTCATCCTTGCAAGGCAAGCCCTTTACTGGCTGGGTTGTCCCCTCAGCTCCACGTTAGCCTCTCTAAACACTTCTGTATTGTTGGAGGGATTAAATGAATGTTTGGTTCAAAAATCTTTAGCCTAGTCCCGCGGACTTCAGTAGGTGCTGGGGGAAACCGGTAAGAGCCGGAAGAGATGTGGAGAGAGACACAGCTGTGTGGGCTAATAGAGGTGGAGATAGTCATTAAGAAAACATTTAACTCACAGCCCTTGGCAGTGGGAGCAGAGGGAGCCACATCTCAGCTAGCAGGCTTGAATAGGATCTGCTGTAACTCTACACAGCCCAAAGCTCGCCATGCCCTCGGGTAATGTAAGGAAAGGTGTTTGCCTCCTTCTCCTCCAGGACAGGTGCTCAACTGATACAATTTAGGGTCTCAAATTCCACAGCTTAATTGTTTGCTCTACACACAAGTTAGCCCAGCTCCGAACACCTGTGGACAAGTTCTTTTGATGCACCAAAGCCTGTCTTTTATTAAGCTTTTGCAAGCAGTCAAAATAAGACCAAATGTCCATATGCCCTGCATATCCACGTGGGCAAGAAGTAAGACCTCATGGGGACTGCACAGTTACTGCTTAAAATAGCCATCAGCTCTTTGGGCTTTGGAAAATATGGTTATGCAATTAACACAACCAGAGTTAGATATGAAATAAATTGAAATATTTTATATGTATAGAAACTTGCCTACACACACATAAAATTTCCTATTAGTTGTACTTGAGGTTTATCCATGTTGAATCGATAAAAAATGATTTAGAACGGATGGCTTCCAACAGCTGGTTACGCTTTCAGTCTTCCATAAAGAAGTTAAAATTAATTTTAATATGTTGACGGTGCTTATTGATGATAATATTCATAATAAATATCCATCGGAAAAATTCTCTGGCATATCTATGTGACAGAAAGGTCAGGAGTGTTAATGACGATCACCATACAAAATGCAATTCAGTCAATTACTTTAATTAAATCTAAAACTACTTTATGTCTTCTCATTTATATAGTAAACTGATAGGGGGGGAAAGGGCAGCATCTTTATCCGGCTTCTTTTAGAGTCCAAAGTTGAGGAGATGGTTGATGGGGGAAAGAGCTTTCAGATTTTGCTATAAGATTTGTAGCTCTTGTGTTCGTTCTGGAATATTTAATGTAATTATGGGTCTTGCACGCAGTGTGCTTGCTATAACAAGAGGAAGAAAAGGTGGCGATTTCCCTTCTGAATGTGTTTTGCAGAAGGAGAGCTTTGCCTCCGCAGACGCTAATCTTGCATTTAACACACTGGGTGATACTGGCTACAGCCAACATTCCAGGATAAACGGTAGAAATGTCTGAATTTCTTTCATCACATAGTTGGGGATCAGAAGAGAAAGACGTTAGCTATTTGAATTCTTTACAACCTCCTAAGCCTGAGCCTTTAAAATTCACTTGGCATTTTGACTCCACAAAAGGTTCTTTCCGAACCAATGGCCTCCTACAGAACTTTGCTGTTCTTACTATGTTGTTAAACTTGAAAATCGGAAAACTGGATATTTAAACATAAAAGGCATCTGGCCTGGGGAAACGTCTCAATGGTGAATCCTCATCAATGACCCAAAATCAGGAAGGGAGAAAAAGAGAGATTACCTGGGACAGACTGGCTAGCTAGACTAGCTAGAATCAGAGGGCTCTTGGTTCAGTGAGAGACCCTGCCTTAATAAGGAAGGTGGGGAGTGGCTAATTCAGTGATTCAAATTCAACTTTGGGTCTCCACATCTACGCACACACCTTCACACACACATGCGCACCCCCACACACGTCTACCACATATACAAGTAGACAAACAAAATGGAATCAATCAACTAATATAAAAATTCAGTTGATTTTCAAGTTACTTAGTGCTTAGTTCTTAACATTACAATCAAGCCACATGAAGTCTTGTCTGGATCCTCACAGGAATTGCCTTCTAGACTGAAGGAACTGAGAAACAAATGCAAAAAAAGCAAACTGAGCGGTATTGGATAGCAGGAAAAACTGTGAAGGGAAACAAGCAGGACACCGAGTGGGAAACTCCCTGTGTTTCCCAGTCTGTAGTGCTTTGGGATAGAAAACCCTGCATCTCAACAAATCCTCAGTCCTAGGTGAACTTATACCTGTTTGGACAATTGCCATCCAACTACATCTTTAACTGGATGGTTAAATATCCAAAATACTTCAGAATTTGAAACTTTTGGGCCAACATCACAGCACCACCAGCAGAAACTTCGATTTTCACTTCACATAACGGGTAGAGTAAGACTTCATGTGCACTAGAAGTATTATGTAAAATTGTCCTCAGTCTGTGTAGATAAAATATATCTGAAGCATAAATGTATTTTGCGTTTATAACTGGGTCTCCCCTAAAACTCTCCCATTGTGTGTCATGTCAATATTGCAAAACCAAAACAAATCATAAATCTGAAATACTTCTGGTTCCAGGCACTTTGTCACATGATCTTCAATCTGCAATGGGAAAGAGAATGACAAGTGGAGTGTTCTTTAGGGGTGTCAAAGAATGCCTCTCGAAGAAGGACATATTTGAGTTGGGGTAACAGCAATTCAAAGGCTCTACCTGCATAGATCCACAGAAATAGCAAGGCAAGGAGAATCCTCTTCCAATACGCTCCTACAAAGGGATCCATGCTTTAAGATAAATAAACGTGTAAGATGTTTTCTTTCAGCCAGAAAATATCACGATCTTATCTCCTAACTCCAAGTGACAAGAATTATATTTCCATTTTCCATATCAGATACGTATCTGCATAGGTTCAAAGCCTATTGCATATGAAGGAGTGAGCTTAGGAAGGAAGAATCACTGGGCCTTAGCCAAAAGGCAGAAAGGCAAAAGTAATGAAGGAAAGTTGAAAGCAGCAAGGGAAACACAGATTCCTCAATAGGAGTAACAGCTGCCTTCCTACAGAAGCACAGCACCCAAAAGGGTAATTCTTTGCATAGTAGGCAGGAAGACAGAAAGATGATGCATAAAGAATTCCATCACAGGAAAAAATTATTCTGCAAAATTAAACAAGAAATACAGCGAAGGCCAGTAAAGAAGGAGCAGAAAAAAGGGACCACAATGGCAATGCATTTGCTCTGAAAGAAGTGCTAGAGTCCTTCATGTAACACTGAAGGACAGTAGGAAATAACTCGCTAATGGGGAGATGAAGCTGCACAGGCAAGTATGAACGCTGGTATTAGTGAATCTTTGTAAATCTTCTTTTCTTTATGAGCCAATGTTATAAGCAGGAATTATTCAATGGCCTACGTATATAAATACAAAGGTTATTACTCTAATTGCACAAAGAAGATGAAGGAGATAGAGACACTTTGTAGCAATGTTGTAAGTCATTGATAATAATACTCAGAGTGACCCTTAGGGAAATAACTAAAACCAACTACGAAATTATTAAAATGTCACACTGTAAAGTATTTCTCACAAAAGGAGGAGAAAGTAGGAAAGAAATAGAAAACAATATAAAATATATAGAAGAGCTATAGCAAAGATGACAGATAGAAACATGATAATAAACAGTTAATACACATGTACCAAACATTCCTCAAAAGGCAGGGATCATCAGATGTATTAAAAGTGGTTCAAAGAGAAAGGTGTGAGTATGGGGATTTAGTTCAGCGGTAGAACATTTGCCTAGCAATTTTAGCTCAGTGGTAGAACACTTGCCTAACAAGCACAAGGTCCTGGGTTTAGTCCCCAACTCCAGTAAGAAAGATCCCTCACCTCTGTTTTTTTTCTATAGTGGACAAAATTTACATTCAAAGAAATAATTCATGAAAATTAGAAACAGAAAAATGTACCAGACAAATAGTAACCAAAAGCTGGTGAGAGTGACTCTACATACATTAAGATAAAGAAATTTTATAATAATGAAAGGGGGCAACCAGGAAGACAGTGTAATTATAAACATATATATATATATATATATATATATATATATATATACCCAGACTGGAAAGGAAGGAATAAAATTATCTCCATTTAAAAGATGATGTTATCTCATTCATAGAAATCTCATTCATAGAAAACCCCAAGGAATCAATTCAAATTTTCTCAGAGTTAACAGATGAGTTACCAAGGTTGCAGAATACAAGATCAATATACAAAGACTATTTTTACTTTGATACATTTGCAATAAGCTAATAGAAAATGCAGTTAAGAAAACAATTCGATTTACTGACATCAAAAGTAATAAAACATTTCAGAGTAAGTTCAACAAATCATGCAACATTCAGACACTGAAGACTATCAAACTCGCAGAAACAAGTTAAAACTCCAGATAGCTGGAAAGACATCCTGTGTTCATGAGCTGGAAGACTCAGCATTCATATGCAGAGTCATTGCAAATCTTTTCCAAATTACTGATGATTTTTTTTTCTTGCATGAATAGATTGAGCCTAAAAATTCAAAGGCAATCTAAGTGGTTCAGTGTAGGCAAGACAAAGCAATCCTGAAAACAAGTGGAATTTGAAGCTGATAATAAAGTTAGAACAATCAGGAAAGTGTGGCCATGTTCTACATAAAAGGAAATACTTCGATCAACGGGATTCAACTGAGCATCCAGAAATAAACACTTCTCTAAAACAGTCAACTGATTTTGGACAGGGGTACCAAGACCAGTTGGTGAAAGAAAATAAAATCTTCTCAAAATGTGATCCTGGGGTAACTGGATGTCTACTTGCAAAAGACTATAATTAGTCCACCCACCCCATGTTATGTTCAAAAATAACCTCAAGATGGATTATAGAATTAAGTGTAGGAGCTAAGACAGAAGTGGGCAATAGTTTTCTAAATATGACACCACAAGAGAAAGCATTAAGAGAAAAAGGAATGTAAGTCTAACTTTCTCCAGGTTACTAAGAAACTTTTATGCTTCAAAATGACATCAAGAAAGCAAAAACACGAGACACAGGGCAAAGCAGTCTTTTCAAGTCAGATATCTGATGAGGAACTTGAAGGCAGAGTATAAAATGTTTCTCAAAATTAAAGAATGAAAAGAAAACATTCAATAAAAAAATGGGCTAAGGAGATGGTTCAGTTAGCAAAATGCTTACCACCCCAGGATGAAGACCTGAGTTTGATCTCCAGAACTCACATGGAAAACAGTCATGGGGGCAAGTGTTTGGGGTGCTCAGACAGGCGGATCTCTGTAGGTCACTGGGAACCAACATAGCCTAGTTCACAAGTCCAGGGTTGTTGAGAGACCCTGTCTTAAAAAAACCAAGGTGGATGTTGCCTGGGTAACGATACTTGAGGTCAACATGTGAGCACATGAACTTACACTCATGTGCAGTCACCCCCCCCCCCACACACACACACATGCACATACTAGGGAAAGCTTTGTATACTAGGATTTGAGTAGATCCCTTTCTCTGAAGAAAATGTGCAGATTCCCAATAAGTATATAAAAAGACGTCCAATATCAGCTACAATGACATTTCACTGTATATGTTCACATATACAGAGGGTAAAAATAGAAAAAGAGAGACAATAACGAGACTTGATGAGGAGAGAAATTGACCCCCCCCCCCCATGCACTGACAAATGGGATTAAGAAACACTGCAGAAAGTATGTCAGTTTCTCAAAATTTAAAACATAGATTTCTCATAGGATATGGTGACTTCACACTCAGGCATGTAACTGGGAGAACTAAAAACTTAGGAACATGGTAACAGCTTCAAGAATCTTGTTAGCCATTTTATTCAAGCTGCCAACAATGGAAATCACTTAAGAACTGATTAGCTGGTGATCACATAACCAAAGCATGATATATCCACACACTGGATCATATTGGGTCTTATAAAGAAATGAAGTACTTGTATGATTTGTGGATGACCCTTGAGCACTTTCCAGTTAGTGAGAGGTGTTGGACACTTCAGACGACATAGTATACATCTCTATTTATATTAAATGTTGAGAACAGGCAAATCCATAGAGACAGAAAGTGGGTTGGCTGTTGCTGTGTAGAAGAGAGCTAGCGACCGCTCATTGACTTAAGTTCTTGGATCACCAGCGCAGCATCAGGTTCTAAGTAGCTAATTTTTCTAAGACATAATAACTGGCTGGGTTTGAGATTGACCACTAGTAACCATTACCCATTTCCTCCTGTCTATTTTAGGTGGTTAGAAGACCTCGTCACTGGAATGAATTTCCCAGGTGCCCTTGCAGGTAGGTGTAGCCATTTGTCTTCACTATCTAAAAACGTGAAAGGAAATTGCTGGTCCTCTACCTCCTCCTCCCATTTTCAGCAGGCTGAAGCGCACTCATGCGGTGCTCAGCTGCCTTTGAATAGACAGTCAAGAGCAACCAGACAGAGGAACAAGAGCAACAACCACAAACTGTGCTGCACTGCCAATTGGAGGGCAGAACCTTCCTAATCTCACTGATGACAAGGGAGAGCAAACTCTCCATCGTGCCCTAGCCATTGGCATTCAGATCTATAAAATAACATCTTGGGCATCCTGGTCATTAAAGCTATACGCGTTATTTTTTTTCCCTTCCTTTGGACTATTCTCAGATGGTTTTGGATGAACAGCTAAGGGCATTAGGGTCAATGAGCACAGTCCTCTCCTTTGGGGACTTGAAAGTATAGTGGTGAAGTTGGCCACACGCACAAATAGCTGAAAATGCAGCAAAGAACAGGAGCAGAGTTTTGAACGCTGTGTGTGGAATGCAGGTATTTGGGTTGAAGCACAGGGCAGATGTCCAAGCCAGAAGCCTGCACTTGGACGTCATGAAAGAGGTGACAGCTGAAGCCCTGGGCTATAATTAGTCATCATTAGAGTCCCACACCAGTTCTCCGTGCACACTTCAACTTTTTTCTATTTTTAAAATAATCATTTATTTTCTAAAATCTAGCCATTTAAAATTAGCATTACTGCTAGTGTTTCTATACATAAGGAAAGCATTGGTAACGATTTCATTTCTCCTATGTGCTTTTGTGCAGGCATGTGTGTGTTCATGTGCATATGGGTATGCAGGTGTGCGGATACATCTACAAGTGTGTGTAATATGCCGGGCTGAGGTTTTGTTCCTCAGAAGCTATCCACCCTTCCTTTGTGAGGAAGCCTCTCTCATTGTGGCCCGGAGCTTACTGGTTATGCTGGACTGTCTCACCAGTGAGATTCGGGTGTTCCCATCTCTGCCTCCCCAGTACTGAGACTGTAGCTGCCATACCTGGCTTTTTCCAAGGGCAGTGAGGTTTCAACTTAGGCCCTTATGTCTGCAAACATATTGCTCACCTAGCAACCTCTCTAATCCCTGAATTTACTATTTCTCATACCTGTTAGAAAACAACCCAGCTCTTATCAGCACAAAATGACGTCACGGCACAGAATTGAACATAAGAACGTGGGAACTAAGATGAAAAATTGTATCATCTTCTCCTGTTGCAGATGATTTTTCTAGTTAGTTGACAATCAGTTAGTTGAATGTTATGCATTTCCTCCAGGAATCTTTACTTCGATTATCTGAGTGCCAATTTGGCGCAATGATGTACTTGCTTATCTCCTAGCAAATCAGTTATCTTCAAAAGTTTTGCTTTTTAATTTTAGGATGATGTCAGAGATACACAAAATGGAAAATGCCACGGAAATTGTTGATACACTTTCTTCTCAGTGTTAACCTTTTATGACGTCATGATGCGAAGAACATAAATACAATTAAGAACAGTAGTATTAATTAAGCTACAGTCTTGATTAGATTTCACCAACATTCTCTTCTCTCTTTTTTTTGTCTTCTCCTCCTCCTTCTCCCTTTCTTACTTTTGCGATTTTAAGAGTTAAACCCCCATCTAAATTTGCCTGTCGGATCTAACTTTTAATATACTCCTTTTTCAGGGTTGGCAAACATGAAGACGGCTGGAATGAGAGCTGAGTGAGCAGGTGGGTGATGAATGAAACCTTGGGTTTGTCAAGGAGTTGATTGTAGGGAACCAACATGAAAAGACCCTGGAAATCATGAAGAACGGCATCCTATGTAGGAAGATTATTTATTCAATCATTAGTCCTGGAAACATTGCTGAGCATGGGCCGTACTGTTGACACCAGGTCAGGCACCGAAGTGTGACAAGCCTCCATTCAACTCTGGCTTGCTGGCAGTTCCAGCCTTATGTCTCATCAGTGAACCCTAACAGTAGGCTATAATACCAGCTATTGCCTTCCATTAGAACTCCTCAATGAGGAGCTCACCACAGGCTTGAAAGAGTTAACGTCCCAAGGAGGTTTCCCTCCCTCCCCCTCCAGGCCTGGGAACCCTGTACCAGCTCTGTCCAACCTGGCATGCATTAGGCTCCCAGTATGTATTTTCTTTTCCCCTCTGTTTATATCTCTGTTTTTTGTAAAGTCTCCTAAACTGTAGCCATGTCTTCCAAGATCTTTGACAGCGTTATAAATTTCATTAAGAAGATAGAGCCTTACGGGGCAATTAACTCCAAAAGTGGCACAAAGCAAGAGCCAGGAGATACTGGCGGGCGGTACTTAGCACTGAGCTCTGAAATTGAGATAAGCCCTATCCACCCTGGGTTGTGTTTAATGTTCACTGCCGCTTCCACACCATGGCTACAACCTCGCGGTCACCGTGTTAACACTCCCCAGTATCTATTACAATTAGTTTTTGATTAAGAGGCCTAACATGGCTTTTGAAGCTTTTTACGTTGTGTCAAATGGCCGGTGATGGAGTGAGCTGGGCAGACACCTCCCTGAAACAAAGCGTATTGTAAAAGGCTTCAAGCGAGCTATTTTATCATCCTAATGGAAACCAGATGACTCGGGACTCTCCCCTTAATTTCAACTATTTACTGAAGAGTCCTTGTTTTGAATTACTGAAAGATTTATTCTGAAATGACGACCTCATGCATTAAGAATCGCTAATAACAGCCATTGGAAATTTGGGAAAGCTTTTAAAGATAGCCCAAGAGGCTTTCACGGAGGGTTTATCCTCGTTTATTCTCTCCTAAGGTTTTTAAGAGAGCACATGCCTTTGCCCTTTTCTGGCATTTAATTATTATTCTAATTATTGTTTATGAGGGTTTTCTTTGTCTAACACTGCTTTTCCTGCTAGGGTTTCAGTTGATAATCTTGGTCTTTTACCTAAGAGAAAGGTCACGAGTGCTTTGTGAAGAAAGAGAAACTTTGTTTAGTTATGTAAGATATAATCCCCTGTGAACCGGAGTTATATGCAAGCTTTGTAAAGGTTTAGATGTTACACAGAAAAAAAAATTGTCAAAATAAATTATGCGGCTGGGGAGATGTCTCAGGGCATAGGGTGTTTGCCATGCCAACAGGAAGACCTGTGTTTGATCCCCTAGAATCCCTAAGTGTAGAAGATGGGTGCTCTGATGTGAGGCTGTAATCAAATCAGCGGGAAGAGAAAGACTAGATTCGTGGGGTTTGCAGGCCCATCTAGCTTCAGCCAAACTGGTGTGCTCTACATTGAGTGAGATACCTGTCTCTCTCATTAGCTAGAAAGTGACTGAGGAGAACTCATGATTTCAACATCTGGTTTCTACACACATTGCATGCACACACATGAACACATACAAAACATACGTGTAAGTGGAATGAAGACGCTTTGTAAATGGGGTATAACTAGCTCATGAAGTTGATGAAAGGGAGCCACTTAAAATTCCTGAAAAATAATTTCAATGGTAAACAGTTGTGCGCATTTAGGCGTTACAGTGTACTGTTCCGGTCTATCTGTGGAATGTATAGTCACTAACTCACTGTGCATCAACCTCCGGGGCACTTGCCATTTCTTTGTATAGGAACATTCAAAATCTTCTCTTTTAGCTATTCTGAAATACACAATCAATTGTTGTTGTCACAGTACTACAACTTGAGTGCTCACAGGTCTTCTAGAGCCCATGTGTTAAAGGTTTTGCACCAGGGTGGTGCTGTGTTAGGAGGTGGGGATGAATGTGTGGTATGTTTGGGTCTTTGGGGGCATGCCGCTGAAGGGTCTATGCCACTCCTTTCCCTTTAGCCTTCTAGTCATGAGCTTTGTTCTGCCATTCTATTTACCGAGGCCAGCTGGCCTCCCCACTGGAATCCTTAAAACAGTGGTTCTGTTAACAGAACACCTGAAAATTCTAGAACAAAAAGAAGCAACCTCACCCAGGAGGATTAGACGGCAGGAAATAATCAAATTGAGAGCTGAAATCAACAAAATAGAAACAAAGAAAACAATAAAAAGAATCAATGAGACAAAGAGTTGGTTCTTCAATCAACAAAATAGACAAACCTTTATCCAAACTAAAAGGCAGAGAGAGAATATCCAAATTAACAAAATCAGAAATGAAAAGGGGGACATAACATGAAGGAAATCCAGAGAATTATCAGGTCATACCCCGAAAACCTGTGCTCCACAAAATTGGAAAACTTAAAGGAAATGGAAAATTTTCTGGATAAATATCACTTACCAAAATTAAATCAAGACCAGATAAGCAAATTAAATAGAACTTTAAATGCTGAAGAAATAGAAACAGTCATCAAAAGTCTCCCAAACAAAAAGCTCAGAACCAGATGTTTCAGCGCAGAATTTTACAAGATTATCAAAAAAGAGCTAATACCAATACTCCTCAAATTGTTCCACACAATAGAAACAGAAGGAACAATGCCAAATTCTTTTTATGAGGCTACAGGTACCCTGATATCCAAACCACACAAAGACATTACCAAGAAAGAGATTTACAAACCAATCTCCCTCATGAATATGGATGCAAGAATACTCAATAACATACTGCCAAACAGAATTCAAGAATACATCAGAAAAATCATCCACCATGAGCAAGTAGTATTCTTCCCAGAGATGTAGAGGTGTTCAGCTAATGAGTTCTGTCGGTGTAATCCACCATATAAACAAACTGAAAAATAAAAACCACATGATCATCTCATTAGATGCTGAAAAAGCATCTAATATCAATAATATCAAAATCCCTTCCTGATAAAAGTCTTGGAGAGAATAGGGATACAAGAAACATATCTAAACATAATAAAGGCAATATACAGCAAGCCAACAGCCAACATCAAACTAAATGGAGAGAAACTCAAGGCAATCCCACTGAAATCAGGAACAAACAAGGTTATCCACTCTCTCCATATCTATTCATATACATATACTACAGTATAGTATTTGAGGTCCTAGCTAGAGTAATAAGACAACAAAAGGAGATCAAAGGGACAAATTGGAAAAGAAGTCAAATGCTCACTCTTTGCTGATGATATGACAGTTTACATAAGTGACCCCAAAAATTCTACCAACGAACTTCTACAACCCATAAACACTTTCAGTAATGTAGCAGGATACAAGATTAACTCAAAAAACTCAGTAGCCCTCCTTTATACAGATGATAAATGGGCTAAAAAAGAAATCAGAGAAACATCACCCTTCACAATAGCCATAAACAACATAAAATATCTTGGGGTAACTCTAACCAAACAAGTGGAAGACCTGTATGAGAAGAACTTTAAATATTTGAAGAAAGAAATGGAAGAAGACACCAGAAAATGGAAAGATCTCCCATGCTCTTAGGTAGGCAGAATTAACATAGCAAAAAATGGCAATCTTACCAAAAGCAATATACAGATTCTATGCATTGTCCATCCAAATCAAAGAAAAATTTTTCATAGGCCTTGAAAGAACAATACTCAGCTACATATAGAAAAGCAAAAAACCCAGGATAGCCAAAACAATACTGTACAATAAAGGAACTTCTGGAGGATCACAATCCCTGACTTCAAACTTTACTACAGAGCTACAGTACTGAAAATAGCCTGGTATTGGCACTGAAACAGACAGGAGACCAATGGAACCAAATTGAAGACCTGACTATCAATTCATATACCTATGAACATCTGATTTTTGACAAAGAAGCAAAAATATAAAATGGAAAAAAGCATATTCAACAAATGGAGCTGGCATAACTCGATATCAACATGAAGAAGAATGAAAATAGATCCGTGTCTGTTGCCATGCACAAAACTCAAGTCCAAATGGATCAAAGTCCTCAACCTAAAAGCAACCAGTGTCTACTTATTCTGCTGCACATTATCCTTTGCAGGTCCATCTATGCTGACACAGATAGCAACATCTTATGCTTTTTAGTGCCTCAATAGTTTTCATGTGTGCGTGCGTGCGTGCATGTGTGTGTGTATCTGTGTGTGATACATATTTGATAGATATGAATATATATGTGACATATATACACACACACACACATCACCCTTTGTCTATCCATCTATTGATGAACAGTCCCATCAACTCCTTATCTTGGCTCTCTTGAATGCTGAGGTATTTCTACAGTCTGCCATTTTCTCACACCCTCTTTTTTACTCTCTTTCTCTGACTTTGACCATGTCGTTCTCTTTCTAAAGGGACGGTACCCTTTAGAGAATGGCTCTTTCCATATATGATAATGTGATCTCTTCAGACCCCCTCCTTCAGCATCCCTGAGCCCAGCAAGTCAGCCAGTATATCCACACCTATGGTCTAGGGGTTGGGCTGAAATCAAAGCCACTGATTCTGTGATGTCACAGATGCTAGAGACCGTTAGTGCCAGGAGTGTGGGTCTTGTCATAGGAAGGCAGTATGGAATTCTGCATAAGAGTCCCGGCTCCTCCCTCGATGAACTGTGTGTCCTTTGCATGATAGCCAATTCAGTGAGACCAGATTTCCTTGCATGGAAAAGAGGGACAATGTGAGCCTCATAGGCTTACAGTAAATCCCCAATAAAATAAATAAAATGAGTTCTTTAGAGAGCAGAACAAATGGTAGCCTGGCAGTGGGTCTCTTTTCTTCCTTTCCTGTCCTGACTTGTTTTGGGTTTGTTGACACAGGGTCTCAGTATGTAGTCTTGGCTTGCCTGGAACTCTCTTTGCAGACCAGGCTGACATCAGACTCAGAAAGATCTTCCTGTTTCTGCCTCCTGACTGCTGGGACTAAAGATGTGTGCCACCCCTGCTCTCCTGTTCTGTTTCATGTGTCCAATACAATTTGAGTGAATGAGGTCGCTATAATGTTTGCCATGCCATTGTCACAAACATGCAGTGAATGTTGGCTCTGCAGTATGTAATGTCAGAGTTTTGGAAACCCTGAGACAGGAGGCACAGTCCTGCCTTTGTACCAAGCAAGTCAAAGACTGCAAGCAGAGAATATTGATAGAAATAGACAGAGGGGGCAAAGAGAGAAATTTTCATGTGACGAACATGGGTTTGACCACTAACTACACATTGTGGGAGGGACTGTACCCTTTAGAGAATGGCTCTTTCCAAATATGATAACGTGATCTCTTCAGATCCCCTCGTTCAGCATCCTTGAGCCCAGCAAGTCAGGCAGTATGACGTCATCACCCACGTGGAGGTGAGGAAGCGGAAGTGATTAACAAGACCCATTCAGGAGAGAACACTGTCACAGATGTAGTAGCAGGGAAGATGTGCACCAGTTTCATTAAAAAAAAAAAATAGTTAAGAGTTTGTGAGCATTCTCACTTATTAGACTTCCTTTTCCAGACAGTATTTCTCGGAGGTTGTGTGAGTTACATTTCTCCCTGTTGTATCCAAGTGACCAAGAGAAACACTTGAAGAAAGCACCGAGTTTGAGTGCCAGTTTCAGTGCATATTCTGTCAACGTGGAGTTGGCCTGGCAGTGAGGGCGGATGCTCACAGAGCATCCACAGTCAGGAAGCTAAGAGAAAGGATGATAGCACCGTTTCCTCTTCTTTTCCCTCTTTTCTCACTCCAGGGCCCCAGCCCACGGGACTAGTTTTCCTCTTCATTTAACCTCTTGGGAAACACCCTCCCAGATGTGCCCAAAGGTGTGTCTCTTAGATCACGGCCAGCTCACGCCATCCCATCCCTTTCTGCTGTCACTCCGCACTAAAGGCTGTTTTCTAAGCATGCTGCTCTGGAGAAATCGGGTTGCTCCCCATCAAAGCTCGTGCTGAGGTGTGGTCCCATGGAAGCAGCGTTGAACCATAGGGCCCAGTGGGAGAAGACCGAGTCACGGGCATGGAGCTCAGTGGATGGAATGTGTTGACTGTAGTGGGTGTTCTGCTCTGTTTCCTCTCTTCTGTCCATATCCCCTTGGCCTTCTGTTCTCTATAACACAGGGAAGCACCATAGGTCCTAGACAGACGTGGTCTCCTGACCTTGGACTTTTCAGACTCCCAATATACCTAGGGTCTTTATAATGAACCCAGACTCATTAATTCTGTTACTCCAACAGAGAATGGACTATCGCATGTGCTCCAGTGATGCAGACAGTACCCTTTCACCTTCCCCTGGGGAATCACTAAAGAGTCCTCTACCCACTGGAGAAGGCTCGGCTGAGGTTTTCTGGAAGAAGAGATGTGTGGTAGCAGCTGAATTTTAGAGATGCCCATGCCCAAAGGAAGGGTGATGTAGAGAAGGCTCTATGAGGGGAAATGAGACAGCCCATCTCACCAGGATGGCAAAAATTCACGAAGTAAGCTAAGGTGTGAAGAAGAGAGGGACCAGATTATGAAGTCATTAGACCCTTGCTGGCCCTTCAGTGACAGGCTCAGAAGCACTGGCTGAGCACTCCCAACTAACTGCACCTGGTTCTCTTCCACTTGCTCCTGGGCAGCAAGCCTGTGTCTTATTTCATTCTCTTTCCTTCGAAATGCTCTCATCTGTGCCTTTGGCCTGCTTGGTTTTATAGTCTACCTCAGCAGATGGTTAGAGGCTGTTATTAGTATAACCAACCTTAAATAATTTGATTTTCAGGTCAGGTACGTCACAACATCTCCTGTGGGCTTGATAGTTAAGCTATACATTTATTGAAAAAACTGGTGTCTCTCCATTATATGTGAAAGCAGTGCTGGTCATTCATCTGTAAGCCACGTGTTAAAAATATCACAGTGTGAATTTTGTTCACAAGGTTCTGAGAGATGTTAGGTCTTTGCTGATGCTCCGTTTCCCTATTACATGTAATGACTTTGTTTATTCATGTTGCTTTTTTTGTTGTTTTTTGTTTTGTTTTTCGAGACAGGGTTTCTCTGTAGCTTTGGAGCCTGTCCTGGAACTAGCTCTTGTAGACCAGGCTGGTCTCGAACTCACAGAGATCTGCCTGCCTCTGCCTTCCGAGTGCTGGGATTAAAGTTCTTTGCTGCCCACCGCCTGGCTTCATGTTGCTTTTTAAAAATATTCTTATACACTATTATAGTAGTACATTAAAAAAGAAAGGAAGATGAGAAAGCTAGGCTATGACTTATTCCTGTAACTCCAGCCCTTGAGAGCAAGACAGGAAGACTCCTCTGAGTTTCAGGCCAGCATGGATTACATAGCCAGACTATGTCTCAAAGAAGGTAAGTGGAGGGAGGATGCGAAGAGGAGGAGGAAGAGCGGAGAAAGGAGGGAGAGAAAAAAACTCTATAATCATTTTAAAAAAACTTTTCCCACCCCGCTTTTCCTTGCCCAATTTTTGGAAACTTCATTTCTTTATTTGTGCATTGATTCATTTTTTTTTTTTTTTTGAAAATGTGAACAGGAGATTTAAATTGGCCTCATATGGCCTGCAGGAGAGGCCTCTTGTTTAGCTTTAGCAGAGTTTCCATGAAGTTAGAACATTTAAAAGTGCAGAGATTCGAGGTTTTACAGAACATCAGTTTCCTTCAACACTTGCGCAGATCTCAGGCCCTGGCTCCCAGTGAGCACTCTGCGGGGTCTCAGGCATCTCCACTCCCAGTTTTGTTTTTTACACACTTAGGAGACATGCCCTAGTCACCCGCTATCCTGACGGCTGGAACCTTTGCTTTTACACCCAAAATTCTGTACTTAAGTTTCCCCTGTCAAAAATCTGGAGTGAGCCAGGGATAGGGGTTTATGCTAAATCTCAGCACCAGGGAGGCACAGACTAAAGGATCAGGAGTTCAAGGTCACCCTTGCCTACGTAGTGAGTTCAAGGCCATTTGGGGCTATGTGACAGTGGGGAACTAGAGATGCTCATCTTAGAAGTTACACTTAGGTTAGAAGTTTACATATGAGATACAGGCATAATACCACGAGAAAGCTTGCATTTTTAGGGTCGCAGAGTGAAGAAGGACGCTTAAAAGAAATCCCACACTAGCTCAGAATTGAGAGTAATAGTTATAAAGTTCTGGGTGATTTTTACACATTCCTATGGATGGAGAACAAGGGGGTCTTAAGTGTTAGATTAAGTACTGTTTACTAAAGAAACAGGCAGCCCTACCAACGCACGTTTCCTCGTACTTTTTAACATTACCATCTTAAAAATGGGTTTTAAAATCAATATAAGAAATGTAAAAGCGAGTTTTCTGGCCCTTAGCAACCAGAGAGCATGTCATCTAAATTTTTCTGGGCCTGCTTCTGTGGGCTCGCAGTTGCCAAGTGTGGTTGAAAGCGTTGCTTTTCCTGCTGTTAATTATTAATGTGAGCAGCCTATGAGCTAGTTATCGGCTAACCATTAATATCTGTTTACTCATTGATGACCTTTGCAATTGCCTGCCTAGCCCTGGCTGTAAATGTCCCCCCCCCCCCCTTCCCCTTTGTCATAGGTTAACTGTTTTCTTCCTATCTATTTAGTACCCGGAACAACACCTTAAGAGAATAAAATGATATCAAACACCATGAACATAATCTTTATGTATGTGAACCAGGGGATAATCCCTCTTGTTTTCAGAGGGCTCATAAATGGCGTTCTCCTGCTGGGAATGAACTAGAAATGGACACTCTGTGTGTGTGTGTGTGTGTGTGTGTGTGTGTGTGTGTGTGTGTTATTCTGTTTGTTTTGAGACAAGGTCTCCTGTAGCCTGGACTAGCCTCTAATTCCTGATCCCTCTACCTCCATGTCTTTAGTACTCAGGTTACAGGCAGGAGCCACTGGGCATGGATTCTGCCATGGGGTGTGGAGCAAAGGCACCTACATGGGCAAGAATAGAACATCCTTTTAATTCATGGACTTTTAATTCATGGTGGGTGAAAAGCCAGGAAGGGACCCTGACCTCATCCTCAGAGTAGAACCCAATGTTACTTTTACTAACATGTCTCTGTTAGATGCTTTTCCAGTCACGAAAGCCAGCAGGATTTATCTCTTCTTACCTAGTCAGTCTGTGTTAACCAGTACACTAGCAAGCCCTTTCCACGCCGTGTTTCCATGCTGTCGGAGTGACTAAATCCCAGAGTAAGCCAAAGATCTGGATGAGGGCTGTAACAGGCAACCTTAATTTCACCAGTCCTTGGAGCCTGTTTATTTGTGACTCTTCTTTGATAGCATTCGCTTAATTTAAACAGATAATAGCAGACAATGATGTTTCTTTTTTTCTTCCTTTTTTCCTCCCTTTCTCCTTTCTTCCCTCCCTCCCTTCCTTTCTTCCTATATTTCTCTCTCTCTCCCTTCCTTCCTTCCTTCCTTCCTTCCTTCCTTCCTTCCTTCCTTCCTTCCTTCCTTCCTTCCTTCTTACCTTTCTCTCTCTCCCTCTACCTCTCCCTCCCTCCCTCCCTCTCTCTCTCTCTCTCTCTCTCTTTCTCTTTCTCCCCTTCCTCCCTTCCTTCCATCCTTTTTCTTTTAAACTGCGCTTTCCTCTGGCTACTGCTGGAATATGTAAAGCAGTGGGTTTCCTTCTTCTTGCCCCATTAACATAGCAGCACAGGGAACTACCCACTGAAATATTAGTATCTTTGTATAACAATACAATTTTAAAGTCTCAGAGCGCTTCTTAGTGAAATCTTTTAAAATATTAATATCATCCTGGCCATAAATAACCATTATGACTTTCATGGAGATTAAAGTTTAGAGATATGCCCTAGGTGTACATTCATATTTTCTCGTTCATTGAGTCCTAACTTCAGTAAAATTAGTTTTTTTTAGAGAGAGCTGGGAACACTCCCTGTGACTGTCACTTCGTGTTGAATTTATCATATAGAATTTAAGGTGGAAGACTGGGGAGCAATCTGTCACAAATGATTGTATTTGTAATCTTTGATGGTTGGCACGTGAGCGGGGGTGGGGGGGGGTGATACGTTTTCTAGAAGGCTGCTGTCATCTGCCTGGTCTATTCATTCAGCTCAGGTAGCTGCCGTGGGGAGGGGATTTGCTGGACAGTGTGGATAAAATACTTCATCCAGGCTTGCCCTGTGTCTGTGCTTCGTGAACACAAATGCCTCTCAGGTTTTCTTAGAGAAATGATAACTCAGCTTGTCTATACCAGTGAATTCAGTAATAAATAAAGATACGGAGTCAATGCCGGTTGTTCTGATGTGGGTCGATCCTTGATCCTCTCGTGTCCGAGAGCAGACAAGTAGACTCAATCTTTGTGCTTGTAACAAGACATGCTTTCCCGGGAAGCTCAAGGATTGGAGATCTGGGTGAAGTTTAATTTGGTATGGGCTGAAAAGTGATGGACAGTCAAGGCTGCTGTTGCCAGCTCATGTTGGGGCTCCTACATCTAGGAGGGAACAGAGCCAACGGGACAGCGTTTTCTTGAAAAATCTGAGCATCGCTTGCGGGGGGGGGGGGGGGGGGTGGCTTGGAGCCCAGGAAGAGGAAGAGCTAGAATGCCCTCTCTTTCATTGAACAGGTATGTTTGGTGTTGGGAAGGGAGGCGCTCTTTCTCGTGGCTGTGTGTCCTAGTCCCTGACATGCCGGGCAGGTGTTTCTTCACGACTCCTATATTTTGAAAATCGAGTCCACACTTTTAATAGCTTGCAGATCTCTATCTGGAAATCACAACCAGAGGCTTTTGAACTTGGCCAAGCAGGATCCTATGTTTACATTCCCTTTCTATGCCACATGTCCAGTGAACGTAATCAACACATGGAAAATTCCCTTTACACTTCTCACTCCAGGCCAGGCTGGAGATTTGCATTTGTGGAATGTACTGGTAGCCCTGGGCACTCTTGGCTTCTCAGTGGGTTTGGGTGTGAGGCCAGGTTCTTTGCTGCTCTTGCTCTGAGCTTTCAGATTCGCTGCTGGGTGAATGAGCAGAGAGGGTGTGGCCGATGCAGCCATTCTAAAGCGTGGAAAGGGAACAGGAGAGGGTCACTATTTCACCCCACAATGAGGGTAGGGGTCACTGCTGCCTGCAAAGATTCAGGCCATTAACTTGTGCGGGAACCTCCCCTCATCTGTGCGGTATGAGTAAGGTTCCAGAATGTGGAACAAGAGTCAACACTTCTTCCACTTCTGAAGGCCCCATGATCAGTGTCCCATCAACTAGACTGTGGACACTGGAGAAGGACAGCTTTCTTTCTCAACAATGTCAGACACCCCGTAGTTAGAACCGCAGCTCCTAACATCATTCAAAGACTGGACTCGTGTGTTAGGTGCTTAACGGATTGTCGTTTTTACTGATGAAAAAAAGCAAGATTGAACCAAGAAGGGCAGGCAATGCTAAGAGGGTAAGAAGTAGAAGTCAGAGCATTATGAAAAGACCCTGGAGATGCAGGCCATCTCTCCTGTGTGCTTTGCTGTGCACATGTCCACAGCTGCTTCACTGGAGGAAGGCCGTCGCCATCCTCAGTTCACTTGTACAGCAAACACAGGGTTGGTGACACACACAAGACCCCAGTTCCGGTTGAAGTTTGACAGCACCTACATCAAGAGCAGGCACCGTTAGTTTGGGAGATGGCGTTGAATGTCACTCTGAGCATGTTACAACATGCTGGCTGATGGCTTTGTTCAATAGTTCTGACTCCCACGTCCACACTGCGTCTCCGTTTCCTTTCCAATATCCAGGGGAATCCAGAGTTGTCTTGAAGAGTGTCTATTCCTGTTCTTTGGGTACCCAAACCCTGCGTGGTGGTTAGCAGATGCCAACATTCAAGCTCTCAGTCCGACTCCGTGTCTGTCTCTGGCACTTTTTGCTGTTTCTGTCTGTGTGCACATTTCCTGTGCTGTGGAACTCTGCTGCCCCTGGGAGCACCGTCACCGGGTCTGGAGGCCTGGGCCTGGGGGTTGGTGGTTTTAGCTCAGAAAAGTCCATCTTCTTTGAGGCACTGTCAGTTTTCCAGGTGTCCCTGGTGGTGGCCTTATCTTATCGCTATCGCCTTCCCCAGCCCCTCGTCATCATCGGAAACCTCTCTCTCCACTCTCCTCCCTGACACCCATTCCCCAAGGCCTCCTCATTTTAGGTCTCTTCCAGCTGCTGGCACGGATTCCTCCTGGAGTCTGAGCTTTGGGGAAACAAAAGCCAGGTGTCTTGGCTTTGGCCTCTTCAAACAAACCTCCCCCGGAGGCAGGGCACAGAGAGGCCTGGCTTCCTTTGTTGCACAGAGCCAGCAAACACGGAGATAGAAAAAAAAAAAAAAACCCAAATTAATATATCAGTAAATTATCCTGCCACACTGACATACTCTGTAATCAGGAAGACGGTGAAGACAGGGAGAACATGCCAGGGAGGAATCTGGGGGAGGTGGGAGGAGCTGCCCAGACAGCAGCAGGGCAGGGCAGGCCCTTGGGAAGCTTCAAAGCCTGAACTTTTCCCCTGCGATTTTGCTTAGGGTTCAAGGGGCACCCGGCCCCACTGCCACTGCAGTGACAGCAGGAGATAGACAATGGCACCTTCCCAATGTCTTAACCTAGGAAATGACAGAGTCTGGGCTGGAGGCAGCTGCTGCCGTGAACCTTTATTTATCTAAACCACTTTAACAAAGAGTCTCCTCACCGAATGGGCCCGTGTTCTGATCGAAGCAGCGATCTCAGTGGGGCGTGTGGAAACCAAGCCAGGCGCCTGGTAGAAGCTGGAGAAATTGAGACAATCAAAGAAATTGTAGCTCGACTCCTAGGAGTTCAATAGTTCCAAAGTTCGGAAGTGAATGAATAAAACTGTCACATTGTAAGCCTCGAGAAGAGCTTGTCCAAGCATGGCAGCAGAGGTTAGCCCAACCCTGCGACCTGTGTCGGGCTGACAGAAGTACCGTCATTTTCAAGTTGGCGAAACTGAAGCCCAGAGAGAACAGCCCGAGCCAAATGCATGAAGCATGGGCCCAAGACTGAAGACTTTTCCATTGGCTTGGAAGCCAATACTGAGAAGGTTGTGCCAAGACTCCCATAGCCCCACACTCAGAGACTGGCCAAGAAGGGATGTCCCTTTCCTCACGCAGGCCAGTGGTGGCATAGGGCAAACGCACAGGGTAACTAATGTGGCAGAGATTGTGCGGATGAGGAGAGAACGGGAATATTCCGGTGTCCTCAGCTCAGCATGAGATCTGGTACAAGAGCAGTCGCTGGTGTTAGAAACATGAAGGAAACAAGGCAGGGGTGATGGGAGTCACAAAAGCTGAAACCAGGAAATGGTGGTACACACCTTCAATTCCAGCACTTGGGAGGCAGAGGCAGAGACAGGCAGATCTCTAAGTTCAAGGCCAGCATGGTCTACAGAATGAGTTTCAGTGCAGCCAGGGCTACACAGAGAAACCCTCTCTCGGAATAACCAAGCAAATAAACAACCAAACAAACAAAAGTTGCAAGGCACTGGCATCAAGAGTGAATGAGAGAAAGATTTCAAAGTCAAGTACAGGCAAAGTGAGTTGCTTAACTGCTAATGAGTAAAGACATGGTTGAACAAAAGGAGGTGAAAACTGAGGAAAAGCAAGCGTGTGGACAGTTAGGAAGTTGTCCTGAGAAATTGTTCAAAACAAAACGAACATAAAGTTCGGGGCAGGAAACATCTGCGCGAAGAAGGGTGTGGGAAAAAGGCAGAGCCACTCCCCAGCCCAGACGATTCAGGCAGATTGAGGGATTGCATTATGATGGGGAGAGAAGACACTCTTTATATGGTCTGTCAAAGCGAAGCAAAACAAATCAAAACTTAGAGCAGGGGAAAGAAGAATGCCTGTATTCTTTTTAGGACTTGCTAAAATCACAACGTAGATGGAAACCTATTAGATCTAAGGGGACCATCTCCTACGTCCATCTGATGACAAGTCCTACAGCTTAAAGAATTGCAATACACTATCTCAAAAAACTTTTTAGCACTATGGTTTGTAAAATTCTGTCTTGGTCACTGTGAAAGCCAGCTTTCCATTTGGGGCAAAATTCTGCTAGTAGAAGGAATGGTTATTTTGTCTCAGGATCTTCCAATTTTTTTTCCCCCTTGGTCTCTACACCCTGTGTATCTCTAGAGATAAGTCTAGGAGTGAGTGGCTGCGGGAGACTGTTCACATGGTAGAGGCCAGGACATGGGTGTCTATGTGATGAAAGGGTCCAGTCTCAAAATCCCCCTTAAGGGGAAGCCTCCGTCTACTGGGCCCAACCTCCTAAAGACTCCATCACTTTCCCAAACTGGCCATCAAACATCTCTGGCCTTTGGGAAACATGTAGCTGTCTACCCAAATTATATAGTTTTGGGGCATTGGAGTCATGGCTACTGATTCCTTTGGTTCTTGATTTTCTCCCTCTGTCTGCAGTGATACTTTCTCCCTCAGTGTATCAGCTGGAGATTCTGGCTTGTTGGGATTGAACTAATTGTCATAAGATCTTTTAAAAGTTGGTTCTGGCAATGAGTGAGCGGATTAGCTTGCCACCCCAATACTTTCACAGTTCCTTTGACAGAGCGCAGGCTTTTTTCTGCCTTCTTTCTTGATTCTCAACCTCCACTCAGAAGGCAGAGCCTTCCAGTTACTTGACCTCCAAATGGCTGAAGCGTGGTTGGCATTTCATGAAAGCAAGGGTCAATCTGCAAATTGTGGACCGCAAAGACCCTCCAACGAAACAGCTAATCTGAAGATTACACTGTATATTTCAAGGGCTGCTTTCAAATTTTTGTCGTGCACACACAGTCCTCTGATGTTTGCCGCAGTGGTAAGTATTCTGTGTGCCAATGATAGTCTTAGGAACACACAGTCACTTAGGGTGAAGTTGAAAAGGCCAGGAACTCAGCTACTATCAAATACAGTGCTTTTCTTGCCACAGGCTCATGAGACAAGAGCTCAGTGGAGGAATTTACACCATTTCCCACAAGAGGCCTTGGCACAGGCATCTCATGGAGGATGCTTCTGTGGCTTTCATTTGATATATCTGTTTATAGACAATTTAAACAGAGCAGTGACATTTGGTTTCTTGCCATGGACTTAGATTCTGTTGGAGAATAAACTCCTATTATATCCAGTGTACCTTGGGGATTAATCTCAAGAAAGATATACTTAAGTTCTTTTTAAGGAAAATAAAAGCTAACATAACCAATCACTTGAGAGGTTAAACAAAAACTCCAAGAGCCTGGGCCAGCCTGGGCTATGGGAGCAGGCCTCTGTCTCAAAATCAAAACAGATTAAACCAAACAAAATTCAAGCATGAATATGGCCAAAGAGTGGTCAGTGGTCATTTTGTGCTGTGTTTTGAGGAGTTTTGTTCTTATGCCTCTCCCCTACTTTGTCGTCGATTTTTGGAAGAGCCACAATTTGTAGACAATTTCTAAATCAATGGTTAAATAATGTAACAAGTTCACTTTTTGTTTTATTTTTTAAATTTTTATTTATTTTATTTTATTCTGCCCACATGTATGTCTTGCATCATGTATATGCAGTGTCTGAGAAGGCTAGAAAAGGGTGTTGGATACTCTGGGACTGGAGTTACAGATGTTTGTATGTTGACTGAGGTTTCTGCCCTGCCAAGTTCCTGCAGTTGTTAAGCCCCAAAGAAATCACACAGAGGCCTACATTAATTATAAACTGATTGTCCTAATATCTCAGGGTTCTTATTAACTCTTATAACTTATATTAGTCCATAATTCTTGTCTGATAGGCACATGGTTTGTTACCTTTTATTCAGCGAGGCAGTCACATCTTGCTTGCTCAGTGTCTGACTTCCTCTCTGTCTGGGTGACCACTGCAGACTGACTCTTTCCTCTTCCCAGAGTTCTCGTCGCCCTGCCTCTACTTCCTGCCTGGTTGCCCCACCTATACTTCCTGCCTGGCTACTAGCCAATCAGTGTTTATTTAAAATACAAGTGACAGGGTACAGACCATTGTCCCACAGCCGTTGTGAACCACCATGTGGGTGCTAAGAATTGAACCTGGGTCCTCTGGGAGAGCAGCCAGTACTCTTAACTGCAGAGCCACCTCTCCATCCCTGATTTCACCTTTTAAAACATACTTTGAGGCATGATTGGCAAAAAATAAACTGTGCATATTTAACGTCTATGATTTAGTAAGTTTTGAAAGATACCTCGAACTGTGACATCATTAGCATGTTCACACTAATTGACACAAAAGTTTTATCTTTACACAGTTTAGGCCCAGGAGTTGCAAGAATTTAGATGAAAAATCTTCAGGTTCACCACTTCCTTCCTTCCTTTCTTCCTTCCTTCCTTCCTTCCTTCCTTCCTTCCTTCCTTCCTTCCTTCCTTCCTTCCCACAAAGAACACTTTGCTTTTTGCCCCATCTCCTATCTTGCCATCGGCCTCAGTATCAGACCTTCCAATGATCTGGACTTCCTGGTGCATTTCAAAATAGGCTCCACAGCACAATACCTCGACAAGATTCATACGCAGATCACACATTAGAGTAGAATGTTTATTCACAAGCTTTCTGCTTCAGAAGTACGATAGTCCAATGGACAAACTGTAAGTGTGTATTTTGAGTTTCGCGAAGAGTTTTTGCATTGTATTTATTTACTTAGGGTGTACATCTGTGTGCTTGTGCACACCTGTGCATACCCCAAGGCACAAGTGTGGAGGTTAAAGGACAACTTCACAGGGATAGATTCTTTCCTTTAACCATGTGGATGGTGACGATCAAACTCAGCTTCCTCTCTGGTTTGGAAGCAAACACCTTTAGCCACTGATCCATCTTGATGGCCAGAGGTATAATTTTAAACTTATTTTTGCCAAATGCATAGAACTGAGAACCTCTAACAGCTGTACATCTATCAGGATCTAGAATATCTTTATCAACCCAGGGGATCCCCTGAGATCCATCATAGACAATCCTTGTTCCATTTTTTTCTGAACTACTGTAATTTTGTTGTTGTTGTTCATTTTGTCATAAATTCATCTTATCTGTTTTGAAATCTCATAATCCTAGAAGTACACCATAAAAACATGTGTAAGGCTTTCTCATTTATTATTTCACATAATGCTGCTGAGAATGAATTGTGTGTATACATATCACCAATCACCATTTTAAGAGACATAGAGTATGTATATTACAGAAAAAAATGCTAGCAAATTCTAGGCCAGCATTCCAAGCATGATAAAATGCTAGATGACTTGAGAAATTTTACCATAAAAAGAACTTTTGGGGGATGGATAGATGTCTCATTTGGTAAAATGTTTACCATAAAGGTAAGAGGACCTGAGTTCAATTCCCAGAGCTCAGTTTTAAAAAAGCTGGCCAAAGTGATGGTTGGTGCGTACTTGTCATCTCAACAGTGGGGCGGTAGAGGCATGCAGGTGCTAGATAGAGATCACTAACAGCAAGCCTGGGCAAACTAGTGAGAGACCTTGATTCAGAAAAACCAAGGTGGATGGCATCTGAGAACAACCATGGTCTTGAGCTCTGGTCGCCACATACTTCCACACACATGTACTCGCAAATACCAGACACACACCCCCACATAGCTATACAAACACACAACACACACACACAGCCTTTTAGGAAAGAACACGAGTGAGCACTACCCACAACTGTTTACCCTGGCTGTCAGAGAACATTTTTGACAATGCACCAGGGAGTAAATATTCTAAATTTCACTGGCCATAGAGTCTGTGTTGTAATTACTTAATTCTACTGGAAGCCAAGTGACTGCAAGTCACCAGCACTATGCCAGTGAAGTACGACTACATTTCAACAAAGCTTTATTCATGAATGATCATATTTGAGTTTTATATTTTCAAGTGTCACATAATATTCTTTTCTTTTGTTTTTTCCCCCTAGACATTTGGAAGTTTGAAATTCATTCTAATAAATGCTACTCACAAGAAGTGACCTCCACACTTGTGCCTTGGGGTATGCACAGGTGTGCATAAGCAGACAGATGCACAAACACTAAGAGATAAAGTACATTTGCTAATACTTTACATATAGTGGGCTGTCAAACAGAAGAGGAATGATCATTATTAATTGTATTGCACTTATTTATGTGTGTGTATTTATTTATGTGCAAGAGAGGGTACACTACTGCTAGAGCAAGCATGTGTTAGTCAGAGGACAGCTTCCTGGAGCTGGTTCTCTCTGGAACCTGGGGTTTGAACTCAGGTCATAAGCCTTGGAGGCAAACGTCTTCACCAACTGAGCTGTTTCTCTGTCCTCCCCAAAGGTAATAATTATTGTCTTTAAGGCTACTGGGTAATATATGAAGACTCAAGGAAGCAGCTTTTTCTAAAATACTGAAGTTCCTTCTAGCAATTAGAGTAATTAGAATGGAATTACTAGTTGTATTTCCTCTTCTCCTCTAAGTAGCACAAGGGTTAGTGGCAGTTTCCACACCTGCTCTGTGCAGCTCACCTCCCCTGAGACTCAGTCCACTCTATGAACTTAGGCAGATGAGTTAGCACCATTCTGTGCCCAGGAACTCATCTAAAAAAATGAGAGTAGTAGAACCAGATTTCTAGAGGTATCCTCAAAATTCAATACGTGGGTATATAAAAATTCTGAAAGCTGGGGATGACATCTTTGTCATTGTCATCATTGTGGTTGGTCTTGGTCTTGTCACTGAGAAGCCATAGAGACATTGTGTGTTGGTCAACTGTCTTGTGTCGTCACAAAATACTTGTAGATCTCAACTAATGAGGAAAATTTATCTTGACTAAGAGAGTTCAACACATAACCTGTAGAGGTAGTGGGACATCATATCACATAACCTGTAGAGGTAGCGGGACATCATATCATGGTCAGGTTGTGTAGTGGAGGAAGCTGCTTATGTATTGGTGGCCAGGAAGGAGAGAAAGAACAATAATTAGAGAACAGGATGGTGAAAGGGAGACCTGGAACATCCTAGTGAGTTGCGAGTCCCAGGATCCCATTCAAAGGCATACTCTCCATGATTTGCCTTCCTTCTGTTGGGCTGACCCTCTTAAAGGTACCAGCCTTCCCAGTAGCACTATAAAATCGGGACCAAGCCTTTAAGAAGTGGACCTACGGGCAAGGGGAAGACAAGAACTGGAGCAGTCTATGTTTTAATGAACGGGTCTCTACCGTCCATGGGCTGGAATGATGGATGTACTTAGATACTTAGATGCTTCCTTTCGCTAGTGACTATCATCCTCCTTAGGCTACTGTTAGAGGCCTAGTGCCCTCGACTTTCTGAAGGGAAATGTGTTCAGTTGAATGCACTAAACATGTATTTCACTATCTCTCTGGGTTGTAGTCACTTATTAGGCCACTATTAACCCAAGGAATAGTTTTTGATTGTGTCTGGGTGTCATGTGACAGATATTAAGGGCGTTTCAAGCCCATCATGGTTCATGACATGCCTTGGCAAGAAACCAGTCAAGGTAGAATCCACACCAGGGCCTCTCATTTTTTCTCATCCCCCTTTAAGGCAGATGTATTAATGTCATGGCGCTGGCTTATTCTGATGTCTAGTCCCTCTGCCTGTTTATCTTTACTTCCAGTTTTGATCACGTTGCCTTCCTATCTGTGGTCTACCTGGAACAATAGCACCAATGTCTAGGAGCAGTAAATACAACAGGAGTCACCAGCAGAAAGGGCCCGTGAGGGCTTCCAGAGCCTCGTTTCCATCTTTCAGGTGAGGAAGGAGAGGGACAGATGGTGTAAAACCTCATGCTTCCAGCCTAACGCTCTTTTTACCACAGTCCTTTCTATAAGCAGGTGGGTGTATTGTGAAGGCAGTCAGCAGGGCCAGGTGGACGTGAGTCCTGCCTTTATGCTTTAAACACAGCGCTTCAGCACGATGTCCATATGGACATATTACAATAGCTGGAATATTACTATCATGATACCCATTCTCAGACAACGTAAATAAATATCAGACAGTCAAATCACGCCCTTCTGTAAGGTCATGTTTGGAGATGTCTTTATGTTTTCCTACAGGAATCTCCAACAAGGCTGGTCCCCTATTTTCTATCTTCAAAAGTTCTAGTGGTGAGATAGCGAGCGCCTCTAGTATTGGTGAAGATATTTAAGTGCGTGGATGGGCACGTGAGCCGATGATTCCAGAAAGAGCTTTTCGGGGCATGCATCAGCGTGGATGGAGACAGGAGCTGGTAGTGGATGAATGCTAATCCCGTGGGAAATATGAAAGTGGAGGCAGAAGGCAAGAAGCAAGCAAAACAAATCTAAAATGACAAGATGCATGGAGCGTTACCAAGGGAGGAGGCTGGTGCTGGCGGCCTCAGCAGTTCCCAGGAAGTTAAGGTGCAGTGGGCAACCATGCAAAGCAACCCCGAGAGGAGACCCATGTTACAGCTCATCACTTTATGGACTTCAAAGGTCCCATGCACTTTTGGAAGGACCAGAGGACCTGAACGGTGTCTTTGCCACTCTCTAGTTTGACCCAAAAGTGGGAGTTCCCGGTTGTGTAGAAACAATAACATTTTGAGTGTAGAGGATGATCTCTCAACTGACTTTCTAAATTTTGTTTTTAGAAAAGACTGCTTTGAGCACAAGGGTGCTCTCTCCTTACAAAAGTTCTTTTCAAAGTATAATATAAAGAGGTATACTGCTATGGTCTAAATGTTCAATTGATTCCATTTCCTTCTTTCTTTTGTTTCGTTACTTTTTTTTTTCTTTTTCCTTTTTGGTTTTTCGAGACAGGATTTCTCTGTGTAACAATCCTGGCTGTCCTGGAACTCGCTCTGTAGACCAGCTGGTCTTGAACTCACTAAGATTCACCTGCCTCTGTCTCCCAAGTGTTGAGATTAAAGGCGTGCACCACCACTGCCCAGCTGATCGAAATTTCTTATACAAAATAGTCTATCTATAAATTTGAAAAATTATTTTACCTTCTTGTGTAAGACCCGAATACAAATGTCTATGCCTATTGTTTCATTAAAAAAAAAATCTGAAACTTCCCTTTATTTTGTGCTTGTTCTGTTGCACAAACAAGCTGAAGGCATAAACTTATGGGCGTGCACATTTAAGGTCACGCATGTCCACTGGAGCTTTCAGTGCAGGGTCATAGAAAGGTCTAGAAGAGACAGTAATTAAATATCTGTTTTTCTTTTCTAAGTCCTGTCCACTTCCTTCACCCTCTTCAAAACACCCTCCAGGAGACATATATATCCTGAGGGGTAAAAGAAAAAAGAAGGACGAGGAACAAGGAGAGCTTTCTTTCTCTATCCAGTAGCCATGTGTATTATAACTACCCATCATTAGCAAGAGAAAAATGCAGCCTGTGTCTAATAAGAAGATGTGCAACATGGTAGAATAATATTCCGTTTTGTCAAGGCTCAGGCAGGAAAAGCCAGGGAGTGAAGTCGCTGTTTTCCCACAGTTAGAAGAAACGTGGCTTCAAAGCTGCAGCCGAAGTATTTGCTGAGATTGGGGAGGATCGAGACTTTCTGGTATTTACAGTGAAGAAACACCAGCAAACGCAGCCTATCTTTTAGGAAAGGAATGCGTGCTTAAGTTGGCTCCACTCCTTCGTCCTTAGCAACCTGAACTCCCAGGCCACATTTTTCCTTCTCTAAGAAGCAAGTGGGAACTTGCAAACTATGTAGCCTGTCGTGAAGAGGGAGCAGTGAACTTTGCCCAGGTCTGCAGCCAGCTCTGAAATCTGAAACTTCAGGAGCTCCACCACTGGGGCTTCCCTCCCCCACGCTCCTTCTCAATCCGGCACATTTCTTGCCCCAACCAACTCCCTTGGCCTCGAAGCAGAGGAGTGTCCCTGCTGAGGGAAAAACCTGTTCTCTAAGTATTTCTGGTGTCATTAGAGGGGAAGTACTAAACACAAAGCAAAAAACAATAGACCCGACTTTATGCTTGAAGAGACAAAGTTCAATCTATTGGCGTGACGCACCAAGATTTCTTTTGCATTCATTTTAAAAGTTAACAGTCAACATTTTTGTGTCCCCCTCCCCCACCCCCGACGTTAGATATGATCATGGGGTTGGGAATCTATCTATCTATTCAGGAGTGCGAGGAACTCTGGAAAGCCTTGTGTTTGGGGTGCTCTCTGTAGGAAGGACTCACTACTGTAAGTGACTTGGTAACTTGAGCTGTTCTGGCTGCTAAGATTTTTTTTTCCACGTAATTGAAGATTAATTTGATTTCCCAGATTGTTGAGGGTGGCTGACAGTAGGGGGGTGGGGCTGGGTGGAAATACATTATCCGCCTCACAAAGAAGGAGGTGTACCCTAAGCCACTGTTCTCTGGCTGCTCATCACTGTTTACCCTCCTAAGTAGTCACCCCGCTCGCTCTCTACAGCAGGCAGGGATTGGATCCTGCGGGGGGGGGGGGGGGGGGGGGGAGGGTGCCCTGCCAGCGTGGGTTAAGGCAAGTGAGCCTCGGAGAAACTTCAAATATTTTGTAAAGAAAGTAATATGTAGTAATGGCTACTCCAGAATCCATTAACTTGGAACAAGCCAGCTCAAGGGCTCTGGCTTTCTCAAGTGTCTAATGTAAACAATATGAACGTCAATAGTGGGGGACATTCCAAGATAGTATTAACACGATTGATTTATTGATGGTTACACAATGGGAGGTTATCTTTTGTTAATTGACTCTGTAAATAAGCTTGCCGGGGGCGGCAGTGCATGGGAGTGGAGGGAAGGACGGAACCTGCCCAGAGAAAGCCAGGCACCTGGATTATAATTTTTCAACTCCCAGCCTATTTTGGTAAATCCTAGGGCACGTAGTCTTGCCATTTCAAACTCAGTGTAGCAGTGTTAATTCCACTGGGAATTTCATACTCATTCTTCACTGAGGGGTGACTGCAGAGTGGGGCATCGTGGGGGACACATGACAATTTAGGCTTTTGCTTCAAGAAGATAAAAAGTCTAATAGTTGCTGGGGTGGGGGCAGTAGTAGGATGTGTGTGTGTGAGAGAGAAAGAGAGACAGAGACAGAGACAGAGAGAGATACAGAGAGAAATACAGAGAGAGGGAGGGAGGGAGGGAGGAAGGGAGGGAAGGAGGGAGGGAGGGAGGGAGAGGGAGAGAGAACAGCCTCCTGTGCTATCACTTTTTTTTTTTTTTTTTTTTTTTTTTTTAAAGATGAAGTCTCTTTCTGGCTTGGAACTTGCCTAGTAAGCAGAAGAGTATAGTCTCCGAGACCCAAGGATCTGACCATCTCTGCCTTGCCTCTGCTGGACTCTCCAGTGTCCACTGTCATACCTAGCTTTTCCCATGGGTTCTGGGGATCAGACACAGTCCCTCACACTGGTGACACAGAGCTTTCCCACTTTCCCATCTACTTCTCTACTCTAGTACTCTAGTCCCTTTTTTTTGGTACCAGAACTTTGGGTCCACCTCCCTTCTGCCATTGTACATCCAGGAAGTTCCCAGTTCCCAAGTCCTCTTGATTCTTCTCTTGCATCTACTCTGAGTTTGTGCTTATGAACTAGACTATGCTAGCCCACAGATGGTGTTTCAATGCCACGGTGCACAGTCAGTGTCTGTCAAATGAAGAAGTATGTGCCTTCACCCGTAATTTGGGTCTCTGCTCCATGTGTTATCTCTCCGGATATCTTCGATGATCATGTTATTTCAAGGTTCAGAAATGTCCGGTGTCCAGTTTTCTCCTGCATTCAGTGGACTCTTTTATTCATTGCATGTATAGTTATTTATCTTTTAGTCTTGAGTACTATGCTGTGCTTGGTATAGATAGAAGGTCCATGACTAAAGGTTTAATGTACAGTTTTTCTTTTGTTCTTGTTCATTTATTTGCTATACTGAGACTTGTCTTTAGCATTTTACTACTGAGCGGTATCCTCTGCTGCTCTGTATTTTTAAATTCTTATGTGAAATTGTTGATTCAAATTCAAATTTTTTCATGCTTATTTCTTCAAGCCACCTTTTCGAATATTAAAAATAATCTGCTCACTACGGGTCTCAGTAACTTCTCAATGTGGTCTGGGCAAGTCCCCCTCTGGCCTTGAACTCTTTCCTCAGCCCTAGTCTGTCCCCAGCCTTTGTTCTTCCTGCTCCGTCTCCTGAGTCACCGGGACTACAGGTGTGTGCCACCAGGTCTGGAATGACTTACATGCTTTTTGACAATGAGAAGATGGGAAGGTGAGAGCATTCAGTCTTCAACATGCTTCCAGTTCTCAGCTTTACTCTCCCCGGCTAGTGACTGCGGTATATTCTCTCTTAGAATGCCGGGCAGCCACAGAGCCACATCTCAGCCATCCACAAGTTACTGGATGGAAACCACTAGCAACTCTATAGCATTCTGGGCTGCCAGTGTGTTTGGACACAGGCATCCAATAAGTTACAGGCAGGAACTAGCCCAACACGTCTTTATGAAACAGGCTTTGCGTTAGATTATTTTGCTTAGTGGAAGGTGTTTAGGTAGTCTACATATATCTAAGTTATATGAGTATGAACAGATATTCAGCAAGCTATCTCTACTAAATAGATTTCTTATATTTTCATTTACCATGGATTTATAGAATGCAAATGCAATTTTATCTTAAGTCTGGGAGTCTCTGCATTGTTCCTATCCCACCAAATCTGATCTACCTCTCCACTCTATGGTCTTTGCTCACCTTCAGTTCTTCAACCAGGACGCTAATTCAGCTGTCCTTTGAAATCGACATTTTTCTGGGTGTCTAAGGTCCATCCCAAATGCTTCTGGTCCATGGAGCTATTTTTGGTCCCATCCATCTTGCTGCCTGTGAGAGTACTTGCTGCATGCAGCATGTTCTTCAGGTATTTCTAGATTTGGCTTCATTCTTTCCCAGTGTAATGTAAATACATGGCAGACAGGAGTGTAATCTTAATTCCTTCTTCAACACTAGATTCTTCATGCCCCCCACATAGTAGGTAAACAGAATGCTATCATTCAGTTTTATTGATTTCCTCCTTCTTGCTCTACTCCCCTTTCCCTTCTCTTTCTTCTTCCCCTTTTTTGTAGTTGCAAGACATATTTCTTCCTCTTTTGAGTGCTTATTAGTGTTCAGAATTATGGTGTGTGTGTGTTCTTCCCCATGGTCCCATCCACTGGCCTCCTTTAGTTTGAAAGAACATATATTTATTAATGCTTATGTCAACGTATTCTTCAGAATGAGCGCTTGAGATCAGCGACAGAAACCTCCTTCAGTTTGGATCCAAGTGGTGCACTTGACTTTATCCCATGTCTTTCACATCTGGGATTGAGCAACACTGAAGTCCTAAGGCACACAGAGTTGCCTGCAACTCAAAAGGCAAATGCCAGCACTGTGGGCCACTGGGTAGAAGCATGTGGTCATCCAGAAAACAAAGGCAGCCCTGTTTCCCTTACTTTATAACAATTAAGACATGAGATTAATAGAATCTTTCAATTCTTGAATGGTGCTCGCAGAGTCGTTTGTGTTTGCTTTAATACAAAGGAATACTTTCGGACCCTAAAGGTCACTCGAGAAATAAGAGAGAAACAGATTATGAATGTGTGCTGGTAGATTTTTCAAGAATGACATGAGTTCTTTGCAGTGTGTTCTGGCCTGGAAATGCCTTGGCATGGGAGTTCTCTATGATTTACCATTGAGAGGCATTTCCTGAGCCAAGAGTCCCCTGTATGGAAGGGCCTGGCATTGGGAGGAGGAGAGGGTGCTGTGTTGGGAGGCAGAAGAAGAATCTCAGTTCTCATCCTAGAGTTTACTTAATGAGTGTAATATTCTTGCTAATCCAACCAGTCACAATCCCTTTGCCTAACCTTGTCACCAAAGAGGAAGACTACAGCCCCCATTTTCAACACGGTCTGCTTGGTAATTGTGTGGAAGTCTGCTCTCCTAGTTTTCAAAGTGGTATTTTAGGATTATCCTGGCTCAAAAAGAAATGAAGAACTTGCATGCCTGTCTTTACAGGAGTTGTATATGAAACAAGGACGGAGGGCCGATGTACACGGACAATGCAGCAACTACTAAACATTGTACCATAGAGTATCCTCAGTTCTTGTTTCTCATAAGGCTGGAAGTCAAGTTTCCATGGGGAATAAAAACACAGCAACTGAAGTGCTTTATGGATTTGCTAGTTAGAAGGACAAGACTATATTCAGCTCTGTAGCTGTCTCTCTAAGAAACTATTACATCTAGGCAATAAAATAGTAAATGGCGCGCGCGTGTGTGTGTGTGTGTGTGTGTGTGTGTGTGTGTGTGTGTGTGTGTGAATGTTGATATGCAGGAAGAGGGCAAGGTGGATGATGATACTGTAAGCCTTGGAAAAGGTCTGTTTAGGACAAGACAGTTCAGAATTGCTGCATCAATGTCACGCAGATGAAACAGACCTCGGGCTGACCATGAGTCATACACATTTACTCTGATGGGTTTATACAGGGTTTGAGTGCTGACTCCAGGGTAGACTGCCACCTGCATTCCTGGCTCTCTACATCAGTAATTACATTCATATATCTTCTGTGTTTTATTGAGTAGCTACTAAATACCAAACACAGAGCATGTGCGCATGCGCTCTCTCTCTCTCTCTCTCTCTCTCTCTCTCTCTCTCTCACACGCACACACACACACACACACACACAGAGGTTTGTACATAATTCTACATTTTGGGTGGAGAAGTATTCTTTAAAAAGGAAGAAGGGAGGAGTCTCATTTATACTTTAATCTGCATCCATATCTCCTGGAGTTGTAGCTTGTGCTTCTCATTCCTGGAAACACTTCCTTCTGTTTCCTGATTATTAGGATCCCCATAGACTTTTGCATATAAATGTGTTTCAGACAGGGAATTATGGGGAAGGGACAGAGATGGCGGCAATCCTTTTAGGAAAAGAAACAGCAGAATAGAGTTAAGTGGTCCCTGGTGTCCCTCCTGTCCTCACTCTTTATGACGAAACAAAGACAAGTTCAGTGTGACATCTATGAATTTAAACTCTGAGATGATTAGATACCAGCGAATTTGAGCGGAAATTGCTGATTTGTAGAAAGTTAAGTAATTTGACCTAATCTAATTATAAAATTATTCTTCTAAGAGTGTGCTGTAAGATACTCAGGGTGATTCGGTGCATGGTAGTCTTATCTGTTCTTACTGATCTTGTTGTTTGTTGTTTTCTTTGATTTGTTTTTGTTTTGTTTTGTTTTTATGACAGGGCCTTGCTGAATAACCCTGTTTGAGCTAGAACTCACTATGTAGCCCCAAACACACAGAGATCTGCTTGCTTCTACTGGGATTAAAGGGATATCACCAGCCCAACATCTTGCCCCTCCTCTTCATGAGATAGGTTGGGACCAAGGCTTACAGCTTTTGGAAGATTCATAAACATTCTATTTGAAACAATACTTGGGTATTTTCAGAGGAAGTGTGTTTCCTACGGGAAGTGGTGGTTACTTTGATGGAGTAGCGATCTGGCAAATGAAATTCAGAAATAACCATGCTGATGTGGAGAGCCTACCAAGATTTCATGGGACATAGAGAAAAAAGTACTTGACACTCTTACTGGACCTCGCTGGACACAGTCGTCTCTCAGGGCTTGGAGATACTGCTATGACTCATAACCCTCAAACTTTCACTTCTGGCCCTGCTCCTGTAAGGGCAGGGTAAATGGTCAAGGGTACAAAAGGGGCTCCTGAGCCCAGATGTGACTTCAGATAGGAACCAGAGCCCTTGTCTCAGATCAAAGGGTGAGAGTCCTTCGATCTGCTTCCGTTTGAAGACCATGTAGAGAGGCATCCAACACCGTGGTGAATTCAAACAACTAGGCTTACTACAGGCACCTGGGAAGGAATTCTCAAGGGGCTCCCAGACTGCCAGGTACCCAGGATTATTGAATTACAGGGCACTCATGATTGCCCATGAAAAGAGAGAGGGGAGGTAGGAGATGCTAACAGTGGAAGTGGCAGAAATCCTATAAACTGGTTTGGGAATCTGCTGCACGATTTCCCCGGTAGAAATTTGCCTTCCTAATTATGCTTTGTTTGTTCCGATATTAAGAATTAGTTGGTTTCCCCGGAGGAGATCGGAAGTGGAGCTGAGGAGGGAGTTGGTTGCGGAGCTTGCCAGTTGGAACGTGGAACATGAACCGCTTTCTGGCATGAGTGCAGCAAAACTATCCCAAAGTTATTTTCATCTTCAAGAAAAGCATAGTCGCGAGCTCCTCACGGGCCTCCCACACTGTGGGGAGGGTTTTATGTGGTTGTAATGTTCAGGGGGCATGCACTGTCCATCAGAGACTCGGGTGGCTGGATTGGGCCTCTAGCTCCTGGTGCTGCGTTGGAAGGTTGTGGAGGCTTTAGGAGGTGAAGCCTCTGTGGAGGAAGTGGGTCAGTGGGGACAGGCCTTGAAGTTTTCAAGCCTAATGTCACTTCCTGTCTACCGCTCTCTGCTTCCAGACTTCGGCTACCGTGGGACCAGCTTCCTTATACTTGAGCCGCCATGATGGACTACATCTTTCTTTAAACTGTGGAGCGGAAACAGACCCTCCCTCCTTTAAGCTGCTCCTAGTCAGGTATTCAGCTTCAGCAATGAGAAAAGTAACACATAACGATTTTATTTCTTTTATTAATTATGTGTGAGTCTTACTCTGAGTATTTATGTCTTTGTTATCACTATCCTTTGCGACTATAGCAAATAATAAGCCAGATTTTTCACATTCAAGCGCAAGTGCCTAGCAAATAAAGGGGCCAGGAATACAATGAATGTTATTGTTTAGGTGACCTCATCGCAAAGCATTGAAACACAAGCCCAGGCTAGCTTCGAAGCACTTGAACTAGAGGTGAATTAGGAGTCTTAGACTTATAAAGGCGTTGTCAAGGGGTTTTAATAGCACTTGCCCCCTTCTTTCTCTTGACATTTCCAACCCTCTTTCCATTTTTTTCTTTCTGTTTTGTTTTGAGGAATCGTCTTACGTAGCTCAGGCTGGCCTTCAACATACTATACAGCTGACGTAGAGCATCCTGCCTTCACCTCACCAATGCTGGCATCACAGGCCACGCTGGTTTATGAAGTCCCGGGAATCAAACCCAGGGCTTCCTAGTTGCTAAGCAAGTACTCTATGAGTTTGGCCCTCCTGCATGAGTGCTCCCGCCACCTTTAATTTTTTTTTTTTTTTGAAAATTTAACTATTTTCATATTTTAACGTTTCCTAAGTATGGGAAAACTCCAAAGTGAGCCAACATTTCTCAAGCTCATTGCTCTTCTACAACTACAAATCTGAAAGAAATGTAGAGACCCAGTGAAAGCTAGGTGACAAAAATCAACATTCAAACTCCCAGCGCGGATTTCATGTGATGCAGGAGAAGCTGCTAACAGTCAAACACCATTCATGATTTTAGATCATGTGAACTGGATGGAAGGCTGCTGATGCTGTTACCCTTGGGATATACTAGACAGCTCTAACCCTTTCCGTAAACGACTAAAAGTCATTGGTGCAGGCAGCCTATTGGCTCATCCCTGATCGTCACTGGATATGAGCTCATAATTCATTTTCTATCCTAGAGACAGCTTTGTGCGATTTAATAAGTATAAGATTTGGAATATGATAAAAGCATAGCTTTGTTTGGTGTATGACTTTGGTACTTAATGAGTATATAATTTACATGAAATAATTGTTTAACTTTATGTGTGAGTGCATTGCACGTGTCTGTGCGTGTGTGTGTGTGTGTTCACATTGGTATTTTTTTGTATACATCTGTGGCTTGGAAGTTTAAAGGTCAACAGCCAGCATCTTCCTCAGTGACTCGCCCCTTGAATTTTTGATGTCATTTAACCTGAAGCTTGGCCACTGGCTAGAGGGGCTGACCAGTGAGCCCCAGAGATTCTCGTCAGTGCTGAGTGTCCAAGACTTGCCGCCATGTCTGCTTTTTCTCTGAATGTAGGGGATCAAACTCAGGTCCCCGTGTTTGTATAGCAAACACTTTTCAGATTGAACCATCTCCCCAGAGCCTGGGAGCTATTTTTTTTTTTTTAAATTAAAGATGGTGAAAACAGAGTCAGTAGGCCCTGGTGAGGACACTAGGAAGAATCTGGGGGTCAAACTTCATGAACTTTATATATTCAAAGTGCTCAGGTACCGCTCTGCTGTCTCATTATTAGCAGTAAAGGAGCCTAAACTGGCCATAAAAAGGACAGTTTCTCATTTTAAAGCTATAAGCTAGTATAATCCAGGAGTAGTTCTTAAACACAGAAAACTAAGTATTTTCAGCAATAACGCAGAGAAAATCAAGAAACACCTCTATATTCACTAGTTTTCCTTCTGCCGATTCCTAGCTGGATTGCTTGCGACAAAGTTGTAGGGTTCTTGTCCTATGTTGCTATACCTTAGACGTAGGTGATAGAATGGGGGGGGGGGGCAGAGACAGAAGTTAAGCTCACCTTAATCTTTGCCCATAGCCACAAAACTACACAGACCCTGAGATCAGGCTCTTGCCTGCTTCTGGCCTACTAACTTGGGGGCAGCTAAGGCCAAGGTGAACCTCAGACTATTGTTTCTTTGGGGGACAGAGGGACAGAGTCCAGAGGTCATGACCTGCTTCAGGGACAACGTCTCAGAGTCCAGTGGTTGCAATGGGGGTATGTTGTAAGTCAGAGCTTTGAAGCAAACAAGAGGCAGAGGGGACCTACGCAGGTCAGACAGGCAAGGGAGGTCATGCTCAAGAGAATTCAGAGCTACAATAACAACAGGCAGGGTGGGGCAGATATAAATATCACCACCAAGCAACTTAACTTCTTCGGAATTTGAGATATTTCTATTTTTTTTTTTCGTGATCGATCTTAAGTTTGCAAGATTGTTCTTGATCTTCTAGACACTAGCTCAGAAACCTGTACTAAGAGATAGGTATGGCTTTCTTTACTGTGGGGAGTTTACAATGATTGCTATTATAACATTTTTAATAGTATGTTGATTTATTTATTCCTCTCTCCATGTATGGAAGGGAGGAGAGATCAAGCATAGTCCATGTATGCATATCAGAGGACAACTTGCAAGAGTCTCCTTCAACTATGTGGGTCCCATGGATCTGACTTTAAAGTGGTCGCTCTTAGTGGCAAGTGCCTTTACCTTCTGAGTCATCTTGCTAGCCCCTGAATTCATTTTTCAGAGAAGATGGCAGAATAAAAGGGATCAGTGAAATCAACCTTCCTTCTCAGGCTTTCTTCTGCTAACTCAAGACTGGAAAATCCTTTGCAGTGTCTCTGTAGTGTGTGTGTTGTGGGGGGGGGGGTGGAGTCCAAGGCAGGGTGGTCCAGGGCAAACTTCCTTCAAGAAAATCTGTACATCTTCAAACATTTTGAGTCTTGTCTTCAAAGACTCCCAACTTCCTAATCTTCTACCTTACAAGCTACTGTGGATTCCATGGAAGATCACACATTGGTCCCTCTTACACAGGCAATTTATTGTTATGTTTGTGTTATACGTGTGTTTTAGTGATGGACACCTACTACACACCCATTTCTTTCTAATAGAAATATGAAATTTTGTCTTGCCTAAAGTTCTTTCTAAGTGATATTCTTTCATCTGATACTTTCTACTTTAAAACCATTTGGTTTCTGGTTCCTTAACTCCTTTGTTTGATTACCCTCTACCCTGTCCATGATGAGAAATAATTCTGCTGAAGTTTATTAACTTGCTTATTGATGAGACTTGAACCTAGAGCCTTGCATATGCTAGGCAAGCACTGTAGCTCTGAACCATATCCCTAAACCTTGCTGGAAATTGTTTCCTGGGAGGTGGAAGGTTTTTGGAGAAAGGAGGTTTTTGCAGACTTAACTCAGAACTGTGATATTAGTATGCCAACAACTGTCTAATCAACCAGATCTTTAAAATGGTGCTTGGGTAGAGATAAGCTCTCATCCACATGTGGTTTTATCAGTTATAATACCTGAAAAAGAAGTAGCCTCTCTGCTTTGATAAGATGAGAACTGTGGGGCATATTCATTTTTCCCCCCAGCAATATTTGGAGGCTTTGCAAGCTGACGAGTAAACAGGTTGTTTTGTTTGAGGGAAAGCCTCTGAGTTAAGCAGGGTTCATCTGCTGACATTAACTGGAGATTAAAGAGGGATTGCCATCAACTCACACAGTCAAAGCATCATGGTGACATGAGTGAGCAGGCTCCACCCTGACTGGGCACCTTTCCCACACCCGATCACACACCATCCAAGTCTGTGATGTTAGCACCTCTTTTTTTTTTTTTGTGGAGACCTAGAAATGTCCAACAAGCAAAGTGGAAAGCAAAAGAGGCTGTGAGGAAGGATAAACTTCTTGACAGAACATTCCAGAACAATCTGTCACCCAGACTGGCCAGGAAGCATCAAGGTATCAAGGAGAAACGTGTTTGAGGGTTGATGCTTTTTCAAAATGTTTTATTTTCTATTTATCATCCTTCCTTGACTTCTAACTTTTCATATGTGCTCTTGAAAACAATTTAATCCTTGACGTTCTTACCAACTCCTTAGGACACTGAAGCAGGTTTACCCAGAAACTTCGCGAATAAGGATAAGTTTACCTTTTAAAATGAAAACAGCTGGATAGCCCCAGCCAGGCAGGAGGTGGCTTTTGTTTCATTAGCAAAAGGGAACTGCATGGCCCAGAGTGAACAACTGGGCTAGCAGCCATCACAGGGAGAAGAAAAGGAAATGCGCCATCATAAAGAACTGATCTGATCGTGGAAAACGGAGAGTGAGCTGGAGCCAAGAACAACAGGCAATAAATAGACCTGGAGGCAGGAGAGACCAAGGGGCATGCAGAACCAGGCTCAGGAAAGGGGCAGTGAGATCAGGAGCATTCCGGCCCTTAAAAAGCCCTCCAGACGTGTCTGAAGATGCCTTCAAATCCAGCTTGTGTCAGTCTGTTCCCATGTGTGATGTAATAAAAGTCAAATGGAAACGAGAGGCACAAAGTTGATGTGGAATACTTCTGAGTGGCTGCTTCCTGCTTTCTTATGAGGAAATAAAGCAAATCTGTGTAATTGCAGCCGGGTGGTGGGAAGGAAGAGATCAGAGATCAGTTGTCTTCGTAGTTAGAAAACTGCATCTGAACACTAAGGGGCTCATTAGGGGTCCTAGAGTACTGTTTTGTTAGTCTCTCTCTCTCTCTCTTTCTCTCTCTCTCTCTCTCTCTCTCTCTCTCTCTCTCTCTCTCTCTCTCTCTCTCTCTCTCTCTCTCTCTCTCTCTCTCTGTGTGTGTGTGTGTGTGTGTGTGTGTGTGACATGGTGGGGTGGCCCAAGTGTGGCCTGCAAGTAAAGATCCCGAGGAGGATGACTTTGGGGAATGCGTTCTCTCCTTTTACCATGTAGGACCTAGGGATGGAAGTCAGGCTGCTAGCCACTGTAATGCTAGCTTCTCTTACTAACCTCACACAAGCTGGAGTCAGTTTGAAAGAGCAAACTTCAGTGGAGAAAACACCCCCTGCCAGATTGGTCTGTTGGCAAGAGTGTGCATCTTTGCCTGCTAATTGACGTGGGAGGGCTCACTGTCAGCAGCACTACCCCCTGGGATGTTGGTCCTCTGTTCTATCAGAAAGCAGGCTGAGCAAGTTATGATGATCAAGCCCGTGAGCAGCGCCCTCGCTGGCCTCTGCCAGGGCTCCTGCCTCCAGGTCCAGCTCTCTGAGGTTCTGCCCCCACTTCCTCAGTGAAGTACTGTGACGTGGAAAGGGAAGCCAACCCTTCCTTTCCTCTCCAGTGTCCATCACGGCCACAGAACGCTAGCCAAGATGCTCACTGAACTACTGCAGTAGCCATTCTGTAGTTATCAGTTAGTTTTCTCACCTACTACTCTATTTGTGGAATAATTTATTCGAAGTCCGTCTGTGAGGGGACAATGGTTCAGGACCCACAGCTCCAGATCCAAACAGCTGCAGGTGATCTTGCATGGCTTTAAGTGGAACCTAATTAGAAAACCTGGAGCCTTATCTGCCAATCATCCTGAAATCTGCTCTTCTTGACCAAACACGTATAGGCGGTCAACAGTCCAGGCTTTCCCAGGAGAAGGGTTTTCCTAATTATTTCAGTTTTCTATTGGTTATGGATGATACCTCACCCATGAAATGGCACCGACCTTTCGTTGCTGGAGGGAGGGAGCTTATTAGTTTTTTTTTCTTTTAAAATTAGTTTTTAATGGTAGCATTTGTTTAAAGGAGGAAAAAAAATGGTTAGTGGTGTCTTCTGGAATGTGCATTAATCTTGTTAATGACACCGCGGTTCATGGTTGGCAAAACAGAACTTTTGTATCAACTTCTTTTTTCTTCTCTTTGGTAGTTATACTTTAGAAATAAAGCCAGGGCACTAAAGATACATGAAGAGTCTATGAAGACAGGGTACAGGATTTCCTATGATTTGATGTTGTTCTTAATTAGGAAGTACATTGGCAACAAGCGCTAACATATGTTAGGATGATTAGTTGTAGCCAAATAAATGTTTTCTATTACAACTACGAATTCCATGCCTCCTTGGAAGCCATCCTGCTCTGTTCATGACTCACACAGTCCTTTCCCAAGGTATCTTGAGGGCCAACTTTCTCTTGGCTTCTTGAGAATCACTACTTGGACAGCATTCTCCTGTCAAGTCATCTACAATGGGAGTGGAGGTGAAAGTGTGGCCGGGAGATGCCCTCTGGTTCTGGAACTGTGTCGTATCTGGTAACAAGCGGGTTTTAATTAGTAACTGGCCTTGAACTCAGAGTTGCAAAGGGGGTGTTAGCAAGCCAAGGCAGTGTTCTTGGAGCTGTGCTTCTTTTTGTCTTGGTGGAAGAGATACCAAGCAAGGTAATGCACAGGCTAGCAAGAGAAGTGATAAATTAACTGTATATACCTGGAAAGTAGTTCCCTGTGCACAGGGCCTGTGATGATCCCAACTGCTTTCGCAATAGTAGAAAGTTGGAAGCAATGTAAATATTTATCGCAAGGGAGTAGAGCAATATTTTGTGACCTGTTGATCCCTGAAAGAGCTTTGGGAACTAATGAGTCTTCTCTATTTGAAACAATGCAGCCACCTCTTAGTGCCATTTTGCAAGGGGAAATTATTATATTTAAGAATACAAACATTATACTACGATTTGATTAAAAAATTACAAGGTTGTATGTTTTCCGGGGGACATGTAAAAAAAAATCCTTCCATTAACGTACATAAAAATTTCCTTTACATTAGGGAATACAACAAATACAAAATTGTTTTGTCTCAGGTGCTGAAGAGAGAATGAAGATAGCTAAGAAGGTCAAAGAGAGTCTTTTATCTCTGGTGTGCACGTATGTGTGGTGTTGGAGGGAAGCATCATTCTCTGTTTCTAAAATCAGAAACAAACTGAAAAAGGGAGACCAAGTGAATGGTGAGGAATTTATTGCCCCAAATTGAATAACAAAGTCCCTTTTCCCCTCTTGGACCTTGCATTGTAAGCTGACTGTATCACCCGCCATGACTTTAGTGGGCAATTAGTACAAAGATTATTTTGTCTTATCTGTGTCTGAGAAATCTAAGAAAAGCTTTCTTTAAAAATTGTTCTGTATCATGTTTATGATTCTTTTGCCTGTGAGAATGGATGTTTACCTCTTGTGCTTGCCTAGTGCCTGTGGGTGACTAGAAGATTGCCTCAGATCCCCTGAAACTAAAGTTATCAATGATTGTGAGCTGCTATGTCGGTGCTGGGCATGACCCTGGTTCTCTGCAAGAGTGTCAAAGGCTCTTAAGTGCCAAGCCACCTCTCCTGCTCTAATGCAAGATTTTCTAACCCTGCACTTTTGTTGTTGTTGTTTTTTGTTTTGTTTTTTTGTTTTTCAGTACAGGGTTTCTCTGTAGCTTTGAAGCCTGTCTTGGAACTAGCTCTTGTAGACCAGCTGGCCTCGAATTCACAAAGTATCCACCTGCTTCTACCTCCCAAGTTCTGGGATTAAAGGTGTGTACCACTACTGCCCAGCCTAACCCTGCACTTTTTTTTTTTTTTTGCTGCCTCACAGGAATTTTATACCCAGCTGAAGTGACACTGTAGCTATCGGCATCTGCAACTCAGCTGGAGATTGCTTCCTTTTAAAACTCCATTAAATCAGTGAAACTGAATCCCCGAGGCAACCCAGGGCTATCTGTTCACAATGCTCTGAACACGTCATCAAGAACTCTCTGCTCTTTCTCTCTTCAGTGCCCTCAAACACGCTGATTATTCCTTCTGGAATCATCTTCCTCTGGGTTTTGCAATATCTTTTTCCTTTACTTTGGCCAAATGTTTTCAGTAGTCCCTGTTGCAGAAGTTTGGCCTGTCAGTCTGCCATTCTCCTTTCTGGTTGCATTTACTTGCTTTTAGTCGCCCTTTGCTTTCCTCTCCTCTTGTCTGATGTGGATTTCAGGAGAAGGGAATTAGGTTTTATTTTTGCTGTTGTCCATCAAAACTTGAAACTATGTGAGGAACACAGAAGATGATCAACAAATACTCTGTTCAAAAAAACTAACAAGCCTGTGGGATTGTTTTTAATTGTTTTTGCACATAAAGTGTTAACAGTTTTAAAGCCTTGGAAAATACTCAATCGGATCTATGTACTTTGTATGCAAACCTCCTATTCTCTCTAAGACTCTGCTCTACATCTAAATTGCCTTTTTCTTGTAAACAATTCTATTCTGTGCATGGACCCAAAATATATTTGACAAAAAGCTACAGAGTACAAAAACAGCCCTCCCATACTGAGAAGCAGGGCTTTTTCTATAATCTTAAATGAAGACCTTTTCCCAATATATCAGCTCTTTTGTAAACCATGAAATGAAATGACTGGCTATCAGAAGTAATTTTGCAAAGAAAACCTGTCATCTCCAGAGCAGTAAAATCTCTATAAAACCACATAAACTAATTACCAGGTTAAGTAAAATCACTGGAATACATCAGGACCTTCTCTTGTCTCCAGGGCAGATATAATACAGTAATTCCCTAATAGTCACTCTGGGAAGATCCTGTAATGGGTGGGATGAACTTGTTATAATCTGTTCACTTCGTTTTGGTCCTGAGAGTTATAAAGAGAATATTGGTGGCAGATCACAGAACAAAGAAGAGATGCCTATTAATTTTGCATGACACTAGCTGGCCTTTGCAAACATTTGAGTCAGTTCAGAGGATCCCAAGTGGCAGTAACACACTCATCTTTTTCCCTCGGAACATGGATATAGATATGATGTACATGTGTCAACATGAACGCATATGAACCAGAATAAGGAGGGAAGGATGTAAACACAAACATACACATACACACACATACACACGCACATACACACACACAGAGGGGAGGGAGACAAAGAGACACAGAGACAGAGACATGACACAGACACACAGGCACACATACACACATAAAGATAGACAGATAGATGATAGAAAGAACTAGAAAGAGAGAGAGAGACAAAGACACAGAGAGACATAGAAATAAAGTCACACAGGAAGAGAGAGAGAGAGGGAGGGAGGGAGAGAGAGAGAGAGAATAATCACTGGGCCTGGAACCCAGGAAGGACCCTGCACACGCTAAGCAAGCTCTCTACCACTGACAACATGCCCCGCCTCAGAGCACAATGATGTTCTGTATGTAGCATTTTTTTTACGTTAGATCATTTAGATACTTTTGTGCATGTTCTCTTTTGCTTGAAATGTTGAAGACAAGCTTCACACAAGAGCAAAAAGCCTCCAAAGCCTCAAAAAAGAGCAGGCATGCCAGGGAAGACCACATGTTTCTTTCACTTACTAAAATAACATTAAGGAGTTTGTTGATAATCTGAGGGAAACCAGAGGGTTAAGTTCAACTCACTGGAGCATTGACTTTATTTTATTTGAATTTTCAATACACAAATGATTAAATTGATGGCATTGCTTTTCAGGTCCTGAACCAATCTCATGTTCCACACGGGCGATGACATAGCTCATTGTTCTAGACTGTGATGGGTGATCAGCTGTTCTGTTATGTCTACTTCACGTACCTGGTAGATAAAGGCTGTCCTGTTTGCCTTACTCTGCCACGTGCAGTGAGTGGCGCAGGTGAATTACTCTAAAGAGAGACGCACCATGAGTTCCCATTGCAGTTATACATTTTAGAGACAAATTAGATACAGATTTTCTTTTCCGAAAAGTGCCACTCCTCGGCTCCATTAGATGCAAAAGTTGACTTCCTAGTGCTTTACCGTGGTGATTTCTACCCCAGCCCGGAGACTGCCATTCATGAAGATTGGCAGGAACCTGATTTCATGAAAGCATGGGTGTTGGCCCTGAGCTCAGGAGATAGTGTTGGAGGCCTAAAACCTGGGAAGACACATTCGCAGCTATTTGTCCAAAAGCCTCCTGCCATAAAAGCCACACTGCAACCCCTCCCCTCAATTAGCATCCAAGGAGATCTTTGAGCTGGATGCTTTATTTTTTTTCCTTCCGTGTTTGAGCCTGCCACTGCCTGGCTAGGCTGTGAGTCCCTCCGGGTTTGATAATGAGGTGGAGGACAGGGATGTAGCCCTCACTAAGCATGTCACCCCTATTTAGCGCCTTTTCCAGGATGGCAGCCACTATTGTTTTATTATGTCCCTGATCAGCTGTCACTATTCATAAAGTAATCACTGCCATTAACACGTCATGCCTCAAGCCATCTGCTGCAGCATGGCACGTACCAAGCTGTTGGGTGGAGGAAAGCAGGTGTCACCAAAGAGTGACAGTGCCACCGTGGCCGCAGCAAAGGTAGGAGGTCCTTGTGGCGAAAATGTAGGTGTCATCAAATAATTCAATGTTTTTTCTGTGTAGTACATCACAATAGGTAACACCACTTTTTGCTCCACCTGCAGAAGGCTAAAATGTAAAGTTCTTCTTTGAGATCCATCCTAATAGTGATCGCTACTGGAGACAACAATGTCGTGGAATGTGTTGCTAATAGATCTGGACTTCAGCATTCAAGTCGCAGTCCAATTGAAAGTCAAATTGAATTCTCCATGCCTGGGGATTGAACTGAGGGCCTCGCCCAGGGCAGGCATGTATGATGCTACTGTAGAATGGAGAATGGATCGATCCATCAGACCTTTATCTGGCATCCATTTAGTGATCATGTATTAAGTGGGGGCCACTGAGATAAGGCAGGATCAGTCATAATATGCATTCTCTACCTTATTTTATTTTATTTTTATTTTCAGGGGTGAGGTTGCTAGGCACATACTCTACAACTGAGTGGAATCCCCAACCCAGAAAGCTCTAATTAAAAATAAAAAATCATCAGGTAATATATGCAGTGGGCATCATTGATCCCCACTGAATTCCTGATCCCCATTCTGTCTTAACACTTCATTTGACTTGGGACAACCTTGGGTTGCTAATAACTTTCCATGTTGATGGGAATTGATGGGGATAAGAAACTAGCATTGGAAAATCATGATGATTGGATGAAACTCATTAGACAAGACTGGGCACGTTCAGTGTGGTATGGCCAGAGATAAACAATAAAGCCCATTAGAGCAGACAGTGCCTCTGTAGGGTACTAAGTTATTGCCACCACTCTGCCATGAAAGGGATTTGCATTGCTCCAAGTATGGCAGGAGTTAACCATTTAACTGGAGACTTAAAAATGTTGGGAGGAAGTTAGATTCGCGACCCTTTCTAGATGCTAGGGTTACGTGTCTGATTTCACTCCTTCAGAAAATTAAGGTACCTTACCTATCTAAACCTCCAGCTGAAATATGTATATATAAAACTACAGCTGGATAAGCTTCTTCTGCCTCCACGGTATTCAGTTTTATTCCCTTCCCAGGGAGCAGGAAATACTGTGTAAGTGAATCCACAGCACCCCAGTTGTCCCCTGCAACATTTCCCCACCCTTCCACTGCGGGTGTGAGCGGAAACTTGGATGGTGCCTTTTTTTTTTTTACTGTAATATGTCTTTTTCTACATGCCTGGGGATTTAACTGAGGGCCTTGCACAGGGCAGGCATGTATGATGCTACTGTAGAATGATGCTGTACCCCAGGCAGGCTCTGGTTTTACGAAGAAACATAACAGCACTATTCAGCCCCCTGCTTCTGCCCACGCATCCCACCGATGGTTCAAGAGCCTTTTCAAGGGTAAGTTTGATGTGTCCTTCAAATCTATGGAGTATATCCTTTGATTACAAACGTCAGCAGGGCATGTGGCGCAGTGTGACAGTCTATAGACTACAAAGTTATACAACATCAGTACCACTGACTCCATAAAGCCAAGACTAAGCAGGCAGACCTGTGATCACTGCCTGTTGCTACTCTGCCAGACGGCCCTGAAGATGATGATGTCACACATGACTTCATAATTTTAACAAAAGTCAAGACATTGATATGTTATCCGGAGCAAAATGTTGAATTTCAAATAGCTTCTTTGGATTGGCTCTTTAAAATATTACATGGCCTCATAGCTTTGCCAGAAGGACTAGAAAAAGTAAGGATCCTGGGATCTCACCCCAAAGGCAAGGACTGACTAGTGCTGGTTCCAAAGCTCAGCTAGGGCAGTGGTTACCAGCTGGTGGGTACTAGAATGACCCCCAGATCACATCTGCTAAAGTTTATGCTTTTTTTAAAAAGTATCTTTGTGTGTGTGTGCATTTATATTTGTGAGTGTGGGTGTGTGCTTGCTGTGGAGTGTATGTGTGAGGTCAGAGCACAGCCTCCGCTGGAGGTCCGTGCCCTCCACCTTGGTTGAAGCAGGATCTTGTTTGTCTGTTGTTAGATAATGAGTATGCTCACCTCACCATGCCAGTGCTGGTGTTTACATGGGTTCTGGGGATTCAAACTCAGGTCCTCTGGCGTGTGCGGAAAGTGCTTTTCCCCTCTGAGCCATCTCCCTATTCTAAACTCTTATAGTTTTGGAAAGTCGATAAGCTACTGAAAATTCCGAATAATATTAAAGAAATCAAATAATAAAGTATTAAGGTAATATTCAAAATAATAGTAAAATAATATAAATAATGGTAATATAAAATATTTTAATCAACTCTTTGTGCCTAAGGGAGGAAGAACCTGAGGATTTCAAGAAAACAGCTAGGGGACTGGAATCACGGGGGACGCTAGGGAAGCGTGCTCCTGAGACCTGTCTGCGCATGCGTGATTTGCCTCTGGCTCAAATTTGGCTCTGCCGTTGTGCGAGCCACTCGTGTGTAAGTGGGAGGCTGGCCACGCAAAGTACGTCAGCAGACTGCGAACCATTTTTGATAGATGGTTCCATATCTTCTCTTTGATGTCTTCATGGAAAAACATGCCAGTCGTTTTACTGCGGGGTGTCTGTCAGGCTGAATCTAGTTTTCTCTGAGCAGAAACCTCAAGCCAGTCAGCTTCCTGGTACAGCTCTGCCTCTTCCTCCCTCCATCCCCAGACCCTCACACATTATTCAGCAAACTTTGATTATTTTTCCCCTCATACATGGGAGTCTGCCAACTCCTTGAAGCCTTTCACTGTGTAGTAAACATTTAGCTGAGCCTGGTGGCCTCAAATGTTATAGAAAAAAAAAAAAAACATTGTAAAGGACAAATAATGTATGAAGTGGAGAAAAATCAGAGGACCAAATCTAAAGAGCCATCAGAATGACAATAAAATGGTTGTGATCTACAAAATAATTCTATACTTCCAAGATGCTTACAGCGCTTATAAAAATAGACATATAAGAATATAGTATTTTTGCTTCTTGTGCTACTAATTAATATTATTAAGCACAAACACATCTGGCATGTGATAGGCACTGTATAAATATAACTGGTTCCTATATAAAGGAAAATGAAGCCAATAAGGTAAGCTGTAATGTTCGCATGCTCAGCGGTGAAGGGCGGAAGGTTTGATGGTAGAATATTTTGAAGGGAAGGTCTCAGAAATGGGTGCCGTTTAAACTGGCCATTGGATATGAGTGAGAAGGGTTTGTTGGGGGAAAATTACACAAAATTGTGAGTTATGGGAGAGATGCTGTCTGCATCCTCTACACCTTAATGGTTTTCTGCTTGCCCTTCATGCCGTCTTACACATTCTTTAAGCCCTCTGCCCATCTTTATGCTTGTAGGATACTCTGACCCGCTGTTTGGCTCCTCTTTATGGACGTGAGCATTTTACCGAAGGTCTAATCAACACCATTGTTTACTGGTGAGTGTGACTGATAACTGTCTTAGGGCTATTATGTCATGATTTTAAGGTTTTGCTTATTCACAATCAGCTTCTCCGCTCCTTTATCATGCGCCCGCTTTTTTATTTCATTTTTTTATTGGGACATCTCTCTTCTTCTCGCCCATCTTCCTTTCCTGACTCCTCATGGAAACTGACAGGAAAAAAAATGAATGATTTAAGAAACATGTTAGAAATGATGCGCACACCGCTAGCTATTTAAATTTTTCAGATTTACTTATTTTGCATGCACAAGCATTCTGCCTACATGCATATGTGTGCCTTGTGCCTATGCCTAGGGCCTGAGGAGGTCAGAAGAAGGCAGGAAAGCTTCCGAGACTGGAGTTCCAGGTGGTTATGAGACATGGCGTAGGTGCCGAAAGCTGAGCCTGCGTCCTCTGCAAGAGCAAAGGTACTTTTAACTGCTGAGCCATTCCTCTAGCCCCACCCCTGACTATTTTTGATGAAAAAATAAAACTCGAGACCACGTGATCCAAAGTTAATATGCAAGAGTTTCATCCCCTTTGCAAGTGAAAAGACTCAGAGGCCGTTTGCTTTGCCATTAGAAGCTTCATTGGTTTCTGGTGGTTCTGGTGGTTCTGGTGGTCAGCCACGTGCGCATCCAGGACGGGATGTCAGTTGCTTTGAAGAGCCAACCCCAGTGGTTCAGTCCACAGGATGTAGGTGCTTGCCTAAGTCTTCTTTCTAAAACCCTGCTAGCAACTAAACCCTGCCTTGAGGTCTTTATTCCCGTGAAGCTGAGTTTGGAAGGGAGAATGACGATCTATATTTCTATCTATCTATCTATCTATCTATCTATCTATCTATCTATCTATCTATCTATCTATCATCTACATGCACACACGCACTAAAGGGAGAGGGGGAGAGAGAGAAAATTTGAATGAAAACACAAGAGAGATCAACTGATAGCTGAACTTAGCTTCGCTAAGAGAATTTTCACAGCGAACGTGTATTTTGAACATAATGCCCTAATACCATCTACAATTATGAGCCCTTCATCGGTGATTACCAGAAGGAAGTATTAGGTGAAATAAATGTCTGACAGAGAGCAAGGCGAGACTTCTAGAACTAAGCTGATAGACTGGCGGCATCCTTCAGCCTTTAAGATCATCATCTACGCTATCCTCGGTAGGAACTCATAACAGAACTTTCACAAACGGAACATTAAGAAGAACTCAAGCAACACTTTTTAGAGTTTGTCCTGTGGGAAAGCAGGTAGACTATAGATCGAAGTTCCTCATTGACTGGTGTTAAGTAATGTTTGCTTAGAACCATCTAGAAAATGTGTTCATCTAAGCAAACCTGAAAATGTGTAGTGGGCAAAAAAAAAAAAAAAAAAAAAAAACTATTGAAATAATGCGTTTCCTTTATGCCAAGCCTGTCCATTAATTTTTTTCCACATTCCTAGTGTGTAACATTGCCTTTATTAAAAATGGAATTTGAAAATGAGATGGCATTGGTAAGAGACACCATGGGTACGCAATGGAAAGGGGGATTGCAGAGCTGGGCTCTGTTGGACGAGGGAGATGGGAAAACAGAATTTGTCTGGGCTGACTCTGAGCCACGGGCCATGGTCCACAGCCTTTAAAGGGATAAGTAATGCTCAAAGCCCAGCACCTTTATATCTTTATTTTGAGTATTTGTTTCTTTTCATGAAAGAGAGCAATCCCAAGCTATTTATCAAAACAAAATTCACTCCAGCACAGCACTTTCTGTGTGGTGTTGGGAAACGCACGCATGCTGCACATTTTTCTATTGTTCACAGACCCCGCCTAGTAGTATCTGTCTAAGTGGACTATGATTGGCGTTCTGGAGGGAGGCAGCTTGGTGCTATGGGAAAACAGTGGACTCCATTGCATTTGGCTGAGCTCTAGCCCTGATGACCGCTGCATACCTGTAGCCCTGTGACCGTCGGCAGCTGTTTCATCCACATGTGAAGCAGAGGTCACAGTTCCTTTTGAGTAGGAGGCCCTTTAACTGTGACAGTGTCTCTACCTCATTGCCATCCTCCTTCCTGGGAGTCTTTCAAATTAGGAGCAGACAGCCTACTTACAACTAGGAGCCATTACGGGATTATCAAAGAGTCCCGTGTAAGAAACGTAAAGCCCTTTGAGACATATGTGTCAATCAAGTAACAATTACATGCTTGCGAAGACTAAACACAAAATAAATTTGAAATTCCTAGACTTCGGTGAAAATGAGAATCCATTCAGTGGCTCTGTTTCCGGAAAAGAAGCATCTGTGTTCCGATTGCTGTGCTTTCCCGCTCAATAATCACGGAGCACCTCACAAATACATGGCCTCTGCTAGGTATTTTTAAGACAAAGTTAAATTAGATGTGACTCTGAAATACAAAGATCCAGAGTGCATGGCGAAGATCCCATGCAGAGAGTCATATGCTGGGATATGGGAGCAGTGTCTTCCTGGATGCTGGACTAGGAAGTTCATTGGTTAGGGTAGGATGGAAGGAAAAGGAACAATTTCCAAGAGAAGGGGGGGTGGTATCCATGTTAAGCCTTAGAACATGAGTAGAAATGATCTTCATTGGCTAAATAGGAGAGCTTGGGTAAGAAGGAATTCCAGGCAGTGGGGCAAAGATGTCACAAGCATAGGGAGATGGAACCCGCCACATATGTATATGTGTGTTTACGTGTGTGTTTGTGCATGTGTGTGTGTGTACGTGTGAATACCCAAAGCTAGCTTCAAATAGTGATGAGAGCAATACTATATTACTGAAGGCAAGTTGGGACCAAATTGCAGAAGGTTTCTTCTCTAGATCAAATGGCTTATTGCCTTAGGCATGATAAGAGTTGTCCTGCGTAGAAGCTCAAAAGACTCTGCATAAATCTGCATGGAGAAGAGCCATTGATGGTTAAGTCCGTCAGGAGGCAGGTGCTGAGGTTACCCATTTCTTATTAAGAAAATAAGGAGATTTGACAATAATCTCGAATCTAAAAAATAATAATTTGGTCCATTAGAACTAATACTGTGTGTGCTGGACATACACCAGTAGCCATGCATTTTCCTCACGTATGGACAAAACCCTGGTTTCAGTGCCCAGCATTGACTAAATAAATAAATGAATAAATAAAAAAAGAAAATATGCCTGTGATTCTTTAGCAGAAAGGCTCCCCAGAACGTGGACAAGCTTTCTTCTTGTTTATTTTTGAGGCATTTGCTAACTGATGCTGTAGAGGGGCTTTTCTTACGTTTTAAAACCTTCTTAGCTCCTTCTTGTCACACACAGGTGACAGGCATAGCTTGGAAGCACTTACCCCCTTAAAACTGAAGGATGTCTTCAAGAAAGGATAGGGTATCTTCCACAGAGGATTCCTTAGTGGTAACATAAATCCACACAGATTCCCTTCTGTACAAACTGCCCAGTCTAAACAGTGAGCCACTTCTGATCTAGTGGGTTCTTAGGTGAAAGGATGTATTATATGGGAAACAATGTGTTTTTAAATTAGCACACATACCCCCCAAAATATATTGACTTAGTGCCCCTTAATGGCTTTCAAAAAGCCATTAGGCTCAACCCAGTGAGCATTATGAGCTTTCCCAAATAAGCACAATGTATCCCCACATAGGCATTTGACCTGTACGTACAATGGGATAAGCCAGTTTTTCTCTGAATTCCTCCGTCTTTTTGCCAAGTTATTTTCTTGGGCCACTTTAGAGCAAAGGGACAAATTTTCTCAAGGTTCCAGCGTTCACTTTGCTCTTTTCCAAAGTTCAAGGCATAAGTGAGTAGTGCCTTTGTCCTTTGTTGAGTGGCCTAAGAGAGGGGCATTCTACTGGGTAAGACCTATAAGAGTCACAGTGTTCACAAAGCAATGTAAAGAAAGCCCAAGGAGATTAATGTAAAATATAAAAATGTCGATAGAATGGAATAATTGCCTGAGAAAACACTCCCCAACCATCACTTCAAATTTGAGGTACTTTGACAAACCCAGTATTTAGATTGGGAATGTGTCCAGTTTCTATCTGTCACCAGAGAGAGTAGAAGAGAAAGGTTAATAATCACCTAGTTTTTTTTTTAAAATAAGCAGTTTTATTGCTGAAATAGGAGCTGGACCGGAACATTCACAATTGGAATAAAAGGGCAGACAGGCCGGTCTGGAGAGCTCACTGCTGTGTGGGCAAAGAGGAAGTTTGCATAGATTTTTAGAAAGGCCAAAGAAAGGGGGTTATTTTATCTCACAGAACAAAGTTTAATTTAGATTTCTGAAGGAAAAGTCACCAAACATTCACAAGTCAGAGTACTATGAAGAAAATAGCAATGCCTCCATGTGACAAGAGGAAAGAAAGTGTACCAAGCCATGTTCAGAAGGTCTGTCTCTAGGTGATTTTTCCAGAACTCAACATGCAACTTGATCGATTGACTTTATTGATAAAGATTTGTGTCATTAGCCTGACTACTTAGAGGTTATTGTATTATCTTCAACCATGGTGGTGAATAACCACCATGGGGTACCAATTCGCTACTGTGCACCTTCCGACACTTTTTCCGGCTCCTACCAGAGACATCCAAAAGCAGACCCCCATTCTAGGGTGGGGGTAATGACAGAAAGCCAAAGAACTTGGTAATGATATAGGATTCAGTCTTAGCTCTTGCATGTGTGTGTGTGTGTGTGTGTGTGTGTACACGTGCATGCACGCATGCATGCTGGAGAGAAGGCTCAGTGGTTAAGAGCCTTGCTACTCTTGCAAAGAACTTGAGTCCATATTCCCAGAACCCACACCAAATAAAAGGGCTCACAGCTTCCCACAACTCCCACAATTCTGGGGGATTCAATGCCTCTTCTGGCTTCTGAGGGCATTGGACATACACATGGTGTGCATGCACACTTTCAGGTACTCACATATGATCACAGGGGATGAATAACTTATCCCATTTCCAAGAGAATCATCTAGCAAGTTTGTGCATCCACACATATGTATCTCTCTACATACAGTCTCCTGGTGCTCTGGTTCAAGTAGTCAAAGACTGGTCCTTAAAAGTAGTCACGCTAAGCAACTACTGGCCAAGTTCCTGTGCTCCAGTACCCTTACTTGTAAAAGGAGGGTAGCCTCTTCTACTCAGCATGAGGGATTGTTGTGAAGATGAATACAAAGGCAAACTCTTGGCAGCAGTGCGAAGATCAAATGAGGGTCATTTGTTTTTTAATTCCAGTAAGTTTCAACTCTTCTAGGCTAGGGCTCCCTAAAGGGTATTCTAAGGACCAGTAGCCACATGGGCTACTCACATTATGTCCCCTTCCTGGCTCTTAATACATTTATTAGAACCCAAAGGTCAGGGCTAAAAGAGAATGAACTGGTTGAGTCGTGGAACTCAGTTTTTCCAAAGTTACTGCATTATCTTTCTTTCAGGTGTAATTAATAATGGCTGCTCCCTATCACACACTTTAGGAAACACTTCTCTCGATTTCTAATGAATGGTCTACCGTTTGAGAATCTTCCTTCGAGAATTGGCTACTTGGTTTGGTCCAAGACCCCGACTTTCTGATCACCTTGAAAATGTGTTCCTTTCTGAACTGCTGGTTTAAACAGGCTCTCATGTTGTAGACAAATCTATTTAATGGCTGCAGTTTCTGTTTTAACATGTGAGCTCTCATGACAGTAGACTACAAACAGTCTAAAAAGGAATTAACTCCCGATTTAGAAACAAAATTAATAACTAAGCTGTAGAAATTCATAGATTCATACCTGGTCAAGGAAAGACAATTGCGTTGTGAGAATTCATGGCTTTCCTCGAAACTGATGGGATAAAACAAGAATAGTCAGCTAGCTTTAGAGCTAATTTAAGACACTAGGCAGAAATAAACGTGACAGAAATTGACATAGCTACAATAAACTAAAGAAATAGAAATAGGTGTTGTACAATTTTACAGTTGCTCTGAAGTCAACAATTTAAGAACCGTGGGGGAAAGAGAATACAGTTGTGGGTATTAAGGACAGTGTCATTTCGGAAGAAGAATGGAATGACTCCTAACAAATGCTCCTGGGGAAGAAAACTGTATTTCTGCTTAAGGTATGTTTGTGAAAAAAGTCATCTACTCAGTCTAGTTTGAAGAGAAGAGGATGGAGCTGTGTAGATGCATAGGGTTGGGGGGAATGAGCAGCCAAGGTGAGGCTGGATGGGTGCAGTGAAGGACAGGAGTGAGGCCGGGCAGAGTTCAAGCAAGAATGTGCTTCAAATTCTCAAATACACACACACACACACACACACACACACACACCGCATGTACAAAAACACACAGTCTCTCTCTCGTGAACACACACACCCCACATATACTAAAACACATAGACAAACTCTCTCTCTCTCTTTCTCTCTCTCTCTCTCTCTCATGCACACACACACACACACACACACACACACACACACACACCGCATGTACAAAACACACAGTCTCTCTCTCGTGAACACACACACCCCACATACTAAAACACATAGACAAACTCTCTCTCTCTCTCTCTCTCTCTCTCTCTCTCGTGCACACACACACACACACACACACACACACACAGCTTTTTGCAGGTTTGCTCTAAAAATCTCAGCACAGCTTTGCTCGTGAGCTTCCCGATATTTCTGCTGAGGGTCTGGCTAGAAACACTGTGAGAACACCCTTTCGTTTGGTATTTGAGCCCTTATGCCTCCTTCCTGGCTGCAGACCAGAGGGAACAAGTGCAACTGAACATTCCAGAACCTCAGAATAGTAAAGCAAAAGTGGCTCTGGTTTTGGTTCTAAAAAGGACCCACCCAAGCATGACTCTAAATGTTCTGCTTGATCCATCTCTAGTGATAGCTCCCAGAATTTAGAAATACTTAGAGATCAATTTTTTTTTAAAAAAAAAAAAAAAACAGGTAATAAAAAGCAAGGAAACAATCTATCAAAATAATTACAATATAAGTATCCAGCCATTACAGCGAAAAGCTGAACCTTAAGAACAGGTTTTATGCTGCATTGCCAAGCACTCAACAGAGTGACTTCAAATTCACAGTGGTGTATCTTCTCTAGTACCCTAGTTGCTTAATCCGTTCTTAGCGTCATGACTAGAACATACTTCTGAGGCTCAGTGGGGAAAAATAACTATATTCAAACTGGGTCATTATGAAGAGCGCAGTGTTTTTTTTTTTTTTTAAAAAAAAAAAAAGTAAAACTTTTATTTCCTGGGGCCAGAGAGATGACCCAGCAGTTAAGATCACTTACTGCTGTTATAGAGGACCTGCATTTGGTTCCTAGCACCCATAGCCCAGCAGCTCACCACTGATGTGACATCAACTCCAGGGTATCTAGGGCTCTCTTCTCATCTCCATGGGTACTGCATGTACAAGGTCCAAATGCAGTTAGTCAAGCACACGTGCACATGAGTACATATAAATAAAAACGAACAATAAAAATTAAAAATTACATCCCAGGACGGTATGAAAACTAGTGGAATACAGTTGATAGTTTGATTGTTAGCACCAAACACCCGTGGACTGTAGTGACTCCCTGCCATCCTTTCTGGCTCTGTGACATGTACGTGCCACGGAAACTCTTCTGCCTTTGAGTTCATGATCTGTGAGCTGGCGCTAGCTAGACCTGTCAGGAGATCCAAATGAAGGGACAGCACATCAAGCTTTTGACCCACAGGTAACGCTAGAAAATCACTGGCTATTAATAAACTATAAAATGGTGGTGGATAATTTGCCAGCAGAAGAGACAGCCTCTGAGTCCCCTCAGAACTCTTCTTCTATAAATTCGGTAATATGTGATCTTCAGAATCTTCTTGCATGAGCTGACACAGGAGCAATGCCAGGCTCACTTGGCCAAACCCAGAATATGCGTTAAGCCCAAAGTAAAAATCCCAGGAGGACTAAGTACAAATATGGAAAGGGGGATGCAGGAAACCCTGGCTGTGCTAAGGCCACCTACGGAGGCCAGGTGGCCTTGGAAAGCGCTGGCTTCTAGTTTTTAATAGAAAAGTAAGGAAGGATGGAAGGTACAAATTCTTGTGAAGATCAAAATAAAAATCACTGTGCGGTTGATACACTAATCTCATGCCCTCTTAGATCCAAGGGAACAGCATAGTGCTTCTGATATTGATTCATACACACACACACACACACACACACACACACACACACACATGATTGGATGCTGCTGTCTTAAAGACATACAGTCACTGGCAAAATGCCAGCTGGCTCAAACTGTGACTGGTATCTTACTTTATACTCCCATACATATTAAATATGGGGAAACTTGTAGTCATTGAATTTAATAGAATGTTAAAATGTCACAATCTTCTTCCAAAGAAGCTAAACACGCAAACATACAAACACTGCCCTGTGAGAATGATTAGCCCAGGACTTCCCCCTAGATGGTGCTTCCTCCTCCCCCCTTTATATTCAGAGTCCTTGAAAGAATATCCTCAGAGATTTTGAATTCCTGGTGCTATTGTCTCTAGATATTAACAATTCCTCAAAGACTTCTCTGTTGATAAATTTTGAATGATCTTTCTTCTTCGCCGTTATACATTAACCTTGCAAACCGCCCTGGCTTTCTGCTGAACTGTCTCCCTCCAAGTTTGAGGATTCCTTCCCTTTGCTAGAAGTTCCTTTCTCAGGATTCTTCCCCTATCACCCCCTCTTTGTTGACACTTTAGTTTTAAGCACACACATCTATTCTTGCTATTTTGTTTATCTCCTCCCCCCAAATGTTTGGGCCACCATAGTTTCCTCCTAAGCTCATATCTGTCTTCACCTGGATTTCCTCAGGCTCTGTAAAGAGTCAAAGTTCATAGTTGCCTGTGCAGGCCACTGTCCTGTCCTCTTTGTTACAGCCATTTTGCTTTTATGTAGTACATATTTTTTTTTCTGACAGTACAGTCTCAAAACATTAGCTTTATCTTAATCCAGTGATCTTTTCTGAACTCTAGAACCTTTCTGGGTTTAGTTGTAAGGTCAATTAAATTTATTTAGGCATATCTGCCCACACTTATCCTGGACTGACTGATGGGAGGATCTGTGGTACCTCTGCAATACTGATTCTCATGTTTTCAAGCTAGTTGCTAGAAGCTTCTTTGCAACAAGCAAGAAAAAAGAAACTGATCTCCCCGATCAGTTGGCAAATGCCAATCGTGTCAGAAACTCTTCATGGGAAACTTTTCTAAAAACTCTACCCGGAAACATTTGCTTATGCAGAGGTGACCAGAGCAGTGTTGCCCAACTATCCTGATCTATGAAGGAGACAGAGAAAAACAATTAAACAAGTTTGAAAATGATGTAGCTCCAATATATAAGCATTCTAGCAGCCAGGAGAAAATGCATGATTCAGTGATATCTGGTGCAAACCAACAATACCCACAGAGATCTTCTCCTTTCTTCCCTGAGTTTGCTTAAAATATATTCTTCCTGAGACCAGAGACCATCAGCATTCCCCAGCAAGTAAAAACACCTGCTGCCAAGCCTAGTGGTGATGTGAGTTCTTTCCCTGAATCCCACAAGATAAAAGAAGAGAATCAACTCCTGCTAGTTGTCCCTGACCTTCATTCTGGTGCTGCAGCTTGCATGTACTGAACAAGTACAAGCATGCTCTCAAATAAATAGAAAGAAATTAAAACATTAATTGAATGCCTATTCCAACTGGTAGTGAGAGTTGAGGGATTTCCCATCAATGATGTTGTCATCATCATCCTTGTCATCACCATCATCATCATCATCACCATCAATAGCAGCAGCAGCAGCGGCAACACGATATAACCTTTTACTTAAGGGCACAAGAGTTCCTTGGTCTGCTGCTGCTATCTGCCCTCTTCATTAAGTCACTTATTGATGGAGGAGGGTCATCTGTGTATGTGTTACTTTCTTTGGTTAATAAAGAAACTGCCTTGGCCCTTTGATAGGACAGAAAATTAGGTAGGCAGAGTAAACAGAACAGGATGCTGGGTAGAAGGCAGTGAGGCAGTCTCCATGAAGCCAGCCACCAGGTCAGACATGCTGAATCTTTCCCGGTAAGCCACCACCTTGTGGTGCTATACACATTAACAAAAATGGGTTAAGCAAGATGTGAGAGTTAGCCAGTAAGAGGCTAGAGCTAATGGGCCAGGCAGTGTTTAAATGAATACAATTTGTGTGTTGTTATTTCGGGTGTAAAGCTAGCTGTGCAGGATCCGGGCGGGACGAAAATCAGGCCTACTCGCCTCTTCACTACAACTTATTTAACATAAAATCACTGGTGATGGATGGACACCATGCAACCTGCTGTGGATGAATGACTATGACCTTTATTTGAATCTGATCGTTGCACTCGGCAATCACACATCCAGTTAGCACATTGTGCCCTAGAAATACGAAGAGTCATTGTGCAGCTCTTCAACACAAATTGATAACCATGACCTTTGTATTCAGAGACGTACAAGATGAGTTGTGCACACCAACATGGCATGGCTGTCTTCCCAGTACAACATAATAAAACAGGCTACACACTGGAGACAGATAAGAGGAGCTGTAGAATCGGAGAGCAAGCCCATATAGAGTCAACCTGGGGACAGCTGAGAAGACGTCACAGGGGAGATGTTGCCAGCAGAGCCGTGTGAGTAAGAATCTACCATGCTAACATCTAGATGATATATTCTCTGTATTTCCCAACTATTCTGAATGAAAAACAAAGCAGTTATATCTTTAACCTCCATGGGAATCTAATTTTTTAAAAAAAAGTAATCCTCAGTGAAACAAGGGAAAATAAAGCATTCTGGGTCATAGGGCTGATGAATGAGAGAAAAGCTGGCCTTAAAGAGTGTACCATACAATCACCCTGAAATTAGCTGAGAACTCATTTGTCATGGGTGCACCTACCCTACGGAGAATTCCTCCAATTAACATCAGAAGCGATCATTCTTAACCTCTCGTGCATTAAGAAAATCTTGTCTGCACCCAATGTTCTGTTCATAATCAATGGAGCCCTTTATGGATGTTATTTCAAATTTATCACCTCGCATATTACTAAAATGAATGAACAAGTAGACAAAACTGCTGTAGATCTAGAAAGAAGATTTATTTGTTGTCTGCGGGCTCTTGTGGGATTGTCCTTTGGTCTCTGAGATGCCTCGCTCCACTGTTTCTCACAGGTTAGGAACATTTAGTGACACCCACTGACAGCATGGGTTGGTACTCATAGGCGGGCAGCTAGAACACAAAGCACATTTTTGGAAGGGTCACTTATATTCTGAAAATGTCAGCCCTGGCACTATCCGCCTATGCTAAGGAGTCAGACCAACCTTAATACTTTGTTATAAAAAGCATGCATTACAATAAATAGTGCCTGATGCTTCTGAGGTCTTAGAAAGATGGATATATTCTCACGCTCTAGAGTAACATAGTACAACATTCTTATTGGCTACTATCATAGCATTAGATCAAGGTATATATTTTTTTTAATATAGCCATGATGAACACTTGAGAGAATTTACTTGTGGAGATGAGTAAAAATTTTAAATTATGTGTTGAGTATAATGATACATATCTGTGATGCCTAGCGTTCAGGAGGCTGAGGCGTGAGGATTGCCAGGAGTTTGAGGTGAGCCCAGGTTATATAGCAAGAGCCTATCTCATAAATAAAACAATGTAGGCAAGACTTGAGAGGACTACTATCAAGGTATTAAACAAAATGCAGACTGTCCAGGACTAGAGCAGTTTACAGATGCCAGAATTTGTTTCTTTAAGTAGGTTTTGATGGCCCAAGGAAGTACCCACTGCGGCTATGATGTGGACAAGAAAACAGTCTTCAAATGCTTACCGTGCTCTGAGACTGTCTTATATTATCTTTAGAATGCTCCACATCTTATAAACTCCTGCTTCTAGAAAAGTGAGTTCCATTATTGGGATAAGAAAGGAAGTCTTGAAAGGAAAACACAGTAAGAATAAGCAGCAGCAGACCAGTGAGCTGTTTATTGGGTATTTTGCGTGTGCTGTCTCCACGGGCAGTTCTGACTGGGGTCACGTCCACTGAGGTCAGCAGAATGCCGTTCCTCTGCTCTTCCTCACCAACTAGTCTCTGTGCTGCTGTCAATGCTTCCTCTCAAAGGCCCCCTTAAAGCTTTTGCAATTGCTCACTGAGCATGGCAACCAGGCCTCCTCGGGCCCCAGCACAAATCTTCACGCCCATGTCTCTCATACGTCCTCATTCCTTATACTCCAGCACTTGAACAACCTGTCACCTTTATGGCATTCTTTGCCTTGCTGCATCCCCCCACCCCACCCCCGGCCAAATTTATTCTTGATTGTTCCACTCCTTCAAAACAAGAGCTAGTTCCAGGACAGGCTCTAAAAACCTGCAAAGAAACCCTGTCTCGAAAAACAAACAAACAAACAAAAAAAAAAAAAAAAAAAAAAAAAAAAAAAAAAACCTCCTTTTTGTGAGTTCCCAGAGTTTTTGTTCTGCACTCATCCCCCACCCCCAATTCTCCATGTAGTATAGCCATAGCTTTTATTTGCATTCATCGGGATTTTGTTTGTTGCATGGTTCCTTGTGTCTGCACTAATTTTAGACTCTCCCCACCTGTAAAAAGCCAGGTCACCTCTTGTGCTCTTTACAGAATGATAGCTTGAACCACCGTCACCTGAGAGGATGGCAACACTGTCTTCAGGGTTCCGACCACAAGGCCCTTGGAGAGCTGCCAAGAGTAGGCTTTTCTAACAAGATGCCAAGCCTTGGAGCTGTTGTTGCTGACACAAGGCTGAAGCTTTTGAGAAACGCCACTTCCCAAGACTGAGGAAAAGTGAACTTCCAATGTAGGAGCCTCTGTCCTGCTGTGTGGCAGAGGAGACCGGTTTAAAGCATCAGGTTTAGAAGCAGAGACTTGTGTTTGAATTCCAGTTCTGCCACTTAGTCCCTGAGCAGAGGTTAGGCCCCTCTGAGTTTTCACTTCCCGGTCAGACAGTTGGGGCCATCATTACCTCTGTTAAAGGTTTGTCCTGCAAGGCCAAATGGAATCATGCTTGTAAAATGCCTGGGAAGTGGTGGATGCTGACCCTTACCCACCTAATCTACACATTTACTTTATAAGAAAGATTTTGTGTGTGTGTGTGTGTGTGTGTGTGTGTGTGTGTGTGTGTGTGTGTTTGTGTGCCCAGTGACAACAGCCTGTCTGAAAACATCTTCCTGGGCTTTTGGCAAAAGCACATTCCCATTGGGACTGATACTATAGTAATTTCCATTTCATTTGAAGAGGCTTTGGAAAGTAAGACATCAGGTCCATCAAAATAATTATTTTTATAAAGGATCTAGCAGTAAAAAAATACAACTTATAAAACTAGGTTGCTGAGGCAAAATGTCATCTTGCACTGCATTGTCTGTCCCAGTCCAGAGCATTTAGAAGTTGCAGGAACATTATAAAACATAGTTCAATTTTCTTTATTGTTGCTTTTCTTGGGGGGGTTGGAGTTATTTTTTATTATGGATTTTATGATAAATAACTTAGCTTCAACAGCACTTTTGAATTTGCTAGACATTAAAACAATAGAGAAAGACCATCTTATAAATTGAAATTCACATGTGTGAACACTAAATGCTGGGATTTGATTTCTTTGTTTCTATAGAAACAAAAGAAAATTGAGATTAAAATAAGCTAAAATGGAATGTGTTTTATGAAATAGATAAAGGAGCCTATTTTACTCTTTGACTGTGCAGTGCAGTAAAAATTTCTACTTTTAAGATCCATGCTATCTGTGAACCATCCCACCTTATAAGGGAATGTTCCCTGTGGGTCAGTGGTTGGGGTGGAGAGTCAGGAAGTAGAGGTTGGGGCTCAGGAGAGGACTGTGGTGGCATTCTGGTGAGTAGTGAGTTTGATATCAATAGGAAAAATCCAGTCTTCTTGTTATTTCCTTCCTACTAGAGACACTGTGGCTGATAGTTAGATTAGGGGTGAAGAAAACAGTTTTTAATGTAAAATCCCAGGCTAATAACCTCTGTGGTGTTAAAGTCATCGTGTATCAATGATAATGAGTCCTTAGGTTGCTAAAGATAGACCAGCAGTTGGGTGGCAGTGACCCTGCCTTTAGTTCCAGCACTAAGGAGGCAGAGGCAGGCAGATCTTTGTGAGTTCAAGGCCAGCCTGGTCTACAAAGTGAGTCCAGGACAACCAGGGCTACACAGAGAAACCTTGTCTTGAAAAAAACAAACACAGAAAAAGATCGACTGACAGAATAAATCAAAGGATCAATGTTCTCTGTAATAGTATAGGAGAAAGAGAACCAAGAGGTGGTGCCCAGGAAAATAGGCCAAGTCTTGTGAGACTCATGGTGCAGTCTGGTAGATTGAAGAGGGGTGTTGTCCAAGTGGCATGGTAACTGGCGGTTATGTAAAGATGCATGTATATTTGGGCTGTGTTCGTGTCTGTGAGGACCAGAGGGTCACCTCCAATGTCATTGCTCAGGAACACTATTCACTTTGCTTTTTGAGGGAGCGAGTCTCATTGATATAACATAGTTCAAGAAGACTAGTATTGTGGGATAAGCCTTCTGCATACTGTGAATATGTATTTCTCCACTGGCTAACAAAGAAGCTTCTTTGGCCTATAGCAAGACAAAATAAGGCTAGATGGGAAAGTCAGACTGAAAATACAGAGAGAAAGAAAGGCCAAGTCAAGAAGATGTGAACCAGCCACTAGGAAACAAGATGTGTTAGAGAACAGTAAAGTCATGAAACCACATGGCAAAATGTAGATTAATAGAAATGGGTTCGTTTAGGTTGTAAGAGCTAGTTAGTAATAGGCCCGAGCTATTGGCCAAACCTTTCATAATTAATAAACCTTTTGGGTGATTATTTGGGACTTGGCAGTAGGGACAAAAAAAATCTCTGCCTACAGACTAGGCTGTCCCAGGAATCTGCCTGTCTCTACCTTGTCAGCATTGTTTTTATAGGGATATACCACTAGGCCTGGCTGCTTTTGAAATAACAGGTTCTAGAAGATTCAACTAGTCCTTATACTGGAAGATAAAGCACTTTATTGACTTAGTTCTCACCGTAGTCCAAGACCAAAGAGCTTTGAACACACAGAGTTTAGCATGCTTGGTTGCCTGGTGTCACTTTAGTGTGAAACCTTATGGAAATTTTTTAAAAGTCTGTGTTAGTCAGTCTTTCATCACTATAACGAAGTAGCTGGGGCTGTTGACTTATCAAGGGGAAAGGTTTATTCTCTGATAGTTATGAATGCTCCAGTAAGTTGATTGGCCTCCAGTGTTTTGGACCCGTTGTGAAAATGATGTGTGTGGGACAGCACTTAGTTGAGTAGCATTGTTTATCGTGTGTCCAGGAAGCAAAGGAAAAGGAGAAGAGACTGGGGTTTTTAAATTACCTGAATTACCCAGGCTAGACATCGCACTAGACTCCAGCTTCTAAAGGTTGATACACCTCATACTCCTGTCACTCTGGGAACCAGGCTTTTAAAACTTGAATCTTTGGAAAATAGTTAGCTTCTGAAGTCTATAGCCAAAGTTTGGACAAAGTAACTGACCAAGCTGAAACATAGGCTCAGTCTATAACAGTTAGACACCTATAATATAATATAATATAATAGTTAGACACATATAATATAATATAATATAATATAATGTTAGACACCTGGTTCTGATGCTAGAGACCATTGACACATCTGTCCTTAGTGTCTAATCCAAAAATATTTTCCTGTATTACAATGGTTCTAATCAAGTTATATATAATGATTCTCCGATTCCTCCATTGATTTGGTATTGTCATTTTATTAAATTACAAGCAGCTCCAGAGAAAAGTTGAAGAGGTGAAACATCAAAATTAATATCTAAGTCAGTGACAAAGTTGATGTTTCTCAAATATAAAAAGTAGGATCCTATACCAAAAGTCAAAAGACAGGAAATTAGAATTAATTGCTGGATCAGTAGAAATTGGGTGAAGATTCTTGTTTGCTCAAACATTTATTTTTCATGTATGAAAGGGAATACTTAAATCATAGTATCATAAAAACATTAACAAGTATTTGGTCCTTGATTAGTGCGTATTGTTGTGGGGGTGTAGCTCAGTGATAGAACACATGTTTAGAGCACACAGGCCCTTGATTTGATCCCCAATAACACACACACACACATGGGGGGGGCAGGAGGTTATTGATTTTCAAGTTTGATAAGCTATCCTTCACTAGTTCCTATAACATTAAACCAGAATCACAGGAGACAATTAAGAACCAACTTCCTTAAGCGGCTCAGAAGGGCTTTATATTAGGTTCAGTCCTCTGATATTTGAGATTCAGATCCAGGGACTCTTACTTCCATCTTCACTGGGTCCTACAGTTTATGAAACCAGCCCTGAAGATGAGCATGACTCTGTAAGCTTCAGTCTCTCTGACTTTGAGAACTCTCATCTTCTTTCCCACTCCAGCAACCACAACCAGATGTTCTGTTTCCTGTGGTCTCCTCCTCACCCCCAGGGCAAGTATGATTGGCTTAAAGGTAGACTCTTGAACCAATTGCTTGAACCCCTGGTGTGATATCTCTTCAGGGATCCTGTGGAGCAGTGGCTCTCCAGCTTCCTGATGCTACAACCCTTTAATACAGTGCCTCACGCTGCGGTGACCCCAACCATAGAGTTGTCCTTTTGTTACTCCATAACTGTTGTGTTGCTACTGTTATGAATCATAATGTGAATATCTGTGTCTTCCTGTGGTCTTAGGCAAATCCTATGAAAGAGCCATTTGACTTTATAGGCATCACAACTCACAAGTTGGGAACTGATACTATAGACTGTATGTGTGCGGGTGTGTGTGTGTGTATGTGTGTGTGTGTGTGTGTGTGTGTGTGTCCTGGTAACATGGGAGGTGAGCAGTTTACGCTTACATGGACCTGCCTTCTTTCTTTTACATATGCAGTATTGAGAGTATGAATATGACAGGAAATTCAAATGTCTATACAATCAAACACCCAACTCAGTCTATCTTTCATCGGAAAACATGTTTGCTAGGACACAGGCGCTCAACAGATGGAAGATGAAAAAAAAAGAAAGAAAATCAAATTCACCGTGTGGCTTTTATAGTACAGTTATTAAGAATTCATGCTCTATCAGTGATAATCGCTCTAAGCACATAGAAGAATGATGACTCTTCTCATTCTTCTGGACAATCCAGTCCAGTGGGGAAAGCTTCAGATTGACAGCTTACTCTCCTGTAATTTATGAGAAGTTCTGCTCTTCTAAATCTCAGTCGGACAGCCTGCATTAACAGAATTCATAATTTCCCACTGTCAAATCCACAACACGGCATTCCGAAGTAATAGACAGTAACTTGAAGAAAATGGTAAGACCGTACATCAAGATGAAATTGGACCTGAAGTCTCTCAACTTACTTGCTTCTGCTGAAGCCCATCAGGACTTGAGCTCCCTCTACCCAGAGGTACCCTTGTGATTGATACACTTATTCAATATAAGATAACCTCACGTACATCTTAAAGTACAGTTTTCTTCCAACTAAATTAGGAGAAGCAGGACTTCTCAGGAGAAAATGCATTTGTTAAAGATACACAAGGCCCCAAGAACTGTAGTGGTGGTTTCTCTAGGAATGTGTATTCAAACGAGGAAAAGAAAAAAGTGGAAATAAAACCACATGTGACAGAAACATGTACTACTGGGTAGGGATTGTCATTCAGGATGTGTCTGACAGCCACCAGGAAGGCTAATCTCTCTTAAATGATCAAGTTATTACTATCCAATATTCTGTCAGGAAGGCAGGTGATAGCTCTAAGATTGATTTTTTTTCAATTAATCAAAATGACACCATTAAGAATTCGGACTATCCATTTCTGTGCTCTGCCGTTCTAAGTGTGGTGGCCTTGTCCCATGGTATATCACAGTTCTATTGTAACTCAGGTATTACCAGGTCACTTAGCTGAATTTAGCTCATGACATGGGTAATATACTTGGGCCTGAATGTCATTATCAGCCTCGCCAAAACCAAGCATAGCATATGTATGATGACTTTGTGGTGGCTTGAATATAACTGGCCCCCATGAGCTCATAGGGAGTGGCACTATCAGGAGGTGTGGCTTTGATGGAGTAGATATGGCCTGGTTGGAGAAAGTAAGTCACTGTGAGGGAGGAGGCCTTTGAGGTTCCCTGTGCTTAAGCTTTTCTCAGTCCATTTCCTGTTGCCTTCTGACCAAGATGTAGCCAACACCATGTCTGCCTGCCTGCCGCCATGCTCCCTTCACTGATGATAATGGACTGAACCTCTGGAACTGTAAGCAAGCCCACCCCCTTGACCAAATTAAGTGAGGAATTGCCATCTTCAAAGCAATAGAAACCCTAACTGTGACAGAAGTTAGTCCGAAAAGCTATGATAGGCTGGACCATGGTTTTATTTGGAGTAATATGGACTTTGGAAGCTTGGGTTAGGAAAGCAATGGAATGCTTTAAGTACTGCTTAAATGGTCATAGTAGTAGGATCGTGGAAGACAGTAGCGCTAAGAGGTATTTGAATTGTGGGGGCTCATTCAGGAGGTTTCAGAGGAAATAATTTTACTATTTTGCCTACATATCGTTCTTGTGACATCTTAATGAAGAAAGTGACTGCTTTTAGCCCTTGTTGAAAGAGTCTGCCTGAGGCTAAAGTGAAGAGTATTGGCAGAGGAAATCTCAAAACAGCCTAGTACAGGCTCTGTTGTGTGGTTATTAGTGATAACTCTAATGAAAATTTCTAATGAAAAAGAGCAAGTTGAGCAAATAAAAATACAAAATGTACAGACTGAGAAAGAGAGGCACCAGGAAGTGGAATAGAGATAAAGAGATAAACAGATTAAGACGTGGAATAAAGGGAGTGGTGACCTCAGGGCAAGATCCCACCCAGCTAAATTTCCAACTTGTGATAAGGGACTAAAGAAAAACTTAAGAGCTGGGTGTAGTGAAGTACCCAGCACTTGAAAGATAGAGGCTGACAGATCTCTGAGTTTGGGCCCAGATTTGGTCTAGAGATCTAATTTCAGGAAAACCAGGCATAGGCAGTGAAGGACAGAAGGCTGGTGAAGATGTAATTGTTCAGAGGGGGTCATGTTCCAGCCCCAGCAAACAGGAGCACTTGGTAGCTTCTTCTGTGTGGTTCTGGAGTTAAGAATAGAAGAAAGGGACTATGGAATTTACCAATGAGACTATGGGAAACTGCTGAGACCAGGCATGTGTTAAGAGTATCCCTGAACAGAGGCCTAGGAGAGTGGCCATTGTGTGAAGCTGTAAAATTGAAGCCTGCATTGCCTTGGAGAACCCAAGATGTTGGAGAAGCCAGAGTCATGAGATAGCTGCCAAGGAGAGCTGCTAACAGGGAATGGCCCCATCCCAAAAGAAAGAAGTGTCTTACAGTCAACAAAGCTGAATGGAGTTGGAGATCTGAAGAACATTTTGACATCAGACATGGAGGTGTACTTTGGAGTTTGACCAGCTGGCTTTCAGTTTTTGTTTGGTCCAGCATTTCATCACTATACTCCCTTCCCTATGTTTTGAAATGATATTGTATATCCTGTGCCATTATTGGTTGGAAATATGTCATATTGTTTTTGATTTTATAGAGGGTTACAGTTGAGAGATTGCATGAATCTCAAAAGAGACTTTGAACGTCAGACTTTAAACACTGTTGATACTGTGGTAGACTCTGGGGACTTTTGAAGTTGGACTAAATGTATTTTATTTTGCATTATGATACTGTTAAAAGCTTATAGGAGCCAGGGAGTAGAATGTGGGAGTTTGAATGAACTGGCCCCCATAAGCTCATAGTGAGGGGCACTAATAGGAGGTGTGGCTTTGTTGGAGTAGATATGGCCTTGGGCCTTGCCAGAGGAAGTGTGTCACCATGGGGGTGGGCTTTGAGGTTTCCTATGCCTGTTTTGCTCAGTGTCTGAGTCCATTTCCTGTTTCCTTCTGAGCAAGACATAGCCAGCACTACATCTGCCTGCAGGCCACTATGCTCTCTACAGTGATGGCAATGACTGAACTTCTTAGCCAGTAAGCAAACCACTCCAATGAAATGTTTTCGTTATAAGAGTTGCCATGCCTCGTCACAGCAATAGAAGCCCTGACTGAGATAGGCTTCCACCTGAGAGCTCGAGGAATCATCCTCTCCATTCTACAGAGGAGCCCAACTGAAAGACAACTGTGGTTTTATGGACTTAACATGGCAACTGCATGGCGGGGGGAGGGAGGGGAGGGATGGGGTCGCAGATGGCAAGCTACAGATAATCTGTGATGTGAGCAAGATTTGAGGAGAAGATATTTGCATTCTAAAAATATTCAGAGAGTTCCTAGATATTCCTGTACATACATAGAGTATGTGTATAATTGCCCTCCATAAAACGATATTTTCTTGCATCCAAGTTGTAATAAGAAAATCAAAAGAAAGTTCCAGGTTTTAACACAGAGGAAACAAGAAATCTGAAATACCAACATCCCCCTTGGAATCTGCTCATCCACTTGGGTTTTATACGATTGCATTGGATTTGGCTGCAGGGCTTGCAGAAGACTATTTTATTTGGCTTGACCAACTCTACTGCGTGGCTCCTGTCACTTGCCCTGTCCTCTACTTGCTTGATTATAAAATCCACAAACTCACATCTTGAAGAATGATTCTTTCCAACACAGTGAGAGGATGCACTGACTTTGAAATTATATTAAACGTTTTGAACTTTCCCAACATTTTTTGAAATTCCATTCACAATATAAAGGGGTAGTTTGAGATATAATTCAAACCAGGAAGTGTTCTAATCTAGGAGAGATTTGCCTTAAATCTTTCTCGTAATGCTTCATAAGGGACTTGTAGAATTCAACCTGTTAGCTGGTCCTTGATAGGAACTGGAATTCTGAGCAACTTTAGAGTATGCTGAAGATACGGTGTGACTGGATCTTGTTGCCGTATATTCTGCTTCTAACCTGGCAATGAGCACCACATGTTACTTGTGGTGTGATACGTGTGGTGTACAGGCAGATGTGTGTCTGCCTGTGCATGCAGATGAGTAGACCTGAAGATGGTGACCAAAAATTGACCTTGGGCATCCTCCTCAATTGCTTGCCACCTACTTTTTGAGACTAGGTATCTCACTGAATCCTTGACAGAGTTCACCAGTTTAATTAGGCTAGCTGGTCAGGGAGCTTCCAGAGTTCTACTCGTGTTTATCCCCAGCTAGCACCAAGGAGATCATACAGACATGTGTCCACCACCCCAGGCTTCTTACAGAACTGTTAGAACTGAATCTAAGACTTTGTGCTTGTGCGGCACGATGCTTAACTTCCTGATGAAGCACATGATATTGCACGTATTTTCACACAAATAATAAACCTACTGAAGATTCCATGTATTCACACATGGTCTGGATGCTTTGAAGACAGACTTTTGATCCAGAAGTAATAACTCTTCATAGGCATTAAAGAATTTTCACTTCTTGTTAGGAATCAGGTTCCTGTCTTAAAGGCAGAAATTTTAACAGTCGAGATGGCTGCATTATAAACTGTCCCTCTATCTGTGCTGGAAATCAAATCTCCAATTCTTTTGGTCCTGTGGATTCCATTGATTCTGTAACATGAATATACCTATAAAATTATATGAATTATATGAAACATGTTTCTTTTTCTTCAGAGTTAAGGTTAAAAAAACAGAACAATTTTATTATTTCTAATCCTGAGATCACAGAGCTCTTGTGCTTTGCCTTCCCCACTTCCCTTTCTTAAGCTTGTTAGTTGCAGAAAATCCGTGGATCTTTGGCATCTTCCAAACTTGCACTATGTGAGTTTAGGCTCACTGACCATGGTGACACAAGCCTGTAAGCCTAGCTATTGGGGAGGCTGAGGCAAGAAAAAGAAATATCAAATCTCACCTGAGCTACAGAGCAAATTCTAGCCCCAAGTGTGCAGATTAATAAGACACAGAATATTATCTCAAAATAAAAAGTGGGGTAAAAAGACTAGGGATGTAACTCAGTGGTGTAATGTTTGCTGTTGTCTGAAGTTTCTGTCCTGCCTGATTTCCCAGCTGTTTAGTCCCAAGAAAATCACACAGAGGTCTACATTAACTATAAACTGATTGACCCATTAGCTCAGGCTTCGTATTAACTCTTATAAAGTATATTAGCCCATTATTCTTTTCTATGTTAGCCACATGGCTCAGTATCTTTTTCAGTGAGGCAGTCACATCTTGCTTCTTCTGTGGCTAACAGAGGAATGGGCTTCCTTCTTCCCAGAATTCTCCTGTTCTCATTGACCCACCTCTACTTCCTATCTGGTTGTCCCGCTTATACTTCCTGCCTGGCTACTGGCCAATCAGTGTTTATTTAAGATATAGTTGACAGGATACAGACCATTCTTCCGTACCAGTTTGCCTATCATGCATGAGGCCTTATGTATGAAACAGTACAAAACAAAGAAAGAAAAGAAGATACTGAACCCATGATATGAGCTTTATAAATGTTTGCTGAATGAATAAATGTTCTAGCAATGTTAATTACTTTTATCATTATAATGTCAGCATAATGGAGGGATATTTATTTCCAAGTATTTTGAACACACACACACACACACACACACACACACACACACACACACACAGAGGACTTATTTTACAAGAGAGGAAACTTTTTGTAATGGTAAATTTTTTTGAAGAAGGCATCAGTTTGGCACTCACATTAATTACAGGAAGCCCTCTCAAATGTGTGCTTGCAGTGGAATCTGCCTGTTGGCATTGAAGAAGCATGAGGATGGCAACATCAAATGTTTGTTTCTTACTCATTTGACCGAACTTGTGGAGTGTCAGTGAGACATTTCCTTCCATTGTTTTGCATTAAAAAAGGGCAATGAACAACTCTTGGCAATGGAGAAGACATTTTTTAGTATGTTAGTTTCTAGGCCGAATGCCTCATTTCCCTCTGGTAAGGGCATTTAAAACATGTTTCCAGTTCCCCCTTTTCTCTTCTGCTTCCAAACCCTCCCAGGTACCCACAGCCCTCACACTGATAATAATTCATATATATATATAAATATATATGCATACATATCTAAACATAACCTAATGAGTCTGTTCAGTGTTGCTTGCATGCGTATGTTTTTAGAGTTGAAGTTTTGATCATTTTATAATCCCTTGACATCTTTACCATGGTGGAAATAAACTGAGAAGTAGTCATAGATCTTTGTCCTTTTCTGACAGAATGTTTGTCCATAAAGGTGCTGGTGTGTGGCAAAGGACAAAATCACGGCTGAGCATGACATTTTGGGGGAGATCACTTTGAACGGAAGTACCTTGGGCTCTGGATCTCAAGTTCACATTGGCCCGCTGGTGACCTGGCTCTCATCATTTTGTTCTAGGAATCAGTAATTTTTTAAGTATTTATTTTTAATTTTTAAAAAGATTTTATAATTTATATATTTTATGTATATGACATATGACTCCTCTGTCATTACATATATCTGTGTTCCCTAAGAGGGCATTGGATCTTAGTATAGATGGTTTTGAGCTGTTTTTTGATTGTTATGTGGTTCCAAAGCTTCTACTCACTAAGTCATTTTTCCAGAATCCAAGATTTATTTATTTTTATTTTATATGTATAGAATGTTTTTTGCCTGCATGTATGTCTGTGCACTGCGTTGTTGCAGTATCATCAGAGGCAAGAAAGATGACATTGGTACTAGAGTTATGGAGATTTGTTAGCCACCATGTGGGTGCTGGGATTCAAGCCCACAGCATCTGGAAGAGCACTCAATGCTGTTAAAAGCTGTTCTATCTCTCCAGCCCTGATTCTGTATTCTTTTTTTAAAAAAAAATATTTATTTATTTATTTATTTATTTATTTATTTATTATGTATACAATATTCTGTCTGTGTGTATGCCTGCACGCCAGAAGAGGACACCAGACCCCATTACAGATGGTTGTGAGCCACCATGTGGTTGCTGGGAATCGAACTCAGGACCTTTGGAAGAGCAGGCAATGCTCTTAACCTCTGAGCCATCTCTCCAGCCCCCTGATTCTGTATTCTTAACAACTGCCCAGTTGCCAAAGGTATTCCACACATCTCAAAACGCCAACTGAAGAAGCTGAAGGTGATCCTTTTGGATATTCCCCTTCTGTTTAGGCTGCCATGATGTGATCCCAGTGTAGACTTTGGAACTAGGAGTCTGGGTTCTAGTCGAGGTTCATCATACACTACCAGGGAAGTAGCTTAGATCCTTACACCTTAAGAATAACTTTTCAAGACCTTGGAAGAACTAAACGTCTTCACACATGTAAACTGCTTGAGCAGTGTCAGCCAATGATGACAACCATGTCAGTGTGAATTCAAACTATGGATGCCAGTTTTGAACATTTTTTTCCTTTCTATCTGCTCCAGGGCTGCTGTGCAGCAATTTCTTCTAAGATTAAAACAAATAAATAAAAATTAAAAAATTAAAAAAATAAAACAAAACAAAAATTAAAACAACAACAATAAAAAAAACCCTTCCATCACGAAGAGAAGCTTATTAAAATTCAAGATGTTCTAAAGGGAGACTTCCTCAAGATTCAGAAACGATACAACACAAAAAACTCCAGCAAGTCCCTGAAACTCACCAGATAACCTAGCTTCCTCATTGCTTATATAAGCAGTAAGGCCTTATATAAGCAGTAAGGCCTGCTAGACTCCCAGACCAGCTGCACCACCTAGGAGAGATAATCTGAGCTGTAATTTGATCCATGCTGGGATGGGCTTTCATTGATTCAGCTGTCTTTGAGCCTTTCCTGCTTCTGTAGAAAACCCCCCACCCACACTCCCTTAGGGAGCCCCAGTAAAATTCACTGGTATATCAAGTGGGCTTGGTGGTATCCTTTCTTTGATCTATCACTGATTCTTTATCTGGGTTGGGAAGGCATCTGTTCATTCTTCCTGGGAGCAGTGGTGTATACAATCGAGGGCAAGCCTGTTTCTGAAGGGCTGGAATGTTATCTACTTAGAAGTGTGAGAATTTGAAGACACTGGTGATTTTTGCTCTGTCATGAACACATTTCCACCTAAAGAGTGAGACCATTGTACTATGAATGTGTGTGTAATCTGTACAACCTAAAGATGGAGATCCAGAAGAACAGGCTGTTGGAATAGAACTCCAGACAGAGTTTATGTGATATGGTCTATATTCAAATTTGGAACTGTTTTGCTTAAAAAAAATAACAGAATAGTAAGAAAAGCTCTTCCTTCCTCCCTCCCTCCCTCCCTCCCACTCGAGCCACCGCTGAAAATAATTTAGGAGGGAAGACGTTTTCCGTTCTATCTTGTTGGAGGGGAGGCAGGCAGGAGCCGTAGGCGGAGGGTTGAGGCGTGAGCGGGGGAGGAGTGCGGGGTTACGTGCGTCCGTGTCGTTTCTTGAATTCTTACTGCCCTCCTTCCAGTAATTCCCGTCCTCACCTCCCCTCCCCTCCCTCTCTCCCTTCCTCCCTCCCTCCCTCCCTCCCTTTCTCTCCCTCTTCCTTTCTTTTTCTGTTTTGACACAGATTTGATACACAGTCAAGACTTAAATTGGTCATCCTCCTGCTTCACACAACCACACCTGATTTACCTTCCTTCCTAAGCACATATCAACTATCGCTAACCATTCCAAAAGTAGAAAATCAACTCTAATGAGAAACTTCAGCCTTAAAGATACATTTTCGCGTGAGTGATTCCTGCCACAGGCTCTGTGCACAATTTTGTAGTCTTCATTCTTGGCACAGGTGATCAAGGAAGGGGAGGAAGTCATGGTGGTGGGACTCCGAATTCAGCTCACTCGGTCTCCAGCCTTGTCTAATGGCAGGAGACCTGGTGGGAGGTTTGTTTGATAAAGGCTCACAAAGGCCAATGGGAGGATGCTGTGTTTTAGCTGGAGGCCTAGAGAGTTTTGAGGGTGGGGATTGTTTCCTTCAAACCCACATCAGCTAGGAGGGGTTTTGAATTTGAAAAAAGTGAAGCTAATGTGTTTCCTTTGTGCTGACATACTGGTTGGACAGGAATCACACTGCACATGTGTGAGTCTATTCATGCATGCATGTTTAAACCAGAAAGGTGTTTCCTGAATACCTTTAAGTCTTCTTCAAGTCTGTCTTTTGTGATGTACAATTTCCCACTTACCTCTTTAAGAATAGTACCACCTTTTTTTGGTAATATTTTGCTCACAATATTACATTGTCTCAAGGAAAATGAAAGCTATTCAATTGAAAACCAGAAAGAAAGGGAACACAAAATTAATTGGCTTTTGAGTTCACCCTCATGATAGTGAAAATGGAACAAAAATCAAAATCAAATCAAGACTTTAGAATTGGCATAGAATTGCAGAATTTAATGGTCTATAGACATCCTTCTTCAGCAACCAGAATATCTGAAAACTCTTCACACATGGCCATTCTGAAGTGACCAAAGGAACTTGCTTTCTCTCAACACTAAGAGCAGACTTACTGACTCCAGACAGAAAGCAATTATGTGGGGATATTGTGTTGCTATTGCCTGCAATTTAGATAAAGCAAGGGCAAGCAGGGAGCCGCGGATCACACAAACACACAAACACACACACACACACACACACACACACCCCACATGCACACACCCTTTCTCCACAAAACTTGTCTAACAACATTCTTAAGCTTTTCTTTTGTTTCTGGAACCAAGTGAACGCCTTCCCTTATAAAACATTATGGGTCAAAAAACAAACAAACAATACACAAACAAAATACCCTTACTTTAGGAACAATTAGACACTACCTTCTCAAGGGGCCCTTGGAGTTTAGGTCATATAGTTTGCACCTCACTCGTACTTCAAACATTTAAAGCAATCACTGCCCAACACTCATGCCATGCAGGGAAAGGCACAAGGAAACTGCTTTCCTTTGTTTTGTTTCTTCCTCTTAACTCAAGGATGGTCGAAAGCCAAAGCTGTGATCTTCAATTAGATAAGTCCTTATCTCCACTGCTTCTCATCTTATCCAGGACCCCACCAACCAGGCTGGCTGCCCTGCATCTCCTAGTGTTGATACATAGTAGCTGCCGAACCTTAGACTGTGGTAAAGGATTGTAATGTGTGGCCTTCTTCACATGGTCAGTGGGAGCAGGACAACAGGACATTGTCATCTGATAAGCCAGGGCCAGGAGTCACTTGATCGTCTTTATTTGGGTGTCAAAGAATTGGATACTTTTTTTTTTTTTTTTTTTTTTGGTTTTTCGAGACAGGGTTTCCCTGTAGTTTCTAGAGCCTGTCCTGGAGCTAGCTCTTGTAGACCAGGCTGGCCTCGAACTCAGAGATCCGCCTGCCTCTGCCTCCCGAGTGCTGGGATTAAAGGCGTGTGCCACCACCGCCCGGCCAGAATTGAATACATTTAATGTTTTATTAAGTAAATTTGCCAAAGATGTGCCGTTCATTGCACATCTTATCTGGGGCTAAAGGGGATCTGTAAGGCCTATGGAGAGTGGATGGTCAGGATCTGTTTATCTGGTGTGGTGTAACTCCGTGAGACCAGCCTTGGTGAGAAGCAAAGGTTGATTGAGAGCAGCTCATGTGTACGGTGATCACAGAATCAAGTAAAGAACCAAAGGACGAGATGTTATTGGAGTAAATAAGAGGGTATTTTTGCAAATGTTGACAGGGTCTATACTCTGGGGGAGAAACTTGTCACTAGGACTTTAACAAAGAGAAGGATATTTTTCTTAAAGTCTAAATCACTGTAATGATAACATTAGCAGTGCAGAGATCTTTTGTGGGCATATCTATGCACACCTATGCATACACTTATATACATGCACATAATATGCAATACACACACACACACACACACAACATTTTGGAGATGTATGAAGTGACAAGATGCTCTTCATATCCCTGGAATGCAGTGAGTCTTGTGATTGGGCAGGAGACTTCTTATCAAAGTCATCATGAAGAAGATGAAATACCTAGGCTGTGGGAAGAGAGGGGGAGAACCCCTCTTCCCTCCTCCCGGTCTCCACCTCCAGCATCCTTCCATATCAAACAGTTCCCAAGAGTAGGTGGAGGGAGCACCAGCCACAACATTTTTAGGACTTTAGAAAGTGGTGTCTATTTACAACCTTAAAATTTCACGCTTCAGCAGGTTGCTTAAAATATTTAGGCCAGAATGGTTTGGAGCCAAATCTTTGCATTTTCCAGGCCCTTCCTGCTGCCAATTTGGTCATACTCAGAATTCAAAATTTGAGGATGTAGATAATCATGTAGGCACTGGGGGACTCAGCCCACAGAACCCAGAAAACAGATTTCTCTTTCCAATCACAGATTTCCGTCCAGTGTTTTGGGGTTTCCCAATGTGAGTGTCATGGGGATTTTGTCCACACACAAATAGGATGTGCAAATCAACAGTTAACATTGGGTACTAACCAACCCTAGCATGCCTGGTCTCTGTGGGAGGCAAATAGTTTGAAGTGAGCAACTCTGTCCTTTGGCTGCTTCCCCATTCACACTGCTTGACTGTGTTCTGTGCTAAACCAAGCTGGGACTAGGCACAAGCAAAACCAAGGATCAGTTTTAATCCGTCTAGTGCAAGGAGTTGTCTTACCAACCAGAGGAGATGTGACTCTTTGTCCTCTCTGGAATCTTTAGCATCCTACCTTAGGCTGAGGCACAGCGACGTCCCACTGGCTACCTTGACTTCTGGGAACTGTGTCTTCCATCATTACCTCTCTCAGCTTCAGCCACGGAATTCTTATTCCCACACCCTGTTTTCCACCAGACGTCTGCAGGAGCGTAGCAATGAATACCTTGGATCTACAGTTTGTAAGACGAGTGCACCTTCTATGTTTTCTACCACATCCTGGTTTTTAGGTCATCAGTTCTTACTTGGCATAACTCAGAGAGTCAGTTCCCCAAAGCATTTAACTGGTGAGAACTATAAACTCACACAACTTCACGTAAAATGAACTAGGACCCCAAATCTGAGATTTCAGTGGGACCTTCTATCTCCCATGACCTTCCAAGACTGACCTTGCATAAATCTTACTGAAAAGGTACGTTTCTGAATATTTCCCCTAGACTTACCCATCAAGTATATTTTCCCCACAGGAATATCCAGTACCATTGAAGTGGATAATTAACATTCAAGGTGCCGAGACCATGTCCACATGATGAAAAGTGTTTTGGAAGGGAATAAATGAGTGCATTACTAATGAACGATTTTTTCCCCTTTACAAAAAGTCACTGAATTACTCTATCCAGGCAGCCTACTGCCCGATAATGCATTGATAAATGGAGGAATAGACAATCACATTAAGACTGCTAGGACATCATTTGTGATTCTCAAAGTTGGTATTCAGGATCAACAAGCAATGGACTTCTCAGGATTAGAGGTACAAAATCACTTTGTGGAGTTGTAGAAGTGTCCCCAGTTGAGGGCTGGGATGTAGCTTCAAGGTAGATCATTTTACTAGCATAGGCGAGGCCCTAGGCTCTAACCCCAACTTAGCAAGACAGCCAAAAAAATAAGAGATAACCTCAACTCTCAAGGGCTGTTATTTCAGGGAAGTAGTTTCCAAACTATATTGACTGAGACCCACGGTGAGATATGCATTTTATACTGTAATGCAAATTCTTACAATGGAGATAAAGGAGAATTGCTTATTTTACTATTGAAACTGTGGGCTTTTTGTTGTTGTTGTTGTTGTTTATTGCGTTGTCTTTCACTTTAAAAAAATAAATGCTATATGTAAATCATGAAATTAGTATCTGCAAAGGGGAGCCATGACATAGTTTGCAAGACAGTGAGGTACTAGTTACGCCTAATCTGTATCTCTCTCTCTCTCTCTCTCTCTCTCTCTCTCTCTCTCTCTCTCTCTCTCTCTCTCTGTGTGTGTGTGTGTGTGTGTGTGTGTGTGTGTGTACAGATGTGCTCACCCATTCAGTTCAGAGGTCAACACTGCTGTCTTCCTTTACCTTATTTTCTTGGGACTCGGTCCTTTACTAAGCCTGGAGTTTGACTCTTTGGTTAGGCTGGCTTCCTGGTGAGCTTTCTGGATCTGCCTGTCACCCATTCATCCCACCTCAACCCCCACTCCCACCAGCCAGCTCTAGGAGTTCAAACTCACTCCTCCAGGATCAGATTTTAACTGTGACCCAAACTCGGGTCCTTTTGCTTGCACAGAAAACATTTTACCCACTGAGCCAGCCACCTCTCTAACCCAACCCTTTTCAACTTTCTATAGGTGTAGCTCACAGATGAATAAACTTTCATTAAAATGTGTATTGGTGAGCTGAGTAGATGAAAAGCCTACTTAAGGACAAAGACTGACAGACAGTGTGGGACAGGGTAGCATATGAAGGGGGTTTATTAAAAGCTGATGGAAAAAAATAACAGAGAAAGGTAGTCTGGGAAAGAGGCTGCCATGGGAAGGCCATAGTGGATGAGCAGTTAAGGAGACAAATGAACCTTAGACTCCCAATGGGGTAGGCTAGTATAGTGTGGTGTGGATTTTGGTGCTAAATATTTTTGGAAGGAATAAATGAGCTGTTGAGGAGCACTAGGGAACTTTCACGAAAACGGACATAGGTTTCAGTGCCAGATTCTACCCTTCTGGGCTCTGTAAATACAAGCCTTCCCTCCCCGGATCTGAGGCCTTGGGTCCATGGTCTCTAATGTTGGCATGTTAGACTCTGACTGACCAGGCTATGGTACGAATTTCTAATAATAGTGGTTATAAAGAACACTGCCGGACCCGGCATGAGGCAGGCGTTCAGGAAGTACGTCAAGAAGTACTCTTTTGCAACCCAGCTGTCAGTCATGTTTATAAGTAGAAGATTTCTTTCACCCAGAATCTGGCTTAAGCATTCTAGTATCCTGGATGGAGCCCCCACGCCTTCGAAACATTTCATCCGGCAAGGTCGTACCTCCTGCGAACTGGCAGGCCAGGGCGGCCTACTCACCTTCCTTCCTTCCTGACTGTAAGACCCAGTCAACGGCTAATATGCCAGTGAAGAAAGCATTCCCTGCATATGGGTCTTAGGGATGTGGTGGAGCGGCCCTAATCTGCTTTGAATTCCTTCCTTCTCATTGCTGTCACTGTTTTAAAGCCATATTTTGGGAGCTCTGCCTTCAGGAAAAATGGGAGAAAACAATAGACTAAGCCAGGAGCCAAGTTTGGAACTGTCTGCATATGGTAGACCGATGCCATGTTTTCCTGAGCCCAAGGGCTTTGATGACTTGGCTCTACTAGATTTTCAGCATCTCTGAGCTTGACACCTCTCCATGATAGGGATATGTCTTTCTTTTATCTTCTCTCTCCTTTTTTTTTAATTCAGAGTTAAAGGATATACAATATTCTTGATGATAATAAGTATACAGCTATCCTTTCGGAGGGGCAGGTACATTGAAGTAAAATTAATTTTCAGAAGTTGTAGTAGCACATACCTTTAATTCCAGCACTCTGGAGGCAGAGACAATTGGATCTCTGTGAGTTGGAGGCCAGCCTGATCTAGAGAGCTAGTTCTAGGACAGCCAATGCTATACAAAGAACCTCTGTCTTGAACCCCTGTTCCTCACAATGGTGTTTTTAGGATTTATTTATTGTGTGTGTGCCTGCATTTATATATGTACGCTATGTTCGTGCCTGGTGCCCATGGAGCACAAAAGAGATTCCCCAGAACTGGATTGACAGATGGTTATAAACCACCATAGGGGTTGTGGGAACTGAACCCTGGTCCTCTGCAAGAACAGCAAGCCCTCTTCACCACCAAGCCATCTCTCCAAGCCAAGAACATGGTGTTTTGATATGCATACGTGGAGTAAAATGATTCTTGCACTCAAACTCATTAACGTATCTATCAGTTTAAATAGTTTATCTCTTGGTGCGTAGTGACATGAGGACACTTGTGTGATTCTCTGAGCAAAGACCAAGAAAATAATACGTTATCTACAGGCTGTGTGCTGGCTTTTCAGAATTCATTCATCTTAGAATCAACCCAACATTAAATATAACTCGTCACTGTATAAATGTGTCACAGAGATCCACTTAGGAAAAGGAATTTAAAAAATCCAGGGGAGGGAGATTTAGTAATCTGAAAGTTTTCATTCCTAGGTTAAATCATTCTATTTATTATTTGATAAATAAATTTATCAAAATACATAAAACATGTGGTGTATACTTTTTAAAAACAACGGAACCTTTTAATCATTAGTCTGACATCTCCCCGTTTTCTTGCCCATGAACAGCTCCCGGTAACCTTTCTTTCCATTGTCACTTCCTGTGAGCCCAGCTTGTGACAATTCTGCACATTAGTGACACATGCGGTATTTATCGCTTGGTGGCTGGCTTTTTTCTCTTAGCACCATGTCTGTTAGCTTTATCTCTGCTGTTGTAAATGAGAAGCTTCCCTTTTAAAGGCGTAACACTGTTCATCACTCACGCACTATAGGAGTTGTATTTGCAAATATACTTATACATTCGTATATGTATGTGTGAGTCTGTGGTCTCTTAATAAATCTTAAAGGACTGTGATACGCAAATGTTATATTGGCACCTTTCAAACTCTAGTACGCATGGCCTGATGCTGAGTGTATCTGTATACACAACAACGTTACATTTCAATTTTGCCTAGTGAGACATGACATTAATGTGTAGAAATCTCTTGGGTTGGCATAGAACCATTCAGTTGTAATTGGGGTATAAAAAAAAAATAAGGACATTGCATTTTAGACATCAAAAGAGCAGTAAACTGTGACAGTTTGTGGACTACTCGACTCAAATTTCACACTTCACATGAGCAAGATGAACTACTAGAGGTCAGGATGTTTGGGTAAGGATATGGTGCCTCTTCTGAGGGCTGTGTCCATTGCTCAGCACTGGGTGTCTCTGCTAAGGATGAGGTGTCTCTGCAGAATGTGGGTATCTGTGCTGAGGACAGGGTGTCTCTTTCAGATATTTTTCACTTTGGGGTACATGTTGGTGTTTTGGGTTTTTTTTTTTTTTCCAGAAATTTGGGCTTTGAATTCCCTCACTGGAGAGATTCTGACTCAGAAAGGCTGAAGCATAACTCAAAGGTCACTCATGTGCCCTGTAGACCATCCAGGATCTAACTGAAACATGTTGTCTAGGGCACTTGGTAAAAAATTTCACCTGTTTTTTTTTTTTTTTTTGCCTTCTCAGATTTTAATATTTTATTGCTATTGATTTTTTTCATACATTATAATTTGATCATGTTTTCCCCTCCCCCAGCCTCTCCCAGCTCCTACCCACTTCCCTACCCACCCAATTCCATGTGTTCTCTCTGCTACTCATATATCCTCACTTTCAGTGGTGGATCAGGTTAGTGACTCCTGTCAGGGATAGTTCATTGTACAAACAAAACAACAGCAACAAAAGAACATGCCTCATTAACAAAAATCATGCAAATCTATATTTGCCTCATATGTTGATGGCTTGGCTTTTGGCCTGTGGCTCTATGGAGAAGAGATTGAATCATGAGGGTGTGAGCAGCATCAATGGATTCTACTATTGAGTTTATAGCTGAGAAGCAATTAAGTGTTGGGTCCTGGCCAGGTGGTGGTGGCGCACGCCTTTAATCCAGCATTCAGGTGGCAGAGGCAGGCTGATCTCTGTGAGTCTGAGACCAGCCTGGTCTACAAAGTGAGTTCCTGGACAGCCCAGGGCTGTTATAAAGAGAAACCATATTTTGGAAAGAGAGAGAGAGAGAGAGAGAGAGAGAGAGAGAGAGAGAGAGAGAGAGAGAGAGAGAGAGAGAGAGAGAGAGAGAGAGAGAGAGAAAAGAAGGAAGGAAGGAAGGAAGGAAGAAAGAAGGAAGAAGGGGTCCTAATTGAAGGAAGTGTGCATGACTGGCAGGGTGACTCTGAAGAGCTCTGAAGGGGATGTTTTTTCCTAAATTTCTTTCCTGCCTGTCACTTGTTGCTTCCTGTCTACTCTGAAGGGAGCAAATTTCTTCCACTGTGGGTTACACCGTAATATGTAAGGCAGAAGCAATAGGGCCAGCTCCCATAGCCTGAACCAATGAGTTCAAGCAGATAGTCCCTCCCTTCAGTTGACTTCTCTTAGGCCAGTGATGAAAATCTGCATATGTAAATTCTTCCAAGTAATTATCCACATAATTGCATGAGGAAAAGAAACCTTTGGTGTCACCCATTTTGGGATGGCTGGCTTCTCACGAACCGTCTCCTGCCTTGGCGGTTCTGTTTCTACTGCATCTTAGAGGTGTCCAAGCTTCGCAGCAGGGATGGAGCAGAAACACATGCGTGAGAAAGGGGTTGGGGGTACTTGTCCAACAGGACAGTCCCTTGGGCTCTCATTCAAGAGTTAAAGATTGAATGTAAAGGTGACAGTAGAGTAGGAGGTTCCTGGGTGGTAGGAGGATTGATGGAAGGAAGCAGAGAGGCTGGATAAAGGGTGGCAAACGACAGTGAGACAATAGCAGGAAGTTCTTGCACTCCATCACACTGTCAAATGACTGTAGCTCACAACAACCGCTTCTTGGGAAGAGCTGGACAAGTTCCGAGACCCCCACTGTGAAGGAATGGAGAGGAAAGGACCTACCAGTCCTCTGCTTTGTCTTGCAGTGTATCCAAGCCCTGGATTCGTACATTGGGCTCTCAAAAATAGGTCCTCTGATCTTTACTTTCCGTGAGTGGCATGAGCACATGAATGTTTGCGCGCATGTGAGTGCATGCGCAAGCGCGCGCACACACAGTATACACACACACAGACACAGTACACACACGCTCACACACAAACACTTTTTGAATATTATAAAAAATTCTATTTGTCCTGCCAGCTCTACTGTGCTTTGTAGATGTGCTGGAAGAATGAACTAACGCATTCTCTGCCTTTGCTGTATTTCGGAAATGAATATAGACAGACACGTAATTCTCACACACATGATGGTCTTACATCAAAGCTCAGCATCTGTAGGCTCTGTCTTGTATAGAATCAGTGTGTACCAGATGATGTTGTAGTCTGTTTTTCCGATGTCGCCTGCTAATTCATTGCCTGTTCCCACATCTTGCTGTATCTAGTACTCTCTGTCTCTCTGTCATTCTCTCTGTCTGTCTCTTTCTCTTTCTCTCTGGTCTCATTTGATCTGGGAGGGGGATCATGTGCCCTTACCCCTTTGCATACTTCTAGTCTTGCCATAATTCTAGGCTAGCCACAATGGGAGGTTGCAGTAACAGTCTATACAAGCTATCCCCCAAATTTACTTGGCATTACATTGAACTCTGACTTCTTCTGCCTCTACCTTCCTGGTGCCAGGATTACTGGTACAAACCACCATGCCTGGTTTTATGTGGTAGTGAGGATCAAACCTAAAAGTCTGCTAGGCAAAGACTTTACCAACGGAGATGGGTACTTTACCTGCCCTTAAAGCTGTAACTCTAAACATGGACGCAAATAGAGATGCGGTGAGTGGCTGACCTTCCCTTTCTTACTGGCTATCTTCTCAAGACTCCTAGATTTGGACCGTCCTTTCTGAAACAGAGGATAGGGGATGAGGAGGATCCAGTTAAGTACAGGTGAGACTTTCAGAGGCCAATACAAGTTGAGTACAAAAAACTAAAAGCTCTGGATGTTCAAATAATTGTTCTTTTCCCTCAGTTATCAGAAGGGATTTGTTATTTGAAAAAGAAACTTGAAGAATATGCTAACTTATCTAGTTATGTCTGTTGAAGGGGGAATGTTTTTTTTTTCCTTTCTAAGTAAAATTGTAGTCATGCTGTTTGAAAAAAGCTGAGTCACGGGATTGTCTGGGAGTGTTCTTTTTTTGGGGGGGGGGTAGAGGTTGGATTAATGAGATGTCTGGCCCTCACCACAAGGTTAATTTCTCCAGGATGAACCATAGCTGGTTCAACTTCCTATCACACTCCCCAGAAAACCCTGGAGTTCACCATCCTCCAGGCAAAACTCATTTACATGTTTTATCTCCCTACAGTTGGGTATGAGATTCCAGCGGTCATGTTCAGGCATAGCTTAGCACGTGATTCACCCCGGTGAGCAACAGCTTCATTTTCAGTGACATTTGGAGTCTGCGCATCTGGGCTGGTGGAGCCTTCTCTACTGTGACGTGGTCATTCTAGTGAGTAAAAAAAAACTAGTGTTTGAGTCACTGATATGAAAATTAAACGTGGTTTTATTCCATGGGGTTCGGGCAAGGAGGGTGGCTTCTTTTCTGGTTCCTCGGAGTTATTCTGGAAGGAACTGTGAATATCTTCATTGCTGTGGATGGGTTGTACTGTGTGGGGTGGGGGTAACTCCATTTGGGAAGCTGATGGACCTGCCCTTAGAGGCCAGCTTTGCCTCTCATTCCTTATATGATTAACCTCTGCACAGCTGGGGGTGGGTATGGGAGGGGGGAATGTGTACTACATCGTCTTCCCTCTTGTGTAAAGATTAGTGCCAAAGAGATGGCTGTTATCACTCTTATTGCTGGCCACCTCACCAGGGGTAGATTTGACCGGATTCACCTGGGATTCTTCTAATTTCTGTGTTGAGAAACCGAGGTGCCCCCCTAAAGACCCATATTTTCAGGAAGTGCTTCCGTAGGTCTGACTGGTTCACAGCTCTGGGTCACTGAGTGAAATGCATTCTCCACTTGGATTTCCATGTGTTGTTTAGAATCTGACTAGTGGGGGTAAGAAGGAGAAAATGAACTGGAAAGCAAGCCTTCACAAATAAAGTAAATTCCTGAGACCAAGAGAGGCTGGATCTAAAACTAAAGGCGCAGCTTCTTAATGTGCGCTGGACCCAGTGGAGGATAGAGACAGAATGCCTTTAGAAGTCACAGTCTGGGGCTGGAAAGGCAGCTTCTTTGGAAGTGTTTTACTCACAGTCCTGGGAATCTGAGTTCAAGGCCAGCACCCAGGGAACATAGCCAGGCCTTGTGCTATGCTTGTAATCTCAGTGCTGGGGAGGCAGAGACAAGAAGATCCTTAGAGTTTGCTGTCTGGCCAGTCAGTCCTTCGTGTCAAGCTTCAGGTCAGTGAGAGACCTTGTCTCAAAAAAGAAGGTGACAAACTACAGGAACAACACCCAGGGTTTTCTTATGTACACGTGTACACAGACACACACACACGTGTGTGTGTGTCTGCGCACACACGTACATGCACGCACACACACACACACAAATGCACACACACTTACAGCCTCTTCTAGTACCTGAAGACTGAATGTGCCTGCCCTCTTCTCCTCGACGTGTAAAAAGTCTTGAGGGTGGAGGATCCCAGGCTTTCCTGGAAATGACAGTGTGTAGGCGCGAGCTCTCAAAGCGTTTCAGTGTGGGCCCTGTACCTCTTACATTACAGGCCTCAGAGAAAGGCTTGGTGGGCTCTGGGGCCTTGCCTAGGACTCCAGAACAAAAGGTGGCAGGTGTTAGAATCAACGGACACGACTCGTAGGCTTGGTACCGAAGCATACTCTTTCTTTCCCCTACCTCCAGATGGCTTCTAAAGTATGAGGAAGTTAGCAAGGCGCTGGGGACTGTGGTCTGGAAGAGGTGGCCAGGTGCTGAAGGTCTTTGCCTGGGTGACTAACTTCAGAGCAAAGGGCTCGTGAATGACAAAGCCAGGGAAAGGTCACACATGCAGGAAGTTGGGAACCACACCGCTTAAGGTCAGGGGTTTTATCATCAAGACGCTGATCTGCTGATCTTAGTGAACGACACACACTGCTCTTCTGGACTTAAAACCAAGTTGGGCCAGAATGTTCCTTCTGATGTGGGCCTTGGGGGTGAGAGGAGCAGGAGGGACCCTTCCTGCTGTCCCTTGGTGTCTGGACACGGCCTGGCAACTGCTGTAAGTGCTGGGTATGTTTGTAGCAAACTGGTCCTTATCGTTAGAGCTTTCCCCTTGGTCACAACCTCTAGGAAGCATTACCTTAACTTTTGGGAAGAATGCACCAATGTTGTTTTTCCGGTTAGGCGGACACAGAAATGGCCCTCTTTTTTACTAGTTTCCCTGTCTTAAAGCAAACACTGCCCCACCCCACCCCCAAGCCGATGCGGAATAGCTGACATTCTTCCTTTCCCTTGTAGAAGGCAGATTAGCACCACCTGTCTTGGCTAACCTTCACGGGATTCAGCAGGAAAAGTAGTATTAGGCAAGAAAAGCTCCCCGAATGCGATATTTTTAGGATTACTTCTTTGGTTGTGAAACTGCTACCTTTGTATTCAAAGGTGACGAACCATGTTCTGGCTAGAAGCAGAGTTGTCGCAGGGAGGTGTCAAGTTCAAAGGAGACCCTGCAACGATCTAAGCCAGATTTGAGGCAAAGTCTCTGGAGGAAGGTGAGTGATGGGTGGCCAGGCTTGCTTACATTTCTCTACTTACTGTTACAGTGCGCAGAGGATTGTGGTCATCCTCTTGCTGAACAACCCCACCCCTTCTTCTATGGAAGGTATTAATGCGGGCCCTCCTTCCAACTGGATCTCTGCCAGCTGGCTGGGAACAGCTCAATGGCTTCCTCTGTGAGGCAGTGTCAGGGAGGTTGCAAGTGCCCCCAGGTTCAAAGGGCTTCGAGCTGGGTGTGCTGGATTTGGAGTGTAGAAAGGAGGACGCCATGGGCTGCTGCATGTTTAACCTTTTGCTGCCTGTGCTATTCCTCTTTCTGAACCGGTGGCAGGGGAGTGCTTCTGAGGCCTGTTGAGAAGATCAGATCGCCGAGTTATGTTTGGCGAAGGGCTCTGAGAGGCTCAGATGAAAGGTGCTCCCCAACAATTACCCTCACACTTTGTTCTCGCATGGCACCTTTCTTCCAGGGAGCTCAAACTGCTTGCTAAAAATTATTTCATTAATCCTCACAGCATCTCTCTAGTGATTATTATCTCCCGTTCTCATAGCAGGAATCTGGAGTGGAGGAAGGGAAGTGACGTGGCAAAGGCAACCCAGCAGGTCGCTGGTAAACTCCACAGTGGGATGCAGATCTTGCCCATTCCCCGTTGATTCATTCATTTGCCAAATATTTGGCCACAATTACAAGCCAGATGCTTGAGCCATTGAATACGAAGAACATTATGGGAAGTGAAGTAAAGCGTATTCTCTGTCATCGAAGAGATGGAGTCTGTACACTTGATGCAGTCGATAAATAATAACAAGATAACATAGCCAGCGCATGGCTAAGAGCAGTAAAGCCAGCAAGCATACAATGGAGTCAAGAAGGAAACACAAACAACAACAAATCAGTAACTCTGGTTGACAAAGGATGTCCTATGAATGAGCACTGTTTTGAAGGCTGAGATCACTAGCTCACCAATAGAAAAAAAACATGTCAAAGAAACATGTCTCACAGAGGAGCATGAAGGAGCATGGGAAACCCTCATTGGCCAAGAGATGCTTCTGACTGGTTGAGAGAAAAGTGAACGTGAGAGCAGAGAGGCCGAAAGGCAGCCTAAGCAATCCGAACTGCACACACGAGGCCACTGAGTAGCGTTTGAGTTTGCTCAAGGAGAAGGAATGAGGTCACCTTCACAAGGAGTGACTTTCTCTTATCCAAAGCTGGGCTTTTTACCAGCTGAAACCAGCTGACCTGGAGCCAAATGCATCTTGAAAATAGCAAGCAGAAAAATCTCGCCCAGAAACAATTGGTGAATTCGAAGCGCCATGCTTCCGGAGTAGTCTGAGGCAATCTTGCATGGTTCTGCTGGCTCCCACAAGGGGCATGCACGCATTGCCTTGCCTGGACTATCTACCTGCCCATCAATCACTTAGTGGCCATCTTAGTTCTCAGATCAGCTGTCAGGATACCGCCTCACCTGTGCCCAAGCAACACTTCTTTGGTTTAATACAGCCTCAAACAGAAGAGAAGTGACCTTGGCCATTTTTACCCATTTTACCCAAAGAACCCAGCGGTGCTTCCTTTAAGTATCATTACTAGAAGGTTAAGTAGAATGAGATGGGGTGACAGATGTGTATGACTTCATTATAGTTTCTTAGTTGTTATTGTTCATCCCTTGTCATGCCTGCTCCATTAAATAATGTTTGCCACAGTACACACGGCATGTTACACAGAGTCTGGAACTATCCCTGGTTTTGGATACCAAGTGGAGGACAGGCCTTGCATTATATTCCTTGTGAAAAGTCTTCTGGTGACTGACTGTGGATGTCTGTGTGTGTAAGGGCCTGTCCAGATGTCGGACACACTCTAACCAGTCACTGGGTCTTCTTTGTATGATTTACTTAGTACGTGTGTGTGTGCGCGTGCGTGTATGTTTTCTGGGAATTAGATCCCAGGGCCTTGAACATGCTTGGCAAGTGTTCTACCAGTGAGCTATATCCCCAGTTCTCTTTTCAACTTCTTATTTTGAGGCAGTCTCAGTAAGTCGCCCAGGTTGGTCTTGAGCTTACTGTATAGCCCAGGCAGGTCTTGAACTTGCTGCCTCCTACAGGAGGTAGAGTTACGGGCAGGCCCATCCCACCCGGCTCAGTTCTCCTATGTGGTTTTGGTGTTGTTTGGAAATTCTACAAGGGAATGCCAAGAAAACAGCTACAGCAATGCTCTTTCATGGCTACCATGTTTCCGCATCTCAAGATGCACAGAACTGTCTTTTTAAAATCCGATGACCTATAACACAACTTTGTCAATGGTGGTGCGGTGAGTGGCTGCCAGTCTTCGGCCTTGAAATCCATCAGGCAAAGTGATGGAGTCTACATCAATTACTCTTTAGAGTAGAAAGCGAGCCTTTGTTAGGCTGTTTGTTCTAAGTAGCTTTTCAAATTAGATACAAGAGAATGCTCCTCCATGCCAAAGAGGGTTGAGTTTTTATTTCCCGTGATTAGCCATTCTGTGATTAGACATATTTATTTTTATTTTTACTCAAGCTTATAAGCGTGAAGCCAAATTTAAGAATGGGTCCCTGATCACTTGTACTTCTTTTTCTTTCTTTCTTTTTATTCCCCCTTGTCAAAAGAAAATTTTGAAACTTCTGTCGGGAAAAACTGCCGTGTTCGAGGCTGTGAAATGTTTCTAGGTGTCAATGGATGCAGATCCATAGGCTATGTGTGCGACGGAAAAGGAAGGCGGGCTTGGTGTTGGAATCATAGCTGTCTGGACAGGATCTCCTGACTTTTCAGCTTGGAAAGGCACCTGTTAAAAATCGTCTCCAAAATTTAAATTTTAGCACGTGACCACTTAAAAAAAGTTGTATTTTAGACCAATCATTTTATTTATTTACTTACGCGTGCGCATGTGTGTGTGTGTGTGTGTGTGTGTGTGTGTGTGTGTGTGTGTAGGCCAGAGAACTGCTTGGGGAGCAGGTCCTTTCCCTCTACTCTGTAAGCCTCAAAGATTAAACTCGGGCTGTCAGACTTGGCAGGAGGTGACCTGAACACCAGTCTGCCTCACTGGTCCCTTCTTTACTCTGGATGTGTAAAAACCCTGGCTTGACCATTTCGCCAGGGCTTCTTTAAAGTTAATGTTTCCTGGGCACCACTTCCTATACAAAGTGAGTGTGTCTCTTGTCCTTCTATATAACGAGTGTACTGGCTAGGATAGGCAAGGTTATGCTGCCGGTGCATAGAGATCCACCTGTCTCTGCCTCTCGAGTGCTGGGATTAAAAGCACGCCCTACCACCACCCAGCCTGCAAGTTCACATTAAAAAAAAAAAAAGCCACTTCTAAAACATGCATCTTAGTTTTGAAAATCAATTAATTTGTTTTCTGGGTGTTGCTGGAGGATATACTGGTATTGTTAATATGATATGCTCTACAATATGAAAATATTAGTTGGCTAGTATTCCTTTACCTAACCATAAATTCTTTATGCGCCAGGTTTGGATTTTCTTCTTCCTTCATTGCCACATGGAAGGGCTGACACAGCAGGAAATAAATTCTTCACATGTATTATAACATCAATCATTCTTTTTTTTTGTTGGTTCATTGTGCATGTGTGTGCATGTGTGTGTATGTGTGTGCATGTGTGTGGAGGTTGGAAGACAACCTGAAGAAGGCATTTCTCTCCTTCCATCATTGAAATCCAAGCTAGAATTCTGATCCCCAGCTCTCGTGGCCAGCGCCTTTACCCTTGCTTGCTCCAGTGATTTTAACATCATATACATTCAGAAAAAGAATTAGGAAATCTGAGTTTAGTTTTCTCTAAAGAGAGAGGGAAATCCCATTTTTATGACTTAGGAAATATTTAAACATTTTCCATAGCTGAACTTCCAGCATATTTTCTAAACTGTATATTAAGGAACAGTAAAAAAAAAAAAATCAAATGTCATTTTGGAATGCTTTTTCTAATTTGGGGACAAAATTGGGTTAGGATGGGATAAAATTCCGTGTGTTTGATGTTGTGTGTGATTTACACAGAAATTTTATTTTACAATTGAGTTCAGTTAACCAACTATAGGAAACCCTTACTTCCTGTGAAAACTATGCTCTAACTCATTGTGTCTTGAGAATCACCTATGAACTAAGATTTGGAATGTATTTAGGTGTTTTAAACCCATGAAAAGTTGATGCATTAAAAAAAAAAAACTTTACGATTTAGTCCATTTATTTTTTTTCCCCTTAAACTTGACACCACGTGTCTAGTCATTCCTTTTAGTGTATTTCAAAAAGCACCTCTTCCTCTCTGGCACGTGCATCTGAGGGTATTTGGCATAGCCTCCTGTTTGCTGCCCCCCTTCTTTTGGTATCTACAGTATTCCCTCTCGGGTCACTGTCCCATTTCTGGCCACTCCTGCCCACTCACTCATGAAGTATATGGAGTCAATGATTTACTGCTGTTTTGTTTTTTGTGACGGAGGCAGAGTTACTCCCCAAGACAGGTGATAGTCATTGAGGTTATTTTTCTACTTGGGATTTTCGATTCTTCAGATTTACTTATATCTGAATTTTAGATGGTTCCCAGCTTAGGTCTTGCTGTGTGGACTTTATGAGAGGTCAGTGTCTTCTCTTTTGGTACACGCGAACCCTGGAGAATTGGCATGTTTTTATTTCTTTCCTGCAAGGTGAAAGCAGGCAAAGAATCATGATAAGAATTAATAGACAACTAGCAGCCACTTTAACTTTTTCTTTTTATTATAAGTGTTTTGTCTACATGTCTATTTATGTACCATGTATGTATGTGCCTGGTACTCACTGAGGCCAAAACGGGGTATTGAAACCCCTAGAATTGGCCTCCAGAGGGTTGTAAGCTGCCATGGTGGTGCTGGGAACCGAACCTGGGCCCTCTTTGAGAACTGGAAGTGCACTTAACTGCTGAGCTGTCCTTCCAGGTCCACAGATGCTACTTTGTATTTGGCAATCACCAGACATTACAAGAAAGGGGTAGAGCCAAATATGTCAGGAACACTGTCTTCATATAGGTCTCAGCGTGCTTTGCTGTGCAGCCAGCACTTCGTGTGGTTCATCCATCAGCAGTTCCTAGGCAACAAGGTAAAAAGGCAGAAGCCCTACAATACAAGAAGCCGGCCAGCTTAACATTCCTTAAAACTGTTGGCTATCCAAAGGTGGCCAAGGCCGTTGACCTTGGAGTAAGAAGAGGCGTGATGAAGAGTGGACAGTCTCAGACAGTTAAAAGCAGCCACAAGTCTCCTCAGACCTGGAGCCTGCAAGAGCCTCAGATGCTGCCTTTGGTCATCTTCTTTGGCAAAGTCAGTTTTCAAAGTCAATGCTAAAGTTTGGGGATGGGGGTGGGGTGTGGAATATGAAAATGCTGGAAAATAGAAGAGGCCAAACAGTCAGGGCTTCAAACCACTGCGTCTGCTTTTCCAAAGTGGGGTCCCTCCAAGAAGAGGTTTCTGAGGGGAGACCTCTGTGTCTTTCTTTCCCGATGCCAGTTCGCACCCGTCCTGCTGCGTGTCTTTCGCTCCACTCCAGGCCAGTGTGTGTATTAAAGTGTTATCAATAGTGTTATGGAGTGGACCTTCTTAATAGTTACCTAGATGTGCTGGCTGAGCTGCTCCGCTGAGCTGGGTCATAGGTAAAATTTCACTGTTGGCACTCCCTTTTATTTTTTTTTTAAGGCTAAATGCATTTACATAACGTGTTATGTTTGTGTTGGTGTCTAAATTAGATCCTGACTCAGGGTTGCCCTCTTTTCCTTCCTCTGGGTTCCCAGGTGGCTGCAACATACCAAACTTTGAGATTTCAGACTCCCAGGGCTCATCTTCCAAATGATCCATCCCAGGAAGGTGATTTTCGTGTAATAATTTTCTGCGAGGAGTTTTAACCTCTTTTGGCGCATTTCTATTATTTCTTTGTCCTTACTGGTGGTTACACCAGCTCCCAGCTTAATATCATTTGCACATTTCATTAATATGTGGCTTACTCCCTCTTCGAGATCCTTAATAAAGATGTTAAATTAGATTGTATCTGACATTGACCCCTGGGGCACTGCAATGCTTTAACGATATCCCGGCTCCTTGCCTATGGAGTTCTCACCGAATGCACGAGGCGCAGCTTCAACCTGGGATAAATCTTCAATTTGAATTCTCAGGCAGAAGTCAAGTCATGTGGTTTGGGATAGCTTGACATTGCCAGAACACACTTGTAGTTGCTAGGAAGTCATATTTTAGCAATTAAGTTCAAGTTTGCTAGAATGATATGTCAGATTGCCAATCTGCTGACAATTACAGGAGATTGTCTCTCTGTCCGGCTTAATGCGCTTCCATCAAACTGAGAAGGGGCTCGTTTTATAAAATGAAACTCAGCTTTTTCACTTCCAGCCTAGCAATCACCCTTCACCAGGCTTTAAACAGCATGTCTTCTGTGTTCCAACGATGATTTGTTAAAGAAGCAGTTCCATCAATACAGCCAGGGAGACAAACTCCATGAAAGCGTACCAGGTGCCCCAGTGAGAATCTGCATGTGCAGCCAATGTTCAACTTTCCAAAATTTACAAGTTCTGTTTCCAAATTGGAAACATTTATTATTTTTTTAAAGAGAGGGTATAATACCATATGATGTTCTTGGCATGAAACGGAACTCTCTCAGTATTTGGTAAAATCAGAGAAATCTATGTACTTACTTCAGAAGCAAAATTTCTTCAACTTAGCTCAGGGATAATGCCTTCAAAAATAGGTTGCATTACCAGATCTTTCCAAATGATCAAATATAACCGACTTCTCTTGTTATATGCCTGGAGATAGACTTTTGTAACTTTGCAGAGCTTTCCTGTTTTCTCTGTCTGCTTAGGCAATGACTCTGATTCTAACCGAAGGGAGCCATTCGAGATTCATCGCAACCAGTGTTCGCAAGTGGACTTGCAAATACAGCTTTGCAGAATGATAAACCCAGCTGAAGGCACCTTTCTATCCATTTGAGATGATTGCGCTCCTCTGGGAGGCCATTTTCAGACTGTCCTCATCATCAGGTAACTGATCCTTGTGTCTCAGAAAGGATAGTTTCAGTCAACAGCTCTGCTGCACTGGGAAACCTGAATTCCAGAACGCTGCAGTGGATCTTGCATGGTCTCTTGTTTGTTCCCTGTAGGCCGCCTCCCCTTCACGCCACCTCAAAGAGTAATGATAGACCTCACTTGAGCTGAGAAATGAGCAGGTCATTCAGGCAACAGAACTAGATAGATAGATGAGCCGACCTGGTAATGGAACACTTCAGCGCAGTTTGGTTGAGGTGAACAGTCCTTCATGCTTGCCTTCTGTTTTGAAAGGATCATTGGGCATAAGAGCATTAAGTTATACTCCTGATGCCAGAGATTTCTGGATCATTATCTGGATGCAAGGTAAAAAGGTGTGTGTAAAGAATCAACACAATATGAGAATATGCAAACTGGAGAGAGACTTGATGGGTACACATGCCTACTTTCCAGGGCTTTGTCTTTGATCTGGAGAGACCTCTTTGCTGGCTTCTAGATCTGCATAGTTGTCCAGCATCCTTTCTCTTCGTCTCATTGTGCTTTTATTCAACAATTACATCTTAAAACCCAGGAAGCCTTGGGGACTCACACAGGTGGTGGATCTTTCTTCTTTAACCCCGTGCTTGAAATAGACCGGGCCTAACACACGTCTAGGGTAATCCAGCTTTTGTATCACCAAAGCTGCCAGTCTACAGATGTGATGGGGGGGGGGGTGGTTATCATGGCTTCAGTCTGCAGCTGGTGTCTTTGGGTGACTGATTAAGCTACGGCATTGTTGACTTTGCCTGGATTCAAGATGGAAAACGCTAGCTGCGCTGCAGTGGGCACACAGGTCAGCATACAGTTGTTCTTTATCATTAATCCTAATTAGAAAAGAGAGCTGCTCCTGCTGTGCCCATCTTCGCCCTTCCTTTTAAGGAAGGCCGAATGGGAGGTTCAAATGCAGCCCGTGGCACCCAGAAGTGGAAACCAGTCCCAAGAAAAGAACACCCAGTGCCAATCTCATACCTAGGATGTGTGTGAGCAATGGTAGGAGTCCAAGCAAAGCTTTAGAACCTCTGGATTGCTCTAGTGTGAACCAAGGCAGCTTTCCTCCCAGAGTGGGGTTTGCTTGCTTGTCAAAACTGAGTAGAATATCATAAGCCGTGTTTTTCTTCAAATCTCATGCATACTTATACTTCTCCAATCTTAAAAAAACCTACCTACAATAATTATCCAGCAAGTCATCAAACATTATTTCATATAGGCAATATGATGTGTTTGTAATAGATTATGGAATCTGTTTTCGAATGGATAAAGTTTCTGGTATTTTATGCCATTCTAATCTTTCAGCCAAAGGCTTACAAATATTGCAAAAAGTCCCAAGTAATAATAATAATAATAATAATAATAATAATAATAATAATAGTGATAGTGAAGTCCTTAGGTAGCCAAGAGCCACACATGGAAGCATCTGAAATATATATCATGCACTTTAGTTTATAAACCCTTGACAAAGCAGTTTTTACCTTGGATTTAACTAAAGTGACAGAAAAGCATTGGACTGACATTGGGCACATACAGTAGTAATGTAAAACACGTATTTGTGAAGGAAATAAAAAAAACCCATCTCTCTACACATACGTGGATATATCTTGAGTTTGGATGCATGCGTATTTTAACCATTCTCTTGTGCATTTATTTTGCGTGTGTGATCTGACCACAGGAGCAAACGTAGGGATGCCACTTAAAGTAGCAGCTGGATGAGTGGCCATTTCACACACTCGCCACCTAGGCGACAGTTTGAGGAATCCTGGTAATATGTCATTCTCTCTAATTAGGAAATTTGGTTGTTTTTTAAATGTGTGTACGTCCGTGTCTATGACTATTATTAATCCGCATCCATCCCCAGTGCCAGAAATGAAAGGTTTGCTTTTTTAAATAAGCGTAGTTGAAATGACAGTTTTGGTGGCTTTCACCCTGGCCACCTTTGCTGTATCATGATCAGATGCTCTCTCCAACTCTGCCGTTTTGGATTTTTTTAAAAACTGAATTGAAGCTTATTTAGTGTAGATAAGTTTAAAACTGAAAGATGCCTTTTTTTAAAAAAAAATGAGGCTCTAATAATAGCATGGCTTTGAAATGTTGTAAGATTTAGGTGTATGGATGAGAATGGGTTTTATAAAACTGGAATTTTCTCACTGAGGGGCTTTTATTGTAATTCTGACTCATTGGGAAGTGAAGAGTAGCCATCCCTGCCACATCTATCTGAGGCTATACGCATAAGATTGCTCAGAGAGCGTGGCGACGGAAAACAGGACAGAGCGTTCAGAGCTGAGGGTCTGGAGACAAGATCAGGCTTTGAGAATTGACAACCAGAGTCTAGGACGGCTCCAGAGACAAGCCTTGCATTTTGTGGACAAGAATTTTTCCTTACCCCATGGTCAGTAGGCGCAACAAGCAATCCGAACGATGCCAGAGGTAAACAGAGGCCATAAGGACGAGGGGGTCCACGCATTTTTGTTTACCTTCCGTAAAGTTCAAATCATGCATCATCTCTAATGAGCTTGATAAAGCAGGATGAGACAAATGTGCCATAATTCATCACGCTTCCTGTTTCAAAAGTGACAGGCAACCTATGCGAAAAGTCTTTATTTTGCAGCAATGAAGACGGAAAATAAAAAGAGGAAGCGCGATCATCACATTTAAAACGGCATCTGCTGAGGAACTCTTAATAGCCACGTCCAGTACGGAAAATTGTCCGGAATTAGGTTCCGCTTCGTTACGACTACACCAAAACCTCCTGTTAGTGCCTATAAAGAAGCATTCAGTTTTAAATATTTTGCTGAAATCTGGGAGAGAAAAAAAATTTTTAAACCTTTGCAAAATTTTATGGACAATGTACTTTCTCATCTGTAGTTGTTAGAAAGGCACCATTAGCTTCACGCCGTCCTGTTAAAGTACGGCACAAAATGCTGAGAGATCTAAATGAAATTCATCCAGTAAAGAACAATAATGTACTCGGGGCAATTTTCCGAGGGCGTTTGCTTATTTCTAGCAATGGCTCTACAAATGCATCTCCTTTTTCGCTCAACGATTCCCTTTGGAAATCAAGCACATTATCTTATAATACAGACCTGAGCATCTGAGACCTCACCCGTGAGCACAAGGGGCATCTTCTGAGAATATGGGACCAAATCCCATCCTTAAAGCTGCAAGTCATTCTGCAGAGCGGTGAGGGAGGGTGGGGTGTGCACAAATCATGGATGGAAAGAAATAGTGACTTCTCACCACGTTTCAGAACTGCATATCCTTCCCCATGCAGTCTCAAAACATGTCTCTGTAATGAGTGAAGAAGGCAATTTGTCTTTAGTAAGAAGTTTAGCGATCGTGTTTATTTAAAGCCATAATCTGCATGGTTATGGACAAATAATAGAAATGCTATGTAGGGAAAGGAGCCTTTTGTGTTTAGGATTTGAGAAGTGTATTTACACAAAGATTTCAAGTACAGAAACACACTTGGTTCTAAATAATTGCAATTTATGAAGCCTTGAATCTTCACGCTGAGGAGTGGGGTCAAGGGCTCCGGGCTTAAGAGGAAAGTTTTCTCCGTTGCAGTCTCCGTACATACGGTTGCATTCTGCCTGGTAGATTGACAGCAAACAGCCCCGTGGGACTTACAGTAATTGATTTTATATGGTATGAATAGATGCAGGGTTGCAAAGCCAGCTCCATCATGGTTCCATCCTTATCACTGGCCCCCTGTTTAACGGCATTCCAGTGAGAAACAGCCCAGTCTACTTACCACTGAATTATTAATACATCAAATCAGATTTTTAAGTAAACTGTTTTATTTGGCAGTGGGGGCGGGGTTTAAGAAGAGTTTCTTTCTGTTATCTTTGAGTTTTATTGTAAGAGAGGAAAGTGTAAAACAAAAAGATTATCTAAATCTTTCTAATCTACCCAAATTTATTCTGTATAATGAAACGCCTTATTGAGATCTCACAAAAGTTTATTCGTTTGGGATCTTGCCCAAAGTAGCATTTCTGGAAGGATGGTGGCTCTTCCTTCTTTGTCCCTGCCCTGGCAGAGAAGTTGAAAACCCTTAACAGTTTTTTGGGAGTCCTTTAGGAGGAGTACAGGAAGGAAAGGTAGAAACACGGACTTCTAGTTGGGCAACACATCTAAGGGAGTGGAGGTGTGCTACCCTTATTTCAGGATCCGGGGCTTTTCTCCTGTACAGTAAGCTCAGGCTGGTAAGCTGGTCAGTACTCAGTTCAATTTACTCATTGACCTTGCTACATAGTTTACAGCATCTCTGTATTTCCTCTCTCCCTCTGATCCCCTTTCCTACCAGAGCCTTTTTTTGCTCTGAAGAGAAGGATATAGGACTGGAGAGCGGGCTCAGCAGTGACAAGCGCCTTTTGTTCTTTCACGGGACCCAGGTTTGGTTCCCTTCACCCACTCACAGCAACTGTAGCTCTAGTTCCAGAGATTCTGACGCCCTCTTTAGGCCTCTGCAGGTACTGCACACATTTGGCACACATAGTAACAGGTAGGCCAACCACTCATACATGTAAATAAATAAGTGAAATACAAGTTAAATATGAAATATAAATATGAAAATAGAAATCCTTGATAAAAAAGCAAAAAAATTCAATTCTAGGATTCATTAAATTAATAATTTAGATAAGTTATCTATCTTCTTGTGCCTTAAATAATTACTTGTATGTCTTAATATTCATATATTTCCACAAAGTTTTTATTACTGCCTTGTTTATTCTTCAGTGAAAAACTCTGGCGGGTTTATCTTTTACTGTTCTTAAGAAATCAATCAACCAGCTATTTTTATGTTACTTCTATTTTCTCTCAAAGGCCTCACAATAATGTGAAATCAAATAGTGATTTGTGGTGTGCACCTCCAGGTCCTCACAGAACCTCAACTACAATTTACTGAGGAGGGTTCCAAGAGAGGAGGAATCCCCAGCGAGTTGGCCCACACTTTTAATTCCAGTGCTCAGGAGGCAGCAACAGTCAGATCTCTCTTAGTTAGAGGTCAGCCTGATCTCCATAGTGAGTTCCAGATCAGTCAGTGCTACATAGAAAGACCCTGAACCAGAAAAACAGGAAAAAAAGAAAGAAAGAAAGAAAGAAAGAAAGAAAGAAAGAAAGAAAGAAAGAATAAGGAATAAAGAGGAGGAAGCAGAAGCTTGATGA